>NW_026527632.1:0-300000 GCF_022682495.2 Desmodus rotundus | reverse complement strand
CGTGGCCCGTGACTCGACGATGAGTCCCGCCGCGCTGGCTGGTCGAACCCCCAGACCGCGTGCACGGAGGCTGAGTGCCGCCGGGCCACCCAGTCGACCGCTGTGGGCCCCGCGCGCGGAGCCTGAGTCCCGCCGTGGAGGCTGGTGGAGCCCCGCGGCCCGCGCCAACAGGCTCAGACCGGCCGGGCAGGCTGCTGGAGCCCCGGGCCCGGAGGCGAGTCCCGCCGGTCCCACTGGTCGACCCCCGCCGCCTGAGCGAGGAGGCTCAGTCCCGCCGGGCCTGCTGGTCGACCGCCGTGGCCCCGAGCCCGGAGGCTGAGTCCCGCTGGACGGCTGGTCTACACCCGTGGCCCGCGCCCGGACAATGAATGCCGCCGGGCCAGCTGGTCGACGGCCCGGGCCCACGCCTCGAGGCTGTGTCCCGCCGGGCTGGCTGGTCGACCCCCGTGGCCCGCTACCGCAAGCTGAGTCCCACCGTGCAGCTGGTCGAACCCACAGACCCCGTGCACGGGGGCTGAGTCCCGCCGGGCCTGCTGGTCGAGGTCCGCGTCCAGGAGCGTCCGCGGAGCGTCGTTCGATCGCCCGACACGGCCTGCCTCGGTCGGCAGCTCCGGAACGGCCAGGTGCCAACCACCTCAGGCGTTCCCCCACCACGGACCAGGGGCGTCGTTCGGTCTGTCCGTCCGTCACCGCGGGCGCCCGCGCGTGCTGGTCGACTCGTGCAGGCGGCCATACGGCCCTACTAATCCTGCAGGGGCAACCTCGGGCCCAGAGGCCGGGCACCGACACGCCGGCGCCACCCGCACGATCCCGCAAGCACCGCCGGCCTGCTGGAAGTCCAGCGCTTGCGACGTGGCCAAATCGCGTCCGTCGTGGCTCCGGAAGGAACGAACGATATACAAACGGCCGCCAGGTGGCGCCCGACAACCGTCGCGCGCGTCAGCGGGACCGAGCCGGATCACCGGGCGGCCAGGGCGACCTGCCGCCCTTCCGTAGGGCCGATCCCGTCCCGGCACACCACGTCCGCCTCGGAGCTCCCGGACTCCACGGCGAGACCGCGGCAGCGGTAGGGGGGCTGGGAAAGAAGACCTTAGGCTCTCGGGCCACGGTGGCCGGGTGCCTGGCACGCGACAGAATTTCCCGAGTCGCCGGCGGGCAGGCGCGACAGTACCACACGGAGCTTCCACCCCCACGACCGTCTCCACCCCAATACCCTCCAAGCCGCCGCCGCCGCCGCCTACGGAACGCGACCCCCGAGGCGTCGGGAAGGGGCGGAAAGCGCCGCGGCGATGGCACGGGACCCCCGCCCCGGTCTTGGCACGCGCTGGGGTCCGGGGACGCTTCGGGCCTAAGTCATGCCGGGCCAGATGGTCGACCCCGCAGCCAAGCGCCCGCAGGCTTAGTAGCGCCGAGCTGACTGAGCCCCGCAGCCCAGCGTCCGGAGGCTGTTTCCCGCCTGGCCGTCTGGCCGGACCCCGTGGCCCGCGCCTGGACGATGAGTCCCGCAGGGCAGTCTGGTCGAAACCACACACCCCGAGCCTGGAGGCAGAGTCCCGCCCGGCCAGCTGGTCGACCCCTGCGGCCCGCGCCAGGAGGCTCCGTCCGGCCGGGCAGTCTCGTGGGGAACCGCTCTCGGAGGCTCAGTCCGGCTGTGCTGGCTGGTGGAGCACCGCGCCCGGAGGCCGAGTCCCGCCGGGACGGCTGGTCGACCCCCGCGGCCCGCGCCAGGACGCTCCGTCCGGCCGGGCAGTCTGGTGGAGAACCGCTCTCGGAGGCTCAGTCCGGCTGTGCTGGCTGGAGGAGCACCGCGCCCGGAGGCCGAGTCCCGCCGGGACGGCTGGTCGACCCCCGCCGTACGAGCCAGGAAGCTCAGTCCCGACGGACAGGCAGGTGGACCAAGTGCTCGGAGGCTCAGTCCGGCTGTGCTGGCTGGTGGAGCACCGCGCCCGGAGGCCAAGTCCCGACGGGACGGCTGGTCGACCCCCGCAGCCTGAGCTAGGACGCTCAGTCCCGCCGGGCCGGCTGGTCGACTGCCGTGGCACCCAGCCCGGAGGCTGAGTCCCTCTAGGCCGGCTGGTCGAACCCCGCCGTAAGAGCCAGGAAGCTCAGTCCCGACGGGCAGGCTAGTGGACCAAGTGCTCGGAGGCTCAGTCCCACCGGGCCGGCTGGTCGAGTCCCGCAGCCCAGCGCCTGCAGGATGAGTACCGCCGAGCTGACTGAGCCACGCAGTCCAGCGTCCGGAGGATGTTTCCCTCCTGCCCGGTTGGTCGAACCCCGTGGCCCGTGACTCGACGATGAGTCCCGCCGGGCTGGCTGGTCGAACCCCCAGACCGCGTGCACGGAGGCTGAGTGCCGCCGGGCCAACCAGTCGACCGCTGTGGCCCCCGCGCGCGGAGCCTGAGTCCCGCCGTGGAGGCTGGTGGAGCCCCGCGGCCCGCGCCAACAGGCTCAGACCGGCCGGGCAGGCTGCTGGAGCCCCGGGCCCGGAGGCGAGTCCCGCCGGTCCCACTGGTCGACCCCCGCCGCCTGAGCGAGTAGGCTCAGTCCCGCCGGGCCTGCTGGTCGACCGCCGTGGCCCCGAGCCCGGAGGCTGAGTCCCTCTAGGCCGGCTGGTCGAACCCCGCCGTAAGAGCCAGGAAGCTCAGTCCCGAAGGGCAGGCTAGTGGACCAAGTGCTCGGAGGCTCAGTCCCACCGGGCCGGCTGGTCGAGTCCCGCAGCCCAGCGCCTGCAGGATGAGTACCGCCGAGCTGACTGAGCCCCGCAGCACAGCGTCCGGAGGCTGTTTCCCGCCTGGCCGTCTGGCCGGACCCCGTGGCCCGCGCCTCGAAGATGAGTCCCGCAGGGCAGTCTGGTCGAAACCACACACCCCGAGCCCGGAGGCAGAGTCCCGCCGGGCCAGCTGGTCGACCCCCCGCGGCCCCGCGCACAGAGGCCAAGTCCCCGCCCGGCCAGCTGGTCGACCCCCGCGGCCCCGCGCCCAGAGGCCAGGTCCCGCCCGGCCAGCTGGTTCACCCCCGCGACCCCGCGCCCAGAGGCCAAGTCCCGCTCGGCCAGCTGGTTGACCCCCCGCGGTCCCGCGCACAGAGGCCAAGTCCCGCCCGGCCAGCTGGTCGACCCCCCGCGGCCCCGCGCCCAGAGGCCAAGTCCCGCCCGGCCAGCTGGTTGACCCCCGCGGCCCCGCCCCCAGAGGCCAAGTCCCGCTCGGCCAGCTCGTCGACCCCCGCGGGCCGCGCCAGGAGGCTCCGTCCGGCCGGGCAGTCTGGTGGAGCACCGCGCTCGGAGGCTCAGTCCGGCTGTGCTGGCTGGTGGAGCATCGCGCCCGGAGGCCAAGTCCCGCCGGGACGGCTGGTCGACCCCCGCGGCCTGAGCTAGGACGCTCAGTCCCGCCGGGCCGGCTGGTCGACTGCCGTGGCACCCAGCCCGGAGGCTGAGTCCCTCTAGGCCGGCTGGTCGAACCCCGCCGTAAGAGCCAGGAAGCTCAGTCCCGACGGGCAGGCTAGTGGACCAAGTGCTCGGAGGCTCAGTCCCCACCGGGCCGGCTGGTCGAGTCCCGCAGCCCAGCGCCTGCAGGATGAGTACCGCCGAGCTGACTGAGCCACGCAGTCCAGCGTCCGGAGATGTTTCCCTCCTGCCCGGTTGGTCGAACCCCGTGGCCCGTGACTCGACGATGAGTCCCGCCGGGCTGGCTGGTCGAACCCCCAGACCCTGTGCACGGGGGCTGAGTCCCGCCGGGCGTGCGGGTCGAGGTCCGCGTCCAGGAGCGTCCGCGGAGCGTCGTTCGATCGCCCGACACGGCCTGCCTCGGTCGGCAGCTCCGGAACGGCCAGGTGCCAACCACCTCAGGCGTTCCCCCACCACGGACCAGGGGCGTCGTTCGGTCTGTCCGTACGTCACCGCGGGCGCCCGCGCGTGCTGGTCGACCCGTGCAGGCGGCCATACCGCCCTACTAATCCTGCAGGTGCAACCTCGGGCCCAGAGGCCGGGCACCGACACGCCGGCGCCACCCGCAGGATCCCGCAAGCACCGCCGGCCTGCTGGAAGTCCAGCGCTTGCGACGTGGCCAAATCGCGTCCGTCGTGGCTCCGGAAGGAACGAACGATATACAAACGGCCGCCAGGTGGCGCCCGACAACTGTCGCGCGCGTCAGCGGGACCGAGCCGGATCACCGGGCGGCCAGGGCGACCCACTGCCCGGCCGTAGGGCCGATCCCGTCCCGGCACACCACGTCCGCCTCGGAGCTCCCGGACTCCACGGCGCGACCGCGGCTGCGGTAGGGGGGCTGGGAAAGAAGACCTTAGGCTCTCGGGCCACGGTGGCCGGGTGCCTGGCACGCGACAGAATTTCCCCTGAGTCGCCGGCGGGCAGGCGCGACAGTACCACACCGAGCTTCCACCCCCACGACCGTCTCCACCCCAATACCCTCCAAGCCGCCGCCGCCGCCGCCTACAGAACGCGACCCCCGAGGCGTCGGGAACGGGCGGAAAGTGCTGCGGCGATGGCACGGGACCCCTGCCCCGGTCTTGGCACGCGCTGGGGTCCGGGGACGCTTCGGGCCTAAGTCATGCCGGGCCAGATGGTCGACCCGCAGCCAAGCGCCTGCAGGCTTAGTAGCGCCGAGCTGACTGAGCCCCGCAGCCCAGCGTCCGGAGGCTGTTTCCCGCCTGGCCGTCTGGCCGGACCCCGTGGACCGCGCCTGGACGATGAGTCCCGCAGGGCAGTCTGGTCGAAACCACACACCCCGAGCCCGGAGGCAGAGTCCCGCCGGGCCAGCTGGTCGACACCCCGCGGCCCCGCGCACAGAGGCCAAGTCCCGCCCGGCCAGCTGGTCGACCCCCGCGGCCCCGCGCCCAGAGGCCAAGTCCCGCCCGGCCAGCTGGTTGACCCCCGCGGCCCCGCCCCCAGAGGCCAAGTCCCGCTCGGCCAGCTCGTCGACCCCTGCGGGCCGAGCCAGGAGGCTCCGTCCGGCCGGGCAGTCTGGTGGAGCACCGCGCTCGGAGGCTCAGTCCGGCTGTGCTGGCTGGTGGAGCATCGCGCCCGGAGGCCAAGTCCCGCCGGGACGGCTGGTCGACCCCCGCGGCCTGAGCTAGGACGCTCAGTCCCGCCGGGCCGGCTGGTCGACTGCCGTGGCACCCAGCCCGGAGGCTGAGTCCCTCTAGGCCGGCTGGTCGAACCCCGCCGTAAGAGCCAGGAAGCTCAGTCCCGACGGGCAGGCTAGTGGACCAAGTGCTCGGAGGCTCAGTCCCACCGGGCCGGCTGGTCGAGTCCCGCAGCCCAGCGCCTGCAGGATGAGTACCGCCGAGCTGACTGAGCCACGCAGTCCAGCGTCCGGAGGATGTTTCCCTCCTGCCCGGTTGGTCGAACCCCGTGGCCCGTGACTCGACGATGAGTCCCGCCGCGCTGGCTGGTCGAACCCCCAGACCGCGTGCACGGAGGCTGAGTGCCGCCGGGCCACCCAGTCGACCGCTGTGGCCCCCGCGCGCGGAGCCTGAGTCCCGCCGTGGAGGCTGGTGGAGCCCCGCGGCCCGCGCCAACAGGCTCAGACCGGCCGGGCAGGCTGCTGGAGCCCCGGGCCCGGAGGCGAGTCCCGCCGGTCCCACTGGTCGACCCCCGCCGCCTGAGCGAGGAGGCTCAGTCCCGCCGGGCCTGCTGGTCGACCGCCGTGGCCCCGAGCCCGGAGGCTGAGTCCCGCTGGACGGCTGGTCTACACCCGTGGCCCGCGCCCGGACAATGAATGCCGCCGGGCCAGCTGGTCGACGGCCCGGGCCCACGCCTCGAGGCTGTGTCCCGCCGGGCTGGCTGGTCGACCCCCGTGGCCCGCTACCGCAAGCTGAGTCCCACCGTGCAGCTGGTCGAACCCACAGACCCCGTGCACGGGGGCTGAGTCCCGCCGGGCCTGCTGGTCGAGGTCCGCGTCCAGGAGCGTCCGCGGAGCGTCGTTCCATCGCCCGACACGGCCTGCCTCGGTCGGCAGCTCCGGAACGGCCAGGTGCCAACCACCTCAGGCGTTCCCCCACCACGGACCAGGGGCGTCGTTCGGTCTGTCCGTCCGTCACCGCGGGCGCCCGCGCGTGCTGGTCGACTCGTGCAGGCGGCCATACGGCCCTACTAATCCTGCAGGGGCAACCTCGGGCCCAGAGGCCGGGCACCGACACGCCGGCGCCACCCGCACGATCCCGCAAGCACCGCCGGCCTGCTGGAAGTCCAGCGCGTGCGACGTGGCCAAATCGCGTCCGTCGTGGCTCCGGAAGGAACGAACGATATACAAACGGCCGCCAGGTGGCGCCCGACAACCGTCGCGCGCGTCAGCGGGACCGAGCCGGATCACCGGGCGGCCAGGGCGACCTGCCGCCCTTCCGTAGGGCCGATCCCGTCCCGGCACACCACGTCCGCCTCGGAGCTCCCGGACTCCACGGCGAGACCGCGGCAGCGGTAGGGGGGCTGGGAAAGAAGACCTTAGGCTCTCGGGCCACGGTGGCCGGGTGCCTGGCACGCGACAGAATTTCCCGAGTCGCCGGCGGGCAGGCGCGACAGTACCACACGGAGCTTCCACCCCCACGACCGTCTCCACCCCAATACCCTCCAAGCCGCCGCCGCCGCCGCCTACGGAACGCGACCCCCGAGGCGTCGGGAAGGGGCGGAAAGCGCCGCGGCGATGGCACGGGACCCCCGCCCCGGTCTTGGCACGCGCTGGGGTCCGGGGACGCTTCGGGCCTAAGTCATGCCGGGCCAGATGGTCGACCCCGCAGCCAAGCGCCCGCAGGCTTAGTAGCGCCGAGCTGACTGAGCCCCGCAGCCCAGCGTCCGGAGGCTGTTTCCCGCCTGGCCGTCTGGCCGGACCCCGTGGCCCGCGCCTGGACGATGAGTCCCGCAGGGCAGTCTGGTCGAAACCACACACCCCGAGCCTGGAGGCAGAGTACCGCCCGGCCAGCTGGTCGACCCCTGCGGCCCGCGCCAGGAGGCTCCGTCCGGCCGGGCAGTCTCGTGGGGAACCGCTCTCGGAGGCTCAGTCCGGCTGTGCTGGCTGGTGGAGCACCGCGCCCGGAGGCCGAGTCCCGCCGGGACGGCTGGTCGACCCCCGCGGCCCGCGCCAGGACGCTCCGTCCGGCCGGGCAGTCTGGTGGAGAACCGCTCTCGGAGGCTCAGTCCGGCTGTGCTGGCTGGAGGAGCACCGCGCCCGGAGGCCGAGTCCCGCCGGGACGGCTGGTCGACCCCCGCGGCCTGAGCTAGGACGCTCAGTCCCGCCGGGCCGGCTGGTCGAGTCCCGCAGCCCAGCGCCTGCAGGATGAGTACCGCCGAGCTGACTGAGCCACGCAGTCCAGCGTCCGGAGGATGTTTCCCTCCTGCCCGGTTGGTCGAACCCCGTGGCCCGTGACTCGACGATGAGTCCCGCCGGGCTGGCTGGTCGAACCCCCAGACCGCGTGCACGGAGGCTGAGTGCCGCCGGGCCACCCAGTCGACCGCTGTGGCCCCCGCGCGCGGAGCCTGAGTCCCGCCGTGGAGGCTGGTGGAGCCCCGCGGCCCGCGCCAACAGGCTCAGACCGGCCGGGCAGGCTGCTGGAGCCCCGGGCCCGGAGGCGAGTCCCGCCGGTCCCACTGGTCGACCCCCGCCGCCTGAGCGAGGAGGCTCAGTCCCGCCGGGCCTGCTGGTCGACCGCCGTGGCACCCAGCCCGGAGGCTGAGTCCCTCTAGGCCGGCTGGTCGAACCCCGCCGTAAGAGCCAGGAAGCTCAGTCCCGAAGGGCAGGCTAGTGGACCAAGTGCTCGGAGGCTCAGTCCCACCGGGCCGGCTGGTCGAGTCCCGCAGCCCAGCGCCTGCAGGATGAGTACCGCCGAGCTGACTGAGCCCCGCAGCACCGCGTCCGGAGGCTGTTTCCCGCCTGGCCGTCTGGCCGGACCCCGTGGCCCGCGCCTCGAAGATGAGTCCCGCAGGGCAGTCTGGTCGAAACCACACACCCCGAGCCCGGAGGCAGAGTCCCGCCGGGCCAGCTGGTCGAACCCCCGCGGCCCCGCGCCCAGAAGCCAAGTCGCGCCCGGCCAGCTGGTCGACCCCCGCGGCCCCGCGCCCAGAGGCCAGGTCCCGCCCGGCCAGCTGGTTGACCCCCGCGACCCCGCGCCCAGAGGCCAAGTCCCGCTCGGCCAGCTGGTTGACGCCCGCGGTCCCGCGCACAGAGGCCAAGTCCCGCCCGGACAGCTGGTCGACCCCCGCGGCCCCGCGCCCAGAGGCCAAGTCCCGCCCGGCCAGCTGGTTGACCCCCGCGGCCCCGCCCCCAGAGGCCAAGTCCCGCTCGGCCAGCTCGTCGACCCCCGCGGGCCGCGCCAGGAGGCTCCGTCCGGCCGGGCAGTCTGGTGGAGCACCGCGCTCGGAGGCTCAGTCCGGCTGTGCTGGCTGGTGGAGCACCGCGCCCGGAGGCCAAGTCCCGCCGGGACGGCTGGTCGACCCCCGCGGCCTGAGCTAGGACGCTCAGTCCCGCCGGGCCGGCTGGTCGACTGCCGTGGCACCCAGCCCGGAGGCTGAGTGCCTCTAGGCCGGCTGGTCGAACCCCGCCGTAAGAGCCAGGAAGCTCAGTCCCGACGGACAGGCTAGTGGACCAAGTGCTCGGAGGCTCAGTCCCACCGGGCCGGCTGGTCGAGTCCCGCAGCCCAGCGCCTGCAGGATGAGTACCGCCGAGCTGACTGAGCCACGCAGTCCAGCGTCCGGAGGATGTTTCCCTCCTGCCCGGTTGGTCGAACCCCGTGGCCCGTGACTCGACGATGAGTCCCGCCGGGCTGGCTGGTCGAACCCCCAGACCCCGTGCACGGAGGCTGAGTGCCGCCGGGCCACCCAGTCGACCGCTGTGGCCCCCGCGCGCGGAGCCTGAGTCCCGCCGTGGAGGCTGGTGGAGCCCCGCGGCCCGCGCCAACAGGCTCAGACCGGCCGGGCAGGCTGCTGGAGCCCCGGGCCCGGAGGCGAGTCCCGCCGGTCCCACTGGTCGACCCCCGCCGCCTGAGCGAGGAGGCTCAGTCCCGCCGGGCCTGCTGGTCGACCGCCGTGGCCCCGAGCCCGGAGGCTGAGTCCCGCTGGACGGCTGGTCTACACCCGTGGCCCGCGCCCGGACAATGAATGCCGCCGGGCCAGCTGGTCGACGGCCCGAGCCCACGCCTCGAGGCTGTGTCCCGCCGGGCTGGCTGGTCGACCCCCGTGGCCCGCTACCGCAAGCTGAGTCCCACCGTGCAGCTGGTCGAACCCACAGACCCCGTGCACGGGGGCTGAGTCCCGCCGGGCCTGCTGGTCGAGGTCCGCGTCCAGGAGCGTCCGCGGAGCGTCGTTCGATCGCCCGACACGGCGTGCCTCGGTCGGCAGCTCCGGAACGGCCAGGTGCCAACCACCTCAGGCGTTCCCCCACCACGGACCAGGGGCGTCGTTCGGTCTGTCCGTCCGTCACCGCGGGAGCCCGCGCGTGCTGGTCGACCCGTGCAGGCGGCCATACGACCCTACTAATCCTGCAGGGGCAACCTCGGGCCCAGAGGCCGGGCACCGACACGCCGGCGCCACCCGCACGATCCCGCAAGCACCGCCGGCCTGCTGGAAGTCCAGCGCGTGCGACGTGGCCAAATCGCGTCCCTCGTGGCTCCGGAAGGAACGAACGATATACAAACGGCCGCCAGGTGGCGCCCGACAACCGTCGCGCGCGTCAGCGGGACCGAGCCGGATCACCGGGCGGCCAGGGCGACCTGCCGCCCTTCCGTAGGGCCGATCCCGTCCCGGCACACCACGTCCGCCTCGGAGCTCCCGGACTCCACGGCGAGACCGCGGCAGCGGTAGGGGGGCTGGGAAAGAAGACCTTAGGCTCTCGGGCCACGGTGGCCGGGTGCCTGGCACGCGACAGAATTTCCCGAGTCGCCGGCGGGCAGGCGCGACAGTACCACACGGAGCTTCCACCCCCACGACCGTCTCCACCCCAATACCCTCCAAGCCGCCGCCGCCGCCGCCTACGGAACGCGACCCCCGAGGCGTCGGGAAGGGGCGGAAAGCGCCGCGGCGATGGCACGGGACCCCCGCCCCGGTCTTGGCACGCGCTGGGGTCCGGGGACGCTTCGGGCCTAAGTCATGCCGGGCCAGATGGTCGACCCCGCAGCCAAGCGCCCGCAGGCTTAGTAGCGCCGAGCTGACTGAGCCCCGCAGCCCAGCGTCCGGAGGCTGTTTCCCGCCTGGCCGTCTGGCCGGACCCCGTGGCCCGCGCCTGGACGATGAGTCCCGCAGGGCAGTCTGGTCGAAACCACACACCCCGAGCCTGGAGGCAGAGTCCCGCCCGGCCAGCTGGTCGACCCCTGCGGCCCGCGCCAGGAGGCTCCGTCCGGCCGGGCAGTCTCGTGGAGAACCGCTCTCGGAGGCTCAGTCCGGCTGTGCTGGCTGGTGGAGCACCGCGCCCGGAAGCCGAGTCCCGCCGGGACGGCTGGTCGACCCCCGCGGCCCGCGCCAGGACGCTCCGTCCGGCCGGGCAGTCTGGTGGAGAACCGCTCTCGGAGGCTCAGTCCGGCTGTGCTGGCTGGAGGAGCACCGCGCCCGGAGGCCGAGTCCCGCCGGGACGGCTGGTCGACCCCCGCGGCCTGAGCTAGGACGCTCAGTCCCGCCGGGCCGGCTGGTCGAGTCCCGCAGCCCAGCGCCTGCAGGATGAGTACCGCCGAGCTGACTGAGCCACGCAGTCCAGCGTCCGGAGGATGTTTCCCTCCTGCCCGGTTGGTCGAACCCCGTGGCCCGTGACTCGACGATGAGTCCCGCCGGGCTGGCTGGTCGAACCCCCAGACCGCGTGCACGGAGGCTGAGTGCCGCCGGGCCACCCAGTCGACCGCTGTGGCCCCCGCGCGCGGAGCCTGAGTCCCGCCGTGGAGGCTGGTGGAGCCCCGCGGCCCGCGCCAACAGGCTCAGACCGGCCGGGCAGGCTGCTGGAGCCCCGGGCCCGGAGGCGAGTCCCGCCGGTCCCACTGGTCGACCCCCGCCGCCTGAGCGAGGAGGCTCAGTCCCGCCGGGCCTGCTGGTCGACCGCCGTGGCACCCAGCCCGGAGGCTGAGTCCCTCTAGGCCGGCTGGTCGAACCCCGCCGTAAGAGCCAGGAAGCTCAGTCCCGAAGGGCAGGCTAGTGGACCAAGTGCTCGGAGGCTCAGTCCCACCGGGCCGGCTGGTCGAGTCCCGCAGCCCAGCGCCTGCAGGATGAGTACCGCCGAGCTGACTGAGCCCCGCAGCACAGCGTCCGGAGGCTGTTTCCCGCCTGGCCGTCTGGCCGGACCCCGTGGCCCGCGCCTCGAAGATGAGTCCCGCAGGGCAGTCTGGTCGAAACCACACACCCCGAGCCCGGAGGCAGAGTCCCGCCGGGCCAGCTGGTCGACCCCCCGCGGCCCCGCGCCCAGAAGCCAAGTCGCGCCCGGCCAGCTGGTCGACCCCCGCGGCCCCGCGCCCAGAGGCCAGGTCCCGCCCGGCCAGCTGGTTGACCCCCGCGACCCCGCGCCCAGAGGCCAAGTCCCGCTCGGCCAGCTGGTTGACCCCCGCGGTCCCGCGCACAGAGGCCAAGTCCCGCCCGGACAGCTGGTCGACCCCCGCGGCCCCGCGCCCAGAGGCCAAGTCCCGCCCGGCCAGCTGGTTGACCCCCGCGGCCCCGCCCCCAGAGGCCAAGTCCCGCTCGGCCAGCTCGTCGACCCCCGCGGGCCGCGCCAGGAGGCTCCGTCCGGCCGGGCAGTCTGGTGGAGCACCGCGCTCGGAGGCTCAGTCCGGCTGTGCTGGCTGGTGGAGCACCGCGCCCGGAGGCCAAGTCCCGCCGGGACGGCTGGTCGAGCCCCGCGGCCTGAGCTAGGACGCTCAGTCCCGCCGGGCCGGCTGGTCGACTGCCGTGGCACACAGCCCGGAGGCTGAGTGCCTCTAGGCCGGCTGGTCGAACCCCGCCGTAAGAGCCAGGAAGCTCAGTCCCGACGGACAGGCTAGTGGACCAAGTGCTCGGAGGCTCAGTCCCACCGGGCCGGCTGGTCGAGTCCCGCAGCCCAGCGCCTGCAGGATGAGTACCGCCGAGCTGACTGAGCCCCGCAGCACAGCGTCCGGAGGCTGTTTCCCGCCTGGCCGTCTGGCCGGACCCCGTGGCCCGCGCCTCGAAGATGAGTCCCGCAGGGCAGTCTGGTCGAAACCACACACCCCGAGCCCGGAGGCAGAGTCCCGCCGGGCCAGCTGGTCGACACCCCGCGGCCCCGCGCACAGAGGCCAAGTCCCGCCCGGCCATCTAGTTGACCCCCGCGGCCCCGCCCCCAGAGGCCAAGTCCCGCTCGGCCAGCTGGTCGACCCCCGCGGCCCGCGCCAGGAGGCTCCGTCCGGCCGGGAAGTCTGGTGGAGCACCGCTCTCGGAGGCTCAGTCCGGCTGTGCTGGCTGGTGGAGCACCGCGCCCGGAGGCCAAGTCCCGCCGGGACGGCTGGTCGACCCCCGCGGCCTGAGCTAGGACGCTCAGTCCCGCCGGGCCGGCTGGTCGACTGCCGTGGCACCCAGCCCGGAGGCTGAGTCCCTCTAGGCCGGCTGGTCGAACCCCGCCGTAAGAGCCAGGAAGCTCAGTCCCGACGGGCAGGCTAGTGGACCAAGTGCTCGGAGGCTCAGTCCCACCGGGCCGGCTGGTCGAGTCCCGCAGCCCAGCGCCTGCAGGATGAGTACCGCCGAGCTGACTGAGCCACGCAGTCCAGCGTCCGGAGGATGTTTCCCTCCTGCCCGGTTGGTCGAACCCCGTGGCCCGTGACTCGACGATGAGTCCCGCCGGGCTGGCTGGTCGAACCCCCAGACCGCGTGCACGGAGGCTGAGTGCCGCCGGGCCACCCAGTCGACCGCTGTGGCCCCCGCGCGCGGAGCCTGAGTCCCGCCGTGGAGGCTGGTGGAGCCCCGCGGCCCGCGCCAACAGGCTCAGACCGGCCGGGCAGGCTGCTGGAGCCCCGGGCCCGGAGGCGAGTCCCGCCGGTCCCACTGGTCGACCCCCGCCGCCTGAGCGAGGAGGCTCAGTCCCGCCGGGCCTGCTGGTCGACCGCCGTGGCCCCGAGCCCGGAGGCTGAGTCCCGCTGGACGGCTGGTCTACACCCGTGGCCCGCGCCCGGACAATGAATGCCGCCGGGCCAGCTGGTCGACGGACCGGGCCCACGCCTCGAGGCTGTGTCCCGCCGGGCTGGCTGGTCGACCACCGTGGCCCGCTACCGCAAGCTGAGTCCCACCGTGCAGCTGGTCGAACCCACAGACCCCGTGCACGGGGGCTGAGTCCCGCCGGGCCTGCTGGTCGAGGTCCGCGTCCAGGAGCGTCCGCGGAGCGTCGTTCGATCGCCCGACACGGCGTGCCTCGGTCGGCAGCTCCGGAACGGCCAGGTGCCAACCACCTCAGGCGTTCCCCCACCACGGACCAGGGGCGTCGTTCGGTCTGTCCGTCCGTCACCGCGGGCGCCCGCGCGTGCTGGTCGACCCGTGCAGGCGGCCATACGGCCCTACTAATCCTGCAGGGGCAACCTCGGGCCCAGAGGCCGGGCACCGACACGCCGGCGCCACCCGCACGATCCCGCAAGCACCGCCGGCCTGCTGGAAGTCCAGCGCGTGCGACGTGGCCAAATCGCGTCCCTCGTGGCTCCGGAAGGAACGAACGATATACAAACGGCCGCCAGGTGGCGCCCGACAACCGTCGCGCGCGTCAGCGGGACCGAGCCGGATCACCGGGCGGCCAGGGCGACCTGCCGCCCTTCCGTAGGGCCGATCCCGTCCCGGCACACCACGTCCGCCTCGGAGCTCCCGGACTCCACGGCGAGACCGCGGCAGCGGTAGGGGGGCTGGGAAAGAAGACCTTAGGCTCTCGGGCCACGGTGGCCGGGTGCCTGGCACGCGACAGAATTTCCCGAGTCGCCGGCGG
The DNA here is from genome assembly GCF_022682495.2 of Desmodus rotundus. Taxonomy (NCBI): domain Eukaryota; kingdom Metazoa; phylum Chordata; class Mammalia; order Chiroptera; family Phyllostomidae; genus Desmodus; species Desmodus rotundus. Next base: position 286,114 of record NW_026527632.1, on the reverse strand, counting down.
GCAGGCGCGACAGTACCACACGGAGCTTCCACCCCCACGACCGTCTCCACCCCAATACCCTCCAAGCCGCCGCCGCCGCCGCCTACGGAACGCGACCCCCGAGGCGTCGGGAAGGGGCGGAAAGCGCCGCGGCGATGGCACGGGACCCCCGCCCCGGTCTTGGCACGCGCTGGGGTCCGGGGACGCTTCGGGCCTAAGTCATGACGGGCCAGATGGTCGACCCCGCAGCCAAGCGCCCGCAGGCTTAGTAGCGCCGAGCTGACTGAGCCCCGCAGCCCAGCGTCCGGAGGCTGTTTCCCGCCTGGCCGTCTGGCCGGACCCCGTGGCCCGCGCCTCGAAGATGAGTCCCGCAGGGCAGTCTGGTCGAAACCACACACCCCGAGCCCGGAGGCAGAGTCCCGCCGGGCCAGCTGGTCGACCCCCCGCGGCCCCGCGCCCAGAGGCCAGGTCCCGCCCGGCCAGCTGGTCGACCCCCGCGGCCCCGCGACCAGAGGCCAAGTCCCGCCCGGCCAGCTGGTTGACCCCCGCGGCCCCGCCCCCAGAGGCCAAGTCCCGCTCGGCCAGCTGGTTGACCCCCGCGGCCCTGCGCACAGAGGCCAAGTCCCGCCCGGCCAGCTGGTCGACCCCCGCGGCCCCGCGCCCAGAGGCCAAGTCCCGCCCGGCCAGCTGGTTGACCCCCGCGGCCCCGCGCGCAGAGGCCAAGTCCCGCTCGGCCAGCTCGTCGACCCCCGCGGGCCGAGCCAGGAGGCTCCGTCCGGCCGGGCAGTCTGGTGGAGCACCGCGCTCGGAGGCTCAGTCCGGCTGTGCTGGCTGGTGGAGCATCGCGCCCGGAGGCCAAGTCCCGCCGGGACGGCTAGTCGACCCCCGCGGCCTGAGCTAGGACGCTCAGTCCCGCCTGGCCGGCTGGTCGACTGCCGTGGCACCCAGCCCGGAGGCTGAGTCCCTCTAGGCCGGCTGGTCGAACCCCGCCGTAAGAGCCAGGAAGCTCAGTCCCGACGGGCAGGCTAGTGGACCAAGTGCTCGGAGGCTCAGTCCCACCGGGCCGGCTGGTCGAGTCCCGCAGCCCAGCGCCTGCAGGATGAGTACCGCAGAGCTGACTGAGCCACGCAGTCCAGCGTCCGGAGGATGTTTCCCTCCTGCCCGGTTGGTCGAACCCCGTGGCCCGTGACTCGACGATGAGTCCCGCCGGGCTGGCTGGTCGAACCCCCAGACCCCGTGCACGGAGGCTGAGTGCCGCCGGGCCACCCAGTCGACCGCTGTGGCCCCCGCGCGCGGAGCCTGAGTCCCGCCGTGGAGGCTGGTGGAGCCCCGCGGCCCGCGCCAACAGGCTCAGACCGGCCGGGCAGGCTGCTGGAGCCCCGGGACCGGAGGCGAGTCCCGCCGGTCCCACTGGTCGACCCCCGCCGCCTGAGCGAGGAGGCTCAGTCCCGCCGGGCCTGCTGGTCGACCGCTGTGGCACCCAGCCCGGAGGCTGAGTCCCTCTAGGCCGGCTGGTCGAACCCCGCCGTAAGAGCCAGGAAGCTCAGTCCCGAAGGGCAGGCTAGTGGACCAAGTGCTCGGAGGCTCAGTCCCACCGGGCCGGCTGGTCGAGTCCCGCAGCCCAGCGCCTGCAGGATGAGTACCGCCGAGCTGACTGAGCCCCGCAGCACAGCGTCCGGAGGCTGTTTCCCGCCTGGCCGTCTGGCCGGACCCCGTGGCCCGCGCCTCGAAGATGAGTCCCGCAGGGCAGTCTGGTCGAAACCACACACCCCGAGCCCGGAGGCAGAGTCCCGCCGGGCCAGCTGGTCGACCCCCCGCGGCCCCGCGCAGAGAGGCCAAGTCCAGCCCGGCCAGCTGGTCGACCCCCGCGGCCCCGCGCCCAGAGGCCAAGTCCCGCCCGGCCATCTAGTTGACCCCCGCGGCCCCGCCCCCAGAGGCCAAGTCCCGCTCGGCCAGCTGGTCGACCCCCGCGGCCCGCGCCAGGAGGCTCCGTCCGGCCGGGAAGTCTGGTGGAGCACCGCGCTCGGAGGCTCAGTCCGGCTGTGCTGGCTGGTGGAGCACCGCGCCCGGAGGCCAAGTCCCGCCGGGACGCCTGGTCGACCCCCGCGGCCTGAGCTAGGACGCTCAGTCCCGCCGTGCCGGCTGGTCGACTGCCGTGGCACCCAGCCCGGAGGCTGAGTCCCTCTAGGCCGGCTGGTCGAACCCCGCCGTAAGAGCCAGGAAGCTCAGTCCCGAAGGGCAGGCTAGTGGACCAAGTGCTCGGAGGCTCAGTCCCACCGGGCCGGCTGGTCGAGTCCCGCAGCCCAGCGCCTGCAGGATGAGTACCGCCGAGCTGACTGAGCCCCGCAGCACAGCGTCCGGAGGCTGTTTCCCGCCTGGCCGTCTGGCCGGACCCCGTGGCCCGCGCCTCGAAGATGAGTCCCGCAGGGCAGTCTGGTCCAAACCACACACCCCGAGCCCGGAGGCAGAGACCCGCCGGGCCAGCTGGTCGACCCCCCGCGGCCCCGCGCCCAGAGGCCAGGTCCCACCCGGCCAGCTGGTCGAACCCCGCGGCCCCGCGCCCAGAGGCCAAGTCCCGCCCGGCCAGCTGGTTGACCCCCGCGGCCCCGCCCCCAGAGGCCAAGTCCCGCTCGGCCAGCTGGTTGACCCCCGCGACCCCGCCCAAAGGCCAAGTGCCGCTCGGCCAGCTGGTTGACCCCCGCGGCCCCGCGCACAGAGGCCAAGTCCCGCCCGGCCAGCTGGTCGACCCCCGCGGCCCCGCGCCCAGAGGCCAAGTCCTGCCCGGCCAGCTGGTTGACCCCCGCGGCCCCGCCCCCAGAGGCCAAGTCCCGCTCGGCCAGCTCGTCGACCCCCGCGGGCCGCGCCAGGAGGCTCCGTCCGGCCGGGCTGTCTGGTGGAGCACCGCGCTCGGAGGCTCAGTCCGGCTGTGCTGGCTGGTGGAGCATCGCGCCCGGAGGCCAAGTCCCGCCGGGACGGCTGGTCGACCCCCGCGGCCTGAGCTAGGACGCTCAGTCCCGCCGGGCCGGCTGGTCGACTGCCGTGGCACCCAGCCCGGAGGCTGAGTCCCTCTAGGCCGGCTGGTCGAACCCCGCCGTAAGAGCCAGGAAGCTCAGTCCCGACGGGCAGGCTAGTGGACCAAGTGCTCGGAGGCTCAGTCCCACCGGGCCGGCTGGTCGAGTCCCGCAGCCCAGCGCCTGCAGGATGAGTACCGCCGAGCTGACTGAGCCCCGCAGCACAGCGTCCGGAGGCTGTTTCCCGCCTGGCCGTCTGGCCGGACCCCGTGGCCCGCGCCTCGAAGATGAGTCCCGCAGGGCAGTCTGGTCGAAACCACACACCCCGAGCCCGGAGGCAGAGTCCCGCCGGGCCAGCTGGTCGACACCCCGCGGCCCCGCGCACAGAGGCCAAGTCCCGCCCGGCCATCTAGTTGACCCCCGCGGCCCCGCCCCCAGAGGCCAAGTCCCGCTCGGCCAGCTGGTCGACCCCCGCGGCCCGCGCCAGGAGGCTCCGTCCGGCCGGGAAGTCTGGTGGAGCACCGCTCTCGGAGGCTCAGTCCGGCTGTGCTGGCTGGTGGAGCACCGCGCCCGGAGGCCAAGTCCCGCCGGGACGGCTGGTCGACCCCCGCGGCCTGAGCTAGGACGCTCAGTCCCGCCGGGCCGGCTGGTCGACTACCGTGGCACCCAGCCCGGAGGCTGAGTCCCTCTAGGCCGGCTGGTCGAACCCCGCCGTAAGAGCCAGGAAGCTCAGTCCCGACGGGCAGGCTAGTGGACCAAGTGCTCAGAGGCTCAGTCCCACCGGGCCGGCTGGTCGAGTCCCGCAGCCCAGCGCCTGCAGGATGAGTACCGCCGAGCTGACTGAGCCACGCAGTCCAGCGTCCGGAGGATGTTTCCCTCCTGCCCGGTTGGTCGAACCCCGTGGCCCGTGACTCGACGATGAGTCCCGCCGGGCTGGCTGGTCGAACCCCCAGACCCTGTGCACGGGGGCTGAGTCCCGCCGGGCCTGCTGGTCGAGGTCCGCGTCCAGGAGCGTCCGCGGAGCGTCGTTCGATCGCCCGACACGGCCTGCCTCGGTCGGCAGCTCCGGAACGGCCAGGTGCCAACCACCTCAGGCGTTCCCCCACCACGGACCAGGGGCGTCGTTCGGTCTGTCCGTCCGTCACCGCGGGCGCCCGCGCGTGCTGGTCGACCCGTGCAGGCGGCCATACCGCCCTACTAATCCTGCAGGTGCAACCTCGGGCCCAGAGGCCGGGCACCGACACGCCGGCGCCACCCGCACGATCCCGCAAGCACCGCCGGCCTGCTGGAAGTCCAGCGCGTGCGACGTGGCCAAATCGCGTCCGTCGTGGCTCCGGAAGGAACGAACGATATACAAACGGCCGCCAGGTGGCGCCCGACAACTGTCGCGCGCGTCAGCGGGACCGAGCCGGATCACCGGGCGGCCAGGGCGACCCACTACCCGGCCGTAGGGCCGATCCTGTCCCGGCACACCACGTCCGCCTCGGAGCTCCCGGACTCCACGGCGAGACCGCGGCTGCGGTAGGGGGGCTGGGAAAGAAGACCTTAGGCTCTCGGGCCACGGTGGCCGGGTGCCTGGCACGCGACAGAATTTCCCCTGAGTCGCCGGCGGGCAGGCGCGACAGTACCACACCGAGCTTCCACCCCCACGACCGTCTCCACCCCAATACCCTCCAAGCCGCCGCCGCCGCCGCCTACAGAACGCGACCCTCGAGGCGTCGGGAAGGGGCGGAAAGTGCTGCGGCGATGGCACGGGACCCCTGCCCCGGTCTTGGCACGCGCTGGGGTCCGGGGACGCTTCGGGCCTAAGTCATGCCGGGCCAGATGGTCGACCCCGCAGCCAAGCGCCTGCAGGCTTAGTAGCGCCGAGCTGACTGAGCCCCGCAGCCCAGCGTCCGGAGGCTGTTTCCCGCCTGGCCGTCTGGCCGGACCCCGGGGACCGCGCCTGGACGATGAGTCCCGCAGGGCAGTCTGGTCGAAACCACACACCACGAGCCCGGAGGCAGAGTCCCTCCGGGCCAGCTGGTCGATCCCCCGCGGCCCCGCGCCCAGAGGCCAAGTCCCGCCCGGCCAGCTGGTTGACCCCCACGACCCGCGCCCAGAGGCCAAGTCCCGCCCGGCCAGCTGGTTGACCCCCGCGGCCCTGCGCACAGAGGCCAAGTCCCGCCCGGCCAGCTGGTCGACCCCCGCGGCCCCGCGCCCAGAGGCCAAGTCCCGCCCGGCCAGCTGGTTGACCCCCGCGGCCCCGCCCCCAGAGGCCAAGTCCCGCTCGGCCAGCTCGTCGACCCCCGCGGGCCGAGCCAGGAGGCTCCGTCCGGCCGGGCAGTCTGGTGGAGCACCGCGCTCGGAGGCTCAGTCCGGCTGTGCTGGCTGGTGGAGCATCGCGCCCGGAGGCCAAGTCCCGCCGGGACGGCTAGTCGACCCCCGCGGCCTGAGCTAGGACGCTCAGTCCCGCCTGGCCGGCTGGTCGACTGCCGTGGCACCCAGCCCGGAGGCTGAGTCCCTCCAGGCCGGCTGGTCGAACCCCGCCGTAAGAGCCAGGAAGCTCAGTCCCGACGGGCAGGCTAGTGGACCAAGTGCTCGGAGGCTCAGTCCCACCGGGCCGGCTGGTCGAGTCCCGCAGCCCAGCGCCTGCAGGATGAGTACCGCAGAGCTGACTGAGCCACGCAGTCCAGCGTCCGGAGGATGTTTCCCTCCTGCCCGGTTGGTCGAACCCCGTGGCCCGTGACTCGACGATGAGTCCCGCCGGGCTGGCTGGTCGAACCCCCAGACCCCGTGCACGGAGGCTGAGTGCCGCCGGGCCACCCAGTCGACCGCTGTGGCCCCCGCGCGCGGAGCCTGAGTCCCGCCGTGGAGGCTGGTGGAGCCCCGCGGCCCGCGCCAACAGGCTCAGACCGGCCGGGCAGGCTGCTGGAGCTCCGGGCCCGGAGGCGAGTCCCGCCGGTCCCACTGGTCGACCCCCGCCGCCTGAGCGAGGAGGCTCAGTCCCGCCGGGCCTGCTGGTCGACCGCCGTGGCACCCAGCCCGGAGGCTGAGTCCCTCTAGGCCGGCTGGTCGAACCCCGCCGTAAGAGCCAGGAAGCTCAGTCCCGAAGGGCAGGCTAGTGGACCAAGTGCTCGGAGGCTCAGTCCCACCGGGCCGGCTGGTCGAGTCCCGCAGCCCAGCGCCTGCAGGATGAGTACCGCCGAGCTGACTGAGCCCCGCAGCACAGCGTCCGGAGGCTGTTTCCCGCCTGGCCGTCTGGCCGGACCCCGTGGCCCGCGCCTCGAAGATGAGTCCCGCAGGGCAGTCTGGTCGAAACCACACACCCCGAGCCCGGAGGCAGAGTCCCGCCGGGCCAGCTGGTCGACCCCCCCGCGGCCCCGCGCCCAGAAGCCAAGTCGCGCCCGGCCAGCTGGTCGACCCCCGCGGCCCCGCGCCCAGAGGCCAGGTCCCGCCCGGCCAGCTGGTTGACCCCCGCGACCCCGCGCCCAGAGGCCAAGTCCCGCTCGGCCAGCTGGTTGACCCCCGCGGTCCCGCGCACAGAGGCCAAGTCCCGCCGGGCCAGCTGGTCAACCCCCGCGGCCCCGCGCCCAGAGGCCAAGTCCCGCCCGGCCAGCTGGTTGACCCCCGCGGCCCCGCCCCCAGAGGCCAAGTCCCGCTCGGCCAGCTGGTCGACCCCCGCGGGCCGCGCCTGGAGGCTCCGTCCGGCCGGGCAGTCTGGTGGAGCACCGCGCTCGGAGGCTCAGTCCGGCTGTGCTGGCTGGTGGAGCATCGCGCCCGGAGGCCAAGTCCCGCCGGGACGGCTGGTCGACCCCCGCGGCCTGAGCTAGGACGCTCAGTCCCGCCGGGCCGGCTGGTCGACTGCCGTGGCACCCAGCCCGGAGGCTGAGTCCCTCTAGGCCGGCTGGTCGAACCCCGCCGTAAGAGCCAGGAAGCTCAGTCCCGACGGGCAGGCTAGTGGACCAAGTGCTCGGAGGCTCAGTCCCACCGGGCCGGCTGGTCGAGTCCCGCAGCCCAGCGCCTGCAGGATGAGTACCGCCGAGCTGACTGAGCCACGCAGTCCAGCGTCCGGAGGATGTTTCCCTCCTGCCCGGTTGGTCGAACCCCGTGGCCCGTGACTCGACGATGAGTCCCGCCGGGCTGGCTGGTCGAACCCCCAGACCCCGTGCACGGAGGCTGAGTGCCGCCGGGCCACCCAGTCGACCGCTGTGGCCCCCGCGCGCGGAGCCTGAGTCCCGCCGTGGAGGCTGGTGGAGCCCCGCGGCCCGCGCCAACAGGCTCAGACCGGCCGGGCAGGCTGCTGGAGCCCCGGGCCCGGAGGCGAGTCCCGCCGGTCCCACTGGTCGACCCCCGCCGCCTGAGCGAGGAGGCTCAGTCCCGCCGGGCCTGCTGGTCGACCGCCGTGGCCCCGAGCCCGGAGGCTGAGTCCCGCTGGACGGCTGGTCTACACCCGTGGCCCGCGCCCGGACAATGAATGCCGCCGGGCCAGCTGGTCGACGGACCGGGCCCACGCCTCGAGGCTGTGTCCCGCCGGGCTGGCTGGTCGACCCCCGTGGCCCGCTACCGCAAGCTGAGTCCCACCGTGCAGCTGGTCGAACCCACAGACCCCGTGCACGGGGGCTGAGTCCCGCCGGGCCTGCTGGTCGAGGTCCGCGTCCAGGAGCGTCCGCGGAGCGTCGTTCGATCGCCCGACACGGCGTGCCTCGGTCGGCAGCTCCGGAACGGCCAGGTGCCAACCACCTCAGGCGTTCCCCCACCACGGACCAGGGGCGTCGTTCGGTCTGTCCGTCCGTCACCGCGGGCGCCCGCGCGTGCTGGTCGACCCGTGCAGGCGGCCATACGGCCCTACTAATCCTGCAGGGGCAACCTCGGGCCCAGAGGCCGGGCACCGACACGCCGGCGCCACCCGCACGATCCCGCAAGCACCGCCGGCCTGCTGGAAGTCCAGCGCGTGCGACGTGGCCAAATCGCGTCCCTCGTGGCTCCGGAAGGAACGAACGATATACAAACGGCCGCCAGGTGGCGCCCGACAACCGTCGCGCGCGTCAGCGGGACCGAGCCGGATCACCGGGCGGCCAGGGCGACCTGCGGCCCTTCCGTAGGGCCGATCCCGTCCCGGCACACCACGTCCGCCTCGGAGCTCCCGGACTCCACGGCGAGACCGCGGCAGCGGTAGGGGGGCTGGGAAAGAAGACCTTAGGCTCTCGGGCCACGGTGGCCGGGTGCCTGGCACGCGACAGAATTTCCCGAGTCGCCGGCGGGCAGGCGCGACAGTACCACACGGAGCTTCCACCCCCACGACCGTCTCCACCCCAATACCCTCCAAGCCGCCGCCGCCGCCGCCTACGGAACGCGACCCCCGAGGCGTCGGGAAGGGGCGGAAAGCGCCGCGGCGATGGCACGGGACCCCCGCCCCGGTCTTGGCACGCGCTGGGGTCCGGGGACGCTTCGGGCCTAAGTCATGACGGGCCAGATGGTCGACCCCGCAGCCAAGCGCCCGCAGGCTTAGTAGCGCCGAGCTGACTGAGCCCCGCAGCCCAGCGTCCGGAGGCTGTTTCCCGCCTGGCCGTCTGGCCGGACCCCGTGGCCCGCGCCTCGAAGATGAGTCCCGCAGGGCAGTCTGGTCGAAACCACACACCCCGAGCCCGGAGGCAGAGTCCCGCCGGGCCAGCTGGTCGACCCCCCGCGGCCCCGCGCCCAGAGGCCAGGTCCCGCCCGGCCAGCTGGTCGACCCCCGCGGCCCCGCGACCAGAGGCCAAGTCCCGCCCGGCCAGCTGGTTGACCCCCGCGGCCCCGCCCCCAGAGGCCAAGTCCCGCTCGGCCAGCTGGTTGACCCCCGCGGCCCTGCGCACAGAGGCCAAGTCCCGCCCGGCCAGCTGGTCGACCCCCGCGGCCCCGCGCCCAGAGGCCAAGTCCCGCCCGGCCAGCTGGTTGACCCCCGCGGCCCCGCGCGCAGAGGCCAAGTCCCGCTCGGCCAGCTCGTCGACCCCCGCGGGCCGAGCCAGGAGGCTCCGTCCGGCCGGGCAGTCTGGTGGAGCACCGCGCTCGGAGGCTCAGTCCGGCTGTGCTGGCTGGTGGAGCATCGCGCCCGGAGGCCAAGTCCCGCCGGGACGGCTAGTCGACCCCCGCGGCCTGAGCTAGGACGCTCAGTCCCGCCTGGCCGGCTGGTCGACTGCCGTGGCACCCAGCCCGGAGGCTGAGTCCCTCTAGGCCGGCTGGTCAAACCCCGCCGTAAGAGCCAGGAAGCTCAGTCCCGACGGGCAGGCTAGTGGACCAAGTGCTCGGAGGCTCAGTCCCACCGGGCCGGCTGGTCGAGTCCCGCAGCCCAGCGCCTGCAGGATGAGTACCGCAGAGCTGACTGAGCCACGCAGTCCAGCGTCCGGAGGATGTTTCCCTCCTGCCCGGTTGGTCGAACCCCGTGGCCCGTGACTCGACGATGAGTCCCGCCGGGCTGGCTGGTCGAACCCCCAGACCCCGTGCACGGAGGCTGAGTGCCGCCGGGCCACCCAGTCGACCGCTGTGGCCCCCGCGCGCGGAGCCTGAGTCCCGCCGTGGAGGCTGGTGGAGCCCCGCGGCCCGCGCCAACAGGCTCAGACCGGCCGGGCAGGCTGCTGGAGCCCCGGGCCCGGAGGCGAGTCCCGCCGGTCCCACTGGTCGACCCCCGCCGCCTGAGCGAGGAGGCTCAGTCCCGCCGGGCCTGCTGGTCGACCGCTGTGGCACCCAGCCCGGAGGCTGAGTCCCTCTAGGCCGGCTGGTCGAACCCCGCCGTAAGAGCCAGGAAGCTCAGTCCCGAAGGGCAGGCTAGTGGACCAAGTGCTCGGAGGCTCAGTCCCACCGGGCCAGCTGGTCGAGTCCCGCAGCCCAGCGCCTGCAGGATGAGTACCGCCGAGCTGACTGAGCCCCGCAGCACAGCGTCCGGAGGCTGTTTCCCGCCTGGCCGTCTGGCCGGACCCCGTGGCCCGCGCCTCGAAGATGAGTCCCGCAGGGCAGTCTGGTCGAAACCACACACCCCGAGCCCGGAGGCAGAGTCCCGCCGGGCCAGCTGGTCGACCCCCCGCGGCCCCGCGCAGAGAGGCCAAGTCCAGCCCGGCCAGCTGGTCGACCCCCGCGGCCCCGCGCCCAGAGGCCAAGTCCCGCCCGGCCATCTAGTTGACCCCCGCGGCCCCGCCCCCAGAGGCCAAGTCCCGCTCGGCCAGCTGGTCGACCCCCGCGGCCCGCGCCAGGAGGCTCCGTCCGGCCGGGAAGTCTGGTGGAGCACCGCGCTCGGAGGCTCAGTCCGGCTGTGCTGGCTGGTGGAGCACCGCGCCCGGAGGCCAAGTCCCGCCGGGACGGCTGGTCGACCCCCGCGGCCTGAGCTAGGACGCTCAGTCCCGCCGTGCCGGCTGGTCGACTGCCGTGGCACCCAGCCCGGAGGCTGAGTCCCTCTCGGCCGGCTGGTCGAACCCCGCCGTAAGAGCCAGGAAGCTCAGTCCCGAAGGGCAGGCTAGTGGACCAAGTGCTCGGAGGCTCAGTCCCACCGGGCCGGCTGGTCGAGTCCCGCAGCCCAGCGCCTGCAGGATGAGTACCGCCGAGCTGACTGAGCCCCGCAGCACAGCGTCCGGAGGCTGTTTCCCGCCTGGCCGTCTGGCCGGACCCCGTGGCCCGCGCCTCGAAGATGAGTCCCGCAGGGCAGTCTGGTCCAAACCACACACCCCGAGCCCGGAGGCAGAGACCCGCCGGGCCAGCTGGTCGACCCCCCGCGGCCCCGCGCCCAGAGGCCAGGTCCCACCCGGCCAGCTGGTCGAACCCCGCGGCCCCGCGCCCAGAGGCCAAGTCCCGCCCGGCCAGCTGGTTGACCCCCGCGGCCCCGCCCCCAGAGGCCAAGTCCCGCTCGGCCAGCTGGTTGACCCCCGCGACCCCGCCCAAAGGCCAAGTGCCGCTCGGCCAGCTGGTTGACCCCCGCGGCCCCGCGCACAGAGGCCAAGTCCAGCCCCGCCAGCTGGTCGACCCCCGCGGCCCCGCGCCCAGAGGCCAAGTCCTGCCCGGCCAGCTGGTTGACCCCCGCGGCCCCGCCCCCAGAGGCCAAGTCCCGCTCGGCCAGCTCGTCGACCCCCGCGGGCCGCGCCAGGAGGCTCCGTCCGGCCGGGCTGTCTGGTGGAGCACCGCGCTCGGAGGCTCAGTCCGGCTGTGCTGGCTGGTGGAGCACCGCGCCCGGAGGCCAAGTCCCGCCGGGACGGCTGGTCGACCCCCGCGGCCTGAGCTAGGACGCTCAGTCCCGCCGGGCCGGCTGGTCGACTGCCGTGGCACCCAGCCCGGAGGCTGAGTCCCTCTAGGCCGGCTGGTCGAACCCCGCCGTAAGAGCCAGGAAGCTCAGTCCCGACGGGCAGGCTAGTGGACCAAGTGCTCGGAGGCTCAGTCCCACCGGGCCGGCTGGTCGAGTCCCGCAGCCCAGCGCCTGCAGGATGAGTACCGCCGAGCTGACTGAGCCCCGCAGCACAGCGTCCGGAGGCTGTTTCCCGCCTGGCCGTCTGGCCGGACCCCGTGGCCCGCGCCTCGAAGATGAGTCCCGCAGGGCAGTCTGGTCGAAACCACACACCCCGAGCCCGGAGGCAGAGTCCCGCCGGGCCAGCTGGTCGACACCCCGCGGCCCCGCGCACAGAGGCCAAGTCCCGCCCGGCCATCTAGTTGACCCCCGCGGCCCCGCCCCCAGAGGCCAAGTCCCGCTCGGCCAGCTGGTCGACCCCCGCGGCCCGCGCCAGGAGGCTCCGTCCGGCCGGGAAGTCTGGTGGAGCACCGCTCTCGGAGGCTCAGTCCGGCTGTGCTGGCTGGTGGAGCACCGCGCCCGGAGGCCAAGTCCCGCCGGGACGGCTGGTCGACCCCCGCGGCCTGAGCTAGGACGCTCAGTCCCGCCGGGCCGGCTGGTCGACTACCGTGGCACCCAGCCCGGAGGCTGAGTCCCTCTAGGCCGGCTGGTCGAACCCCGCCGTAAGAGCCAGGAAGCTCAGTCCCGACGGGCAGGCTAGTGGACCAAGTGCTCAGAGGCTCAGTCCCACCGGGCCGGCTGGTCGAGTCCCGCAGCCCAGCGCCTGCAGGATGAGTACCGCCGAGCTGACTGAGCCACGCAGTCCAGCGTCCGGAGGATGTTTCCCTCCTGCCCGGTTGGTCGAACCCCGTGGCCCGTGACTCGACGATGAGTCCCGCCGGGCTGGCTGGTCGAACCCCCAGACCCTGTGCACGGGGGCTGAGTCCCGCCGGGCCTGCTGGTCGAGGTCCGCGTCCAGGAGCGTCCGCGGAGCGTCGTTCGATCGCCCGACACGGCCTGCCTCGGTCGGCAGCTCCGGAACGGCCAGGTGCCAACCACCTCAGGCGTTCCCCCACCACGGACCAGGGGCGTCGTTCGGTCTGTCCGTCCGTCACCGCGGGAGCCCGCGCGCGCTGGTCGACCCGTGCAGGCGGCCATACGGCCCTACTAATCCTGCAGGGGCAACCTCGGGCCCAGAGGCCGGGCACCGACACGCCGGCGCCACCCGCACGATCCCGCAAGCACCGCCGGCCTGCTGGAAGTCCAGCGCGTGCGACGTGGCCAAATCGCGTCCCTCGTGGCTCCGGAAGGAACGAACGATATACAAACGGCCGCCAGGTGGCGCCCGACAACCGTCGCGCGCGTCAGCGGGACCGAGCCGGATCACCGGGCGGCCAGGGCGACCTGCCGCCCTTCCGTAGGGCCGATCCCGTCCCGGCACACCACGTCCGCCTCGGAGCTCCCGGACTCCACGGCGAGACCGCGGCAGCGGTAGGGGGGCTGGGAAAGAAGACCTTAGGCTCTCGGGCCACGGTGGCCGGGTGCCTGGCACGCGACAGAATTTCCCGAGTCGCCGGCGGGCAGGCGCGACAGTACCACACGGAGCTTCCACCCCCACGACCGTCTCCACCCCAATACCCTCCAAGCCGCCGCCGCCGCCGCCTACGGAACGCGACCCCCGAGGCGTCGGGAAGGGGCGGAAAGCGCCGCGGCGATGGCACGGGACCACCGCCCCGGTCTTGGCACGCGCTGGGGTCCGGGGACGCTTCGGGCCTAAGTCATGCCGGGCCAGATGGTCGACCCCGCAGCCAAGCGCCCGCAGGCTTAGTAGCGCCGAGCTGACTGAGCCCCGCAGCCCAGCGTCCGGAGGCTGTTTCCCGCCTGGCCGTCTGGCCGGACCCCGTGGCCCGCGCCTGGACGATGAGTCCCGCAGGGCAGTCTGGTCGAAACCACACACCCCGAGCCTGGAGGCAGAGTCCCGCCCGGCCAGCTGGTCGACCCCTGCGGCCCGCGCCAGGAGGCTCCGTCCGGCCGGGCAGTCTCGTGGAGAACCGCTCTCGGAGGCTCAGTCCGGCTGTGCTGGCTGGTGGAGCACCGCGCCCGGAAGCCGAGTCCCGCCGGGACGGCTGGTCGACCCCCGCGGCCCGCGCCAGGACGCTCCGTCCGGCCGGGCAGTCTGGTGGAGAACCGCTCTCGGAGGCTCAGTCCGGCTGTGCTGGCTGGAGGAGCACCGCGCCCGGAGGCCGAGTCCCGCCGGGACGGCTGGTCGACCCCCGCGGCCTGAGCTAGGACGCTCAGTCCCGCCGGGCCGGCTGGTCGAGTCCCGCAGCCCAGCGCCTGCAGGATGAGTACCGCCGAGCTGACTGAGCCACGCAGTCCAGCGTCCGGAGGATGTTTCCCTCCTGCCCGGTTGGTCGAACCCCGTGGCCCGTGACTCGACGATGAGTCCCGCCGGGCTGGCTGGTCGAACCCCCAGACCGCGTGCACGGAGGCTGAGTGCCGCCGGGCCACCCAGTCGACCGCTGTGGCCCCCGCGCGCGGAGCCTGAGTCCCGCCGTGGAGGCTGGTGGAGCCCCGCGGCCCGCGCCAACAGGCTCAGACCGGCCGGGCAGGCTGCTGGAGCCCCGGGCCCGGAGGCGAGTCCCGCCGGTCCCACTGGTCGACCCCCGCCGCCTGAGCGAGGAGGCTCAGTCCCGCCGGGCCTGCTGGTCGACCGCCGTGGCACCCAGCCCGGAGGCTGAGTCCCTCTAGGCCGGCTGGTCGAACCCCGCCGTAAGAGCCAGGAAGCTCAGTCCCGAAGGGCAGGCTAGTGGACCAAGTGCTCGGAGGCTCAGTCCCACCGGGCCGGCTGGTCGAGTCCCGCAGCCCAGCGCCTGCAGGATGAGTACCGCCGAGCTGACTGAGCCCCGCAGCACAGCGTCCGGAGGCTGTTTCCCGCCTGGCCGTCTGGCCGGACCCCGTGGCCCGCGCCTCGAAGATGAGTCCCGCAGGGCAGTCTGGTCGAAACCACACACCCCGAGCCCGGAGGCAGAGTCCCGCCGGGCCAGCTGGTCGACCCCCCGCGGCCCCGCGCCCAGAAGCCAAGTCGCGCCCGGCCAGCTGGTCGACCCCCGCGGCCCCGCGCCCAGAGGCCAGGTCCCGCCCGGCCAGCTGGTTGACCCCCGCGACCCCGCGCCCAGAGGCCAAGTCCCGCTCGGCCAGCTGGTTGACCCCCGCGGTCCCGCGCACAGAGGCCAAGTCCCGCCCGGACAGCTGGTCGACCCCCGCGGCCCCGCGCCCAGAGGCCAAGTCCCGCCCGGCCAGCTGGTTGACCCCCGCGGCCCCGCCCCCAGAGGCCAAGTCCCGCTCGGCCAGCTCGTCGACCCCCGCGGGCCGCGCCAGGAGGCTCCGTCCGGCCGGGCAGTCTGGTGGAGCACCGCGCTCGGAGGCTCAGTCCGGCTGTGCTGGCTGGTGGAGCACCGCGCCCGGAGGCCAAGTCCCGCCGGGACGGCTGGTCGACCCCCGCGGCCTGAGCTAGGACGCTCAGTCCCGCCGGGCCGGCTGGTCGACTGCCGTGGCACACAGCCCGGAGGCTGAGTGCCTCTAGGCCGGCTGGTCGAACCCCGCCGTAAGAGCCAGGAAGCTCAGTCCCGACGGACAGGCTAGTGGACCAAGTGCTCGGAGGCTCAGTCCCACCGGGCCGGCTGGTCGAGTCCCGCAGCCCAGCGCCTGCAGGATGAGTACCGCCGAGCTGACTGAGCCCCGCAGCACAGCGTCCGGAGGCTGTTTCCCGCCTGGCCGTCTGGCCGGACCCCGTGGCCCGCGCCTCGAAGATGAGTCCCGCAGGGCAGTCTGGTCGAAACCACACACCCCGAGCCCGGAGGCAGAGTCCCGCCGGGCCAGCTGGTCGACACCCCGCGGCCCCGAGCACAGAGGCCAAGTCCCGCCCGGCCATCTAGTTGACCCCCGCGGCCCCGCCCCCAGAAGCCAAGTCCCGCTCGGCCAGCTGGTCGACCCCCGCGGCCCGCGCCAGGAGGCTCCGTCCGGCCGGGAAGTCTGGTGGAGCACCGCTCTCGGAGGCTCAGTCCGGCTGTGCTGGCTGGTGGAGCACCGCGCCCGGAGGCCAAGTCCCGCCGGGACGGCTGGTCGACCCCCGCGGCCTGAGCTAGGACGCTCAGTCCCGCCGGGCCGGCTGGTCGACTGCCGTGGCACCCAGCCCGGAGGCTGAGTCCCTCTAGGCCGGCTGGTCGAACCCCGCCGTAAGAGCCAGGAAGCTCAGTCCCGACGGGCAGGCTAGTGGACCAAGTGCTCGGAGGCTCAGTCCCACCGGGCCGGCTGGTCGAGTCCCGCAGCCCAGCGCCTGCAGGATGAGTACCGCAGAGCTGACTGAGCCACGCAGTCCAGCGTCCGGAGGATGTTTCCCTCCTGCCCGGTTGGTCGAACCCCGTGGCCCGTGACTCGACGATGAGTCCCGCCGGGCTGGCTGGTCGAACCCCCAGACCCCGTGCACGGAGGCTGAGTGCCGCCGGGCCACCCAGTCGACCGCTGTGGCCCCCGCGCGCGGAGCCTGAGTCCCGCCGTGGAGGCTGGTGGAGCCCCGCGGCCCGCGCCAACAGGCTCAGACCGGCCGGGCAGGCTGCTGGAGCCCCGGGCCCGGAGGCGAGTCCCGCCGGTCCCACTGGTCGACCCCCGCCGCCTGAGCGAGGAGGCTCAGTCCCGCCGGGCCTGCTGGTCGACCGCCGTGACCCCGAGCACGGAGGCTGAGTCCCGCTGGACGGCTGGTCTACACCCGTGGCCCGCGCCCGGACAATGAATGCCGCCGGGCCAGCTGGTCGACGGCCCGAGCCCACGCCTCGAGGCTGTGTCCCGCCGGGCTGGCTGGTCGACCCCCGTGGCCCGCTACCGCAAGCTGAGTCCCACCGTGCAGCTGGTCGAACCCACAGACCCCGTGCACGGGGGCTGAGTCCCGCCGGGCCTGCTGGTCGAGGTCCGCGTCCAGGAGCGTCCGCGGAGCGTCGTTCGATCGCCCGACACGGCGTGCCTCGGTCGGCAGCTCCGGAACGGCCAGGTGCCAACCACCTCAGGCGTTCCCCCACCACGGACCAGGGGCGTCGTTCGGTCTGTCCGTCCGTCACCGCGGGCGCCCGCGCGTGCTGGTCGACCCGTGCAGGCGGCCATACCGCCCTACTAATCCTGCAGGGGCAACCTCGGGCCCAGAGGCCGGGCACCGACACGCCGGCGCCACCCGCACGATCCCGCAAGCACCGCCGGCCTGCTGGAAGTCCAGCGCGTGCGACGTGGCCAAATCGCGTCCCTCGTGGCTCCGGAAGGAACGAACGATATACAAACGGCCGCCAGGTGGCGCCCGACAACCGTCGCGCGCGTCAGCGGGACCGAGCCGGATCACCGGGCGGCCAGGGCGACCTGCCGCCCTTCCGTAGGGCCGATCCCGTCCCGGCACACCACGTCCGCCTCGGAGCTCCCGGACTCCACGGCGAGACCGCGGCAGCGGTAGGGGGGCTGGGAAAGAAGACCTTAGGCTCTCGGGCCACGGTGGCCGGGTGCCTGGCACGCGACAGAATTTCCCGAGTCGCCGGCGGGCAGGCGCGACAGTACCACACGGAGCTTCCACCCCCACGACCGTCTCCACCCCAATACCCTCCAAGCCGCCGCCGCCGCCGCCTACGGAACGCGACCCCCGAGGCGTCGGGAAGGGGCGGAAAGCGCCGCGGCGATGGCACGGGACCCCCGCCCCGGTCTTGGCACGCGCTGGGGTCCGGGGACGCTTCGGGCCTAAGTCATGCCGGGCCAGATGGTCGACCCCGCAGCCAAGCGCCCGCAGGCTTAGTAGCGCCGAGCTGACTGAGCCCCGCAGCCCAGCGTCCGGAGGCTGTTTCCCGCCTGGCCGTCTGGCCGGACCCCGTGGCCCGCGCCTCGAAGATGAGTCCCGCAGGGCAGTCTGGTCGAAACCACACACCCCGAGCCCGGAGGCAGAGTCCCGCCGGGCCAGCTGGTCGACACCCCGCGGCCCCGCGCACAGAGGCCAAGTCCCGCCCGGCCATCTAGTTGACCCCCGCGGCCCCGCCCCCAGAGGCCAAGTCCCGCTCGGCCAGCTGGTCGACCCCCGCGGCCCGCGCCAGGAGGCTCCGTCCGGCCGGGAAGTCTGGTGGAGCACCGCTCTCGGAGGCTCAGTCCGGCTGTGCTGGCTGGTGGAGCACCGCGCCCGGAGGCCAAGTCCCGCCGGGACGGCTGGTCGACCCCCGCGGCCTGAGCTAGGACGCTCAGTCCCGCCGGGCCGGCTGGTCGACTACCGTGGCACCCAGCCCGGAGGCTGAGTCCCTCTAGGCCGGCTGGTCGAACCCCGCCGTAAGAGCCAGGAAGCTCAGTCCCGACGGGCAGGCTAGTGGACCAAGTGCTCAGAGGCTCAGTCCCACCGGGCCGGCTGGTCGAGTCCCGCAGCCCAGCGCCTGCAGGATGAGTACCGCCGAGCTGACTGAGCCACGCAGTCCAGCGTCCGGAGGATGTTTCCCTCCTGCCCGGTTGGTCGAACCCCGTGGCCCGTGACTCGACGATGAGTCCCGCCGGGCTGGCTGGTCGAACCCCCAGACCCTGTGCACGGGGGCTGAGTCCCGCCGGGCCTGCTGGTCGAGGTCCGCGTCCAGGAGCGTCCGCGGAGCGTCGTTCGATCGCCCGACACGGCCTGCCTCGGTCGGCAGCTCCGGAACGGCCAGGTGCCAACCACCTCAGGCGTTCCCCCACCACGGACCAGGGGCGTCGTTCGGTCTGTCCGTCCGTCACCGCGGGCGCCCGCGCGTGCTGGTCGACCCGTGCAGGCGGCCATACCGCCCTACTAATCCTGCAGGTGCAACCTCGGGCCCAGAGGCCGGGCACCGACACGCCGGCGCCACCCGCACGATCCCGCAAGCACCGCCGGCCTGCTGGAAGTCCAGCGCGTGCGACGTGGCCAAATCGCGTCCGTCGTGGCTCCGGAAGGAACGAACGATATACAAACGGCCGCCAGGTGGCGCCCGACAACTGTCGCGCGCGTCAGCGGGACCGAGCCGGATCACCGGGCGGCCAGGGCGACCCACTACCCGGCCGTAGGGCCGATCCTGTCCCGGCACACCACGTCCGCCTCGGAGCTCCCGGACTCCACGGCGAGACCGCGGCTGCGGTAGGGGGGCTGGGAAAGAAGACCTTAGGCTCTCGGGCCACGGTGGCCGGGTGCCTGGCACGCGACAGAATTTCCCCTGAGTCGCCGGCGGGCAGGCGCGACAGTACCACACCGAGCTTCCACCCCCACGACCGTCTCCACCCCAATACCCTCCAAGCCGCCGCCGCCGCCGCCTACAGAACGCGACCCTCGAGGCGTCGGGAAGGGGCGGAAAGTGCTGCGGCGATGGCACGGGACCCCTGCCCCGGTCTTGGCACGCGCTGGGGTCCGGGGACGCTTCGGGCCTAAGTCATGCCGGGCCAGATGGTCGACCCCGCAGCCAAGCGCCTGCAGGCTTAGTAGCGCCGAGCTGACTGAGCCCCGCAGCCCAGCGTCCGGAGGCTGTTTCCCGCCTGGCCGTCTGGCCGGACCCCGTGGACCGCGCCTGGACGATGAGTCCCGCAGGGCAGTCTGGTCGAAACCACACACCACGAGCCCGGAGGCAGAGTCCCTCCGGGACAGCTGGTCGATCCCCCGCGGCCCCGCGCCCAGAGGCCAAGTCCCGCCCGGCCAGCTGGTTGACCCCCACGACCCGCGCCCAGAGGCCAAGTCCCGCCCGGCCAGCTGGTTGACCCCCGCGGCCCTGCGCACAGAGGCCAAGTCCCGCCCGGCCAGCTGGTCGACCCCCGCGGCCCCGCGCCCAGAGGCCAAGTCCCGCCCGGCCAGCTGGTTGACCCCCGCGGCCCCGCGCGCAGAGGCCAAGTCCCGCTCGGCCAGCTCGTCGACCCCCGCGGGCCGAGCCAGGAGGCTCCGTCCGGCCGGGCAGTCTGGTGGAGCACCGCGCTCGGAGGCTCAGTCCGGCTGTGCTGGCTGGTGGAGCATCGCGCCCGGAGGCCAAGTCCCGCCGGGACGGCTAGTCGACCCCCGCGGCCTGAGCTAGGACGCTCAGTCCCGCCTGGCCGGCTGGTCGACTGCCGTGGCACCCAGCCCGGAGGCTGAGTCCCTCCAGGCCGGCTGGTCGAACCCCGCCGTAAGAGCCAGGAAGCTCAGTCCCGACGGGCAGGCTAGTGGACCAAGTGCTCGGAGGCTCAGTCCCACCGGGCCGGCTGGTCGAGTCCCGCAGCCCAGCGCCTGCAGGATGAGTACCGCAGAGCTGACTGAGCCACGCAGTCCAGCGTCCGGAGGATGTTTCCCTCCTGCCCGGTTGGTCGAACCCCGTGGCCCGTGACTCGACGATGAGTCCCGCCGGGCTGGCTGGTCGAACCCCCAGACCCCGTGCACGGAGGCTGAGTGCCGCCGGGCCACCCAGTCGACCGCTGTGGCCCCCGCGCGCGGAGCCTGAGTCCCGCCGTGGAGGCTGGTGGAGCCCCGCGGCCCGCGCCAACAGGCTCAGACCGGCCGGGCAGGCTGCTGGAGCTCCGGGCCCGGAGGCGAGTCCCGCCGGTCCCACTGGTCGACCCCCGCCGCCTGAGCGAGGAGGCTCAGTCCCGCCGGGCCTGCTGGTCGACCGCCGTGGCACCCAGCCCGGAGGCTGAGTCCCTCTAGGCCGGCTGGTCGAACCCCGCCGTAAGAGCCAGGAAGCTCAGTCCCGAAGGGCAGGCTAGTGGACCAAGTGCTCGGAGGCTCAGTCCCACCGGGCCGGCTGGTCGAGTCCCGCAGCCCAGCGCCTGCAGGATGAGTACCGCCGAGCTGACTGAGCCCCGCAGCACAGCGTCCGGAGGCTGTTTCCCGCCTGGCCGTCTGGCCGGACCCCGTGGCCCGCGCCTCGAAGATGAGTCCCGCAGGGCAGTCTGGTCGAAACCACACACCCCGAGCCCGGAGGCAGAGTCCCGCCGGGCCAGCTGGTCGACCCCCCGCGGCCCCGCGCCCAGAAGCCAAGTCGCGCCCGGCCAGCTGGTCGACCCCCGCGGCCCCGCGCCCAGAGGCCAGGTCCCGCCCGGCCAGCTGGTTGACCCCCGCGACCCCGCGCCCAGAGGCCAAGTCCCGCTCGGCCAGCTGGTTGACCCCCGCGGTCCCGCGCACAGAGGCCAAGTCCCGCCGGGCCAGCTGGTCGACCCCCGCGGCCCCGCGCCCAGAGGCCAAGTCCCGCCCGGCCAGCTGGTTGACCCCCGCGGCCCCGCCCCCAGAGGCCA
Source organism: Desmodus rotundus (assembly GCF_022682495.2). Lineage (NCBI taxonomy): Eukaryota > Metazoa > Chordata > Mammalia > Chiroptera > Phyllostomidae > Desmodus > Desmodus rotundus. The sequence goes on along the minus strand of NW_026527632.1, from coordinate 265,597 downwards.
AGTCCCGCTCGGCCAGCTGGTCGACCCCCGCGGGCCGCGCCTGGAGGCTCCGTCCGGCCGGGCAGTCTGGTGGAGCACCGCGCTCGGAGGCTCAGTCCGGCTGTGCTGGCTGGTGGAGCATCGCGCCCGGAGGCCAAGTCCCGCCGGGACGGCTGGTCGACCCCCGCGGCCTGAGCTAGGACGCTCAGTCCCGCCGGGCCGGCTGGTCGACTGCCGTGGCACCCAGCCCGGAGGCTGAGTCCCTCTAGGCCGGCTGCTCGAACCCCGCCGTAAGAGCCAGGAAGCTCAGTCCCGACGGGCAGGCTAGTGGACCAAGTGCTCGGAGGCTCAGTCCCACCGGGCCGGCTGGTCGAGTCCCGCAGCCCAGCGCCTGCAGGATGAGTACCGCCGAGCTGACTGAGCCACGCAGTCCAGCGTCCGGAGGATGTTTCCCTCCTGCCCGGTTGGTCGAACCCCGTGGCCCGTGACTCGACGATGAGTCCCGCCGGGCTGGCTGGTCGAACCCCCAGACCCCGTGCACGGAGGCTGAGTGCCGCCGGGCCACCCAGTCGACCGCTGTGGCCCCCGCGCGCGGAGCCTGAGTCCCGCCGTGGAGGCTGGTGGAGCCCCGCGGCCCGCGCCAACAGGCTCAGACCGGCCGGGCAGGCTGCTGGAGCCCCGGGCCCGGAGGCGAGTCCCGCCGGTCCCACTGGTCGACCCCCGCCGCCTGAGCGAGGAGGCTCAGTCCCGCCGGGCCTGCTGGTCGACCGCCGTGGCCCCGAGCCCGGAGGCTGAGTCCCGCTGGACGGCTGGTCTACACCCGTGGCCCGCGCCCGGACAATGAATGCCGCCGGGCCAGCTGGTCGACGGACCGGGCCCACGCCTCGAGGCTGTGTCCCGCCGGGCTGGCTGGTCGACCCCCGTGGCCCGCTACCGCAAGCTGAGTCCCACCGTGCAGCTGGTCGAACCCACAGACCCCGTGCACGGGGGCTGAGTCCCGCCGGGCCTGCTGGTCGAGGTCCGCGTCCAGGAGCGTCCGCGGAGCGTCGTTCGATCGCCCGACACGGCGTGCCTCGGTCGGCAGCTCCGGAACGGCCAGGTGCCAACCACCTCAGGCGTTCCCCCACCACGGACCAGGGGCGTCGTTCGGTCTGTCCGTCCGTCACCGCGGGCGCCCGCGCGTGCTGGTCGACCCGTGCAGGCGGCCATACGGCCCTACTAATCCTGCAGGGGCAACCTCGGGCCCAGAGGCCGGGCACCGACACGCCGGCGCCACCCGCACGATCCCGCAAGCACCGCCGGCCTGCTGGAAGTCCAGCGCGTGCGACGTGGCCAAATCGCGTCCCTCGTGGCTCCGGAAGGAACGAACGATATACAAACGGCCGCCAGGTGGCGCCCGACAACCGTCGCGCGCGTCAGCGGGACCGAGCCGGATCACCGGGCGGCCAGGGCGACCTGCCGCCCTTCCGTAGGGCCGATCCCGTCCCGGCACACCACGTCCGCCTCGGAGCTCCCGGACTCCACGGCGAGACCGCGGCAGCGGTAGGGGGGCTGGGAAAGAAGACCTTAGGCTCTCGGGCCACGGTGGCCGGGTGCCTGGCACGCGACAGAATTTCCCGAGTCGCCGGCGGGCAGGCGCGACAGTACCACACGGAGCTTCCACCCCCACGACCGTCTCCACCCCAATACCCTCCAAGCCGCCGCCGCCGCCGCCTACGGAACGCGACCCCCGAGGCGTCGGGAAGGGGCGGAAAGCGCCGCGGCGATGGCACGGGACCCCCGCCCCGGTCTTGGCACGCGCTGGGGTCCGGGGACGCTTCGGGCCTAAGTCATGACGGACCAGATGGTCGACCCCGCAGCCAAGCGCCCGCAGGCTTAGTAGCGCCGAGCTGACTGAGCCCCGCAGCCCAGCGTCCGGAGGCTGTTTCCCGCCTGGCCGTCTGGCCGGACCCCGTGGCCCGCGCCTCGAAGATGAGTCCCGCAGGGCAGTCTGGTCGAAACCACACACCCCGAGCCCGGAGGCAGAGTCCCGCCGGGCAAGCTGGTCGACCCCCCGCGGCCCCGCGCCCAGAGGCCAGGTCCCGCCCGGCCAGCTGGTCGACCCCCGCGGCCCCGCGACCAGAGGCCAAGTCCCGCCCGGCCAGCTGGTTGACCCCCGCGGCCCCGCCCCCAGAGGCCAAGTCCCGCCCGGCCAGCTGGTTGACCCCCGCGGCCCCGCGCGCAGAGGCCAAGTCCCGCTCGGCCAGCTCGTCGACCCCCGTGGGCCGAGCCAGGAGGCTCCGTCCGGCCGGGCAGTCTGGTGGAGCACCGCGCTCGGAGGCTCAGTCCGGCTGTGCTGGCTGGTGGAGCATCGCGCCCGGAGGCCAAGTCCCGCCGGGACGGCTAGTCGACCCCCGCGGCCTGAGCTAGGACGCTCAGTCCCGCCTGGCCGGCTGGTCGACTGCCGTGGCACCCAGCCCGGAGGCTGAGTCCCTCTAGGCCGGCTGGTCGAACCCCGCCGTAAGAGCCAGGAAGCTCAGTCCCGACGGGCAGGCTAGTGGACCAAGTGCTCGGAGGCTCAGTCCCACCGGGCCGGCTGGTCGAGTCCCGCAGCCCAGCGCCTGCAGGATGAGTACCGCCGAGCTGACTGAGCCACGCAGTCCAGCGTCCGGAGGATGTTTCCCTCCTGCCCGGTTGGTCGAACCCCGTGGCCCGTGACTCGACGATGAGTCCCGCCGGGCTGGCTGGTCGAACCCCCAGACCGCGTGCACGGAGGCTGAGTGCCGCCGGGCCTGCTGGTCGAGGTCCGCGTCCAGGAGCGTCCGCGGAGCGTCGTTCGATCGCCCGACACGGCCTGCCTCGGTCGGCAGCTCCGGAACGGCCAGGTGCCAACCACCTCAGGCGTTCCCCCACCACGGACCAGGGGCGTCGTTCGGTCTGTCCGTCCGTCACCGCGGGCGCCCGCGCGTGCTGGTCGACCCGTGCAGGCGGCCATACCGCCCTACTAATCCTGCAGGTGCAACCTCGGGCCCAGAGGCCGGGCACCGACACGCCGGCGCCACCCGCACGATCCCGCAAGCACCGCCGGCCTGCTGGAAGTCCAGCGCGTGCGACGTGGCCAAATCGCGTCCGTCGTGGCTCCGGAAGGAACGAACGATATACAAACGGCCGCCAGGTGGCGCCCGACAACTGTCGCGCGCGTCAGCGGGACCGAGCCGGATCACCGGGCGGCCAGGGCGACCCACTACCCGGCCGTAGGGCCGATCCTGTCCCGGCACACCACGTCCGCCTCGGAGCTCCCGGACTCCACGGCGAGACCGCGGCTGCGGTAGGGGGGCTGGGAAAGAAGACCTTAGGCTCTCGGGCCACGGTGGCCGGGTGCCTGGCACGCGACAGAATTTCCCCTGAGTCGCCGGCGGGCAGGCGCGACAGTACCACACCGAGCTTCCACCCCCACGACCGTCTCCACCCCAATACCCTCCAAGCCGCCGCCGCCGCCGCCTACAGAACGCGACCCTCGAGGCGTCGGGAAGGGGCGGAAAGTGCTGCGGCGATGGCACGGGACCCCTGCCCCGGTCTTGGCACGCGCTGGGGTCCGGGGACGCTTCGGGCCTAAGTCATGCCGGGCCAGATGGTCGACCCCGCAGCCAAGCGCCTGCAGGCTTAGTAGCGCCGAGCTGACTGAGCCCCGCAGCCCAGCGTCCGGAGGCTGTTTCCCGCCTGGCCGTCTGGCCGGACCCCGTGGACCGCGCCTGGACGATGAGTCCCGGAGGGCAGTCTGGCCGAAACCACACACCACGAGCCCGGAGGCAGAGTCCCTCCGGGCCAGCTGGTCGATCCCCCGCGGCCCCGCGCCCAGAGGCCAAGTCCCGCCCGGCCAGCTGGTTGACCCCCACGACCCGCGCCCAGAGGCCAAGTCCCGCCCGGCCAGCTGGTTGACCCCCGCGGCCCTGCGCACAGAGGCCAAGTCCCGCCCGGCCAGCTGGTCGACCCCCGCGGCCCCGCGCCCAGAGGCCAAGTCCCGCCCGGCCAGCTGGTTGACCCCCGCAGCCCCGCGCGCAGAGGCCAAGTCCCGCTCGGCCAGCTCGTCGACCCCCGCGGGCCGAGCCAGGAGGCTCCGTCCGGCCGGGCAGTCTGGTGGAGCACCGCGCTCGGAGGCTCAGTCCGGCTGTGCTGGCTGGTGGAGCATCGCGCCTGGAGGCCAAGTCCCGCCGGGACGGCTAGTCGACCCCCGCGGCCTGAGCTAGGACGCTCAGTCCCGCCTGGCCGGCTGGTCGACTGCCGTGGCACCCAGCCCGGAGGCTGAGTCCCTCCAGGCCGGCTGGTCGAACCCCGCCGTAAGAGCCAGGAAGCTCAGTCCCGACGGGCAGGCTAGTGGACCAAGTGCTCGGAGGCTCAGTCCCACCGGGCCGGCTGGTCGAGTCCCGCAGCCCAGCGCCTGCAGGATGAGTACCGCAGAGCTGACTGAGCCACGCAGTCCAGCGTCCGGAGGATGTTTCCCTCCTGCCCGGTTGGTCGAACCCCGTGGCCCGTGACTCGACGATGAGTCCCGCCGGGCTGGCTGGTCGAACCCCCAGACCCCGTGCACGGAGGCTGAGTGCCGCCGGGCCACCCAGTCGACCGCTGTGGCCCCCGCGCGCGGAGCCTGAGTCCCGCCGTGGAGGCTGGTGGAGCCCCGCGGCCCGCGCCAACAGGCTCAGACCGGCCGGGCAGGCTGCTGGAGCTCCGGGCCCGGAGGCGAGTCCCGCCGGTCCCACTGGTCGACCCCCGCCGCCTGAGCGAGGAGGCTCAGTCCCGCCGGGCCTGCTGGTCGACCGCCGTGGCACCCAGCCCGGAGGCTGAGTCCCTCTAGGCCGGCTGGTCGAACCCCGCCGTAAGAGCCAGGAAGCTCAGTCCCGAAGGGCAGGCTAGTGGACCAAGTGCTCGGAGGCTCAGTCCCACCGGGCCGGCTGGTCGAGTCCCGCAGCCCAGCGCCTGCAGGATGAGTACCGCCGAGCTGACTGAGCCCCGCAGCACAGCGTCCGGAGGCTGTTTCCCGCCTGGCCGTCTGGCCGGACCCCGTGGCCCGCGCCTCGAAGATGAGTCCCGCAGGGCAGTCTGGTCGAAACCACACACCCCGAGCCCGGAGGCAGAGTCCCGCCGGGCCAGCTGGTCGACCCCCCGCGGCCCCGCGCCCAGAAGCCAAGTCGCGCCCGGCCAGCTGGTCGACCCCCGCGGCCCCGCGCCCAGAGGCCAGGTCCCGCCCGGCCAGCTGGTTGACCCCCGCGACCCCGCGCCCAGAGGCCAAGTCCCGCTCGGCCAGCTGGTTGACCCCCGCGGTCCCGCGCACAGAGGCCAAGTCCCGCCGGGCCAGCTGGTCGACCCCCGCGGCCCCGCGCCCAGAGGCCAAGTCCCGCCCGGCCAGCTGGTTGACCCCCGCGGCCCCGCCCCCAGAGGCCAAGTCCCGCTCGGCCAGCTGGTCGACCCCCGCGGGCCGCGCCTGGAGGCTCCGTCCGGCCGGGCAGTCTGGTGGAGCACCGCGCTCGGAGGCTCAGTCCGGCTGTGCTGGCTGGTGGAGCATCGCGCCCGGAGGCCAAGTCCCGCCGGGACGGCTGGTCGACCCCCGCGGCCTGAGCTAGGACGCTCAGTCCCGCCGGGCCGGCTGGTCGACTGCCGTGGCACCCAGCCCGGAGGCTGAGTCCCTCTAGGCCGGCTGCTCGAACCCCGCCGTAAGAGCCAGGAAGCTCAGTCCCGACGGGCAGGCTAGTGGACCAAGTGCTCGGAGGCTCAGTCCCACCGGGCCGGCTGGTCGAGTCCCGCAGCCCAGCGCCTGCAGGATGAGTACCGCCGAGCTGACTGAGCCACGCAGTCCAGCGTCCGGAGGATGTTTCCCTCCTGCCCGGTTGGTCGAACCCCGTGGCCCGTGACTCGACGATGAGTCCCGCCGGGCTGGCTGGTCGAACCCCCAGACCCCGTGCACGGAGGCTGAGTGCCGCCGGGCCACCCAGTCGACCGCTGTGGCCCCCGCGCGCGGAGCCTGAGTCCCGCCGTGGAGGCTGGTGGAGCCCCGCGGCCCGCGCCAACAGGCTCAGACCGGCCGGGCAGGCTGCTGGAGCCCCGGGCCCGGAGGCGAGTCCCGCCGGTCCCACTGGTCGACCCCCGCCGCCTGAGCGAGGAGGCTCAGTCCCGCCGGGCCTGCTGGTCGACCGCCGTGGCCCCGAGCCCGGAGGCTGAGTCCCGCTGGACGGCTGGTCTACACCCGTGGCCCGCGCCCGGACAATGAATGCCGCCGGGCCAGCTGGTCGACGGACCGGGCCCACGCCTCGAGGCTGTGTCCCGCCGGGCTGGCTGGTCGACCCCCGTGGCCCGCTACCGCAAGCTGAGTCCCACCGTGCAGCTGGTCGAACCCACAGACCCCGTGCACGGGGGCTGAGTCCCGCCGGGCCTGCTGGTCGAGGTCCGCGTCCAGGAGCGTCCGCGGAGCGTCGTTCGATCGCCCGACACGGCGTGCCTCGGTCGGCAGCTCCGGAACGGCCAGGTGCCAACCACCTCAGGCGTTCCCCCACCACGGACCAGGGGCGTCGTTCGGTCTGTCCGTCCGTCACCGCGGGCGCCCGCGCGTGCTGGTCGACCCGTGCAGGCGGCCATACGGCCCTACTAATCCTGCAGGGGCAACCTCGGGCCCAGAGGCCGGGCACCGACACGCCGGCGCCACCCGCACGATCCCGCAAGCACCGCCGGCCTGCTGGAAGTCCAGCGCGTGCGACGTGGCCAAATCGCGTCCCTCGTGGCTCCGGAAGGAACGAACGATATACAAACGGCCGCCAGGTGGCGCCCGACAACCGTCGCGCGCGTCAGCGGGACCGAGCCGGATCACCGGGCGGCCAGGGCGACCTGCCGCCCTTCCGTAGGGCCGATCCCGTCCCGGCACACCACGTCCGCCTCGGAGCTCCCGGACTCCACGGCGAGACCGCGGCAGCGGTAGGGGGGCTGGGAAAGAAGACCTTAGGCTCTCGGGCCACGGTGGCCGGGTGCCTGGCACGCGACAGAATTTCCCGAGTCGCCGGCGGGCAGGCGCGACAGTACCACACGGAGCTTCCACCCCCACGACCGTCTCCACCCCAATACCCTCCAAGCCGCCGCCGCCGCCGCCTACGGAACGCGACCCCCGAGGCGTCGGGAAGGGGCGGAAAGCGCCGCGGCGATGGCACGGGACCCCCGCCCCGGTCTTGGCACGCGCTGGGGTCCGGGGACGCTTCGGGCCTAAGTCATGACGGGCCAGATGGTCGACCCCGCAGCCAAGCGCCCGCAGGCTTAGTAGCGCCGAGCTGACTGAGCCCCGCAGCCCAGCGTCCGGAGGCTGTTTCCCGCCTGGCCGTCTGGCCGGACCCCGTGGCCCGCGCCTCGAAGATGAGTCCCGCAGGGCAGTCTGGTCGAAACCACACACCCCGAGCCCGGAGGCAGAGTCCCGCCGGGCAAGCTGGTCGACCCCCCGCGGCCCCGCGCCCAGAGGCCAGGTCCCGCCCGGCCAGCTGGTCGACCCCCGCGGCCCCGCGACCAGAGGCCAAGTCCCGCCCGGCCAGCTGGTTGACCCCCGCGGCCCCGCCCCCAGAGGCCAAGTCCCGCTCGGCCAGCTGGTTGACCCCCGCGGCCCTGCGCACAGAGGCCAAGTCCCGCCCGGCCAGCTGGTCGACCCCCGCGGCCCCCGCGCCCAGAGGCCAAGTCCCGCCCGGCCAGCTGGTTGACCCCCGCGGCCCCGCGCGCAGAGGCCAAGTCCCGCTCGGCCAGCTCGTCGACCCCCGCGGGCCGAGCCAGGAGGCTCCGTCCGGCCGGGCAGTCTGGTGGAGCACCGCGCTCGGAGGCTCAGTCCGGCTGTGCTGGCTGGTGGAGCATCGCGCCCGGAGGCCAAGTCCCGCCGGGACGGCTAGTCGACCCCCGCGGCCTGAGCTAGGACGCTCAGTCCCGCCTGGCCGGCTGGTCGACTGCCGTGGCACCCAGCCCGGAGGCTGAGTCCCTCTAGGCCGGCTGGTCGAACCCCGCCGTAAGAGCCAGGAAGCTCAGTCCCGACGGGCAGGCTAGTGGACCAAGTGCTCGGAGGCTCAGTCCCACCGGGCCGGCTGGTCGAGTCCCGCAGCCCAGCGCCTGCAGGATGAGTACCGCAGAGCTGACTGAGCCACGCAGTCCAGCGTCCGGAGGATGTTTCCCTCCTGCCCGGTTGGTCGAACCCCGTGGCCCGTGACTCGACGATGAGTCCCGCCGGGCTGGCTGGTCGAACCCCCAGACCCCGTGCACGGAGGCTGAGTGCCGCCGGGCCACCCAGTCGACCGCTGTGGCCCCCGCGCGCGGAGCCTGAGTCCCGCCGTGGAGGCTGGTGGAGCCCCGCGGCCCGCGCCAACAGGCTCAGACCGGCCGGGCAGGCTGCTGGAGCCCCGGGACCGGAGGCGAGTCCCGCCGGTCCCACTGGTCGACCCCCGCCGCCTGAGCGAGGAGGCTCAGTCCCGCCGGGCCTGCTGGTCGACCGCTGTGGCACCCAGCCCGGAGGCTGAGTCCCTCTAGGCCGGCTGGTCGAACCCCGCCGTAAGAGCCAGGAAGCTCAGTCCCGAAGGGCAGGCTAGTGGACCAAGTGCTCGGAGGCTCAGTCCCACCGGGCCGGCTGGTCGAGTCCCGCAGCCCAGCGCCTGCAGGATGAGTACCGCCGAGCTGACTGAGCCCCGCAGCACAGCGTCCGGAGGCTGTTTCCCGCCTGGCCGTCTGGCCGGACCCCGTGGCCCGCGCCTCGAAGATGAGTCCCGCAGGGCAGTCTGGTCGAAACCACACACCCCGAGCCCGGAGGCAGAGTCCCGCCGGGCCAGCTGGTCGACCCCCCGCGGCCCCGCGCAGAGAGGCCAAGTCCAGCCCGGCCAGCTGGTCGACCCCCGCGGCCCCGCGCCCAGAGGCCAAGTCCCGCCCGGCCATCTAGTTGACCCCCGCGGCCCCGCCCCCAGAGGCCAAGTCCCGCTCGGCCAGCTGGTCGACCCCCGCGGCCCGCGCCAGGAGGCTCCGTCCGGCCGGGAAGTCTGGTGGAGCACCGCGCTCGGAGGCTCAGTCCGGCTGTGCTGGCTGGTGGAGCACCGCGCCCGGAGGCCAAGTCCCGCCGGGACGGCTGGTCGACCCCCGCGGCCTGAGCTAGGACGCTCAGTCCCGCCGTGCCGGCTGGTCGACTGCCGTGGCACCCAGCCCGGAGGCTGAGTCCCTCTAGGCCGGCTGGTCGAACCCCGCCGTAAGAGCCAGGAAGCTCAGTCCCGAAGGGCAGGCTAGTGGACCAAGTGCTCGGAGGCTCAGTCCCACCGGGCCGGCTGGTCGAGTCCCGCAGCCCAGCGCCTGCAGGATGAGTACCGCCGAGCTGACTGAGCCCCGCAGCACAGCGTCCGGAGGCTGTTTCCCGCCTGGCCGTCTGGCCGGACCCCGTGGCCCGCGCCTCGAAGATGAGTCCCGCAGGGCAGTCTGGTCCAAACCACACACCCCGAGCCCGGAGGCAGAGACCCGCCGGGCCAGCTGGTCGACCCCCCGCGGCCCCGCGCCCAGAGGCCAGGTCCCACCCGGCCAGCTGGTCGAACCCCGCGGCCCCGCGCCCAGAGGCCAAGTCCCGCCCGGCCAGCTGGTTGACCCCCGCGGCCCCGCCCCCAGAGGCCAAGTCCCGCTCGGCCAGCTGGTTGACCCCCGCGACCCCGCCCAAAGGCCAAGTGCCGCTCGGCCAGCTGGTTGACCCCCGCGGCCCCGCGCACAGAGGCCAAGTCCCGCCCGGCCAGCTGGTCGACCCCCGCGGCCCCGCGCCCAGAGGCCAAGTCCTGCCCGGCCAGCTGGTTGACCCCCGCGGCCCCGCCCCCAGAGGCCAAGTCCCGCTCGGCCAGCTCGTCGACCCCCGCGGGCCGCGCCAGGAGGCTCCGTCCGGCCGGGCTGTCTGGTGGAGCACCGCGCTCGGAGGCTCAGTCCGGCTGTGCTGGCTGGTGGAGCATCGCGCCCGGAGGCCAAGTCCCGCCGGGACGGCTGGTCGACCCCCGCGGCCTGAGCTAGGACGCTCAATCCCGCCGGGCCGGCTGGTCGACTGCCGTGGCACCCAGCCCGGAGGCTGAGTCCCTCTAGGCCGGCTGGTCGAACCCCGCCGTAAGAGCCAGGAAGCTCAGTCCCGACGGGCAGGCTAGTGGACCAAGTGCTCGGAGGCTCAGTCCCACCGGGCCGGCTGGTCGAGTCCCGCAGCCCAGCGCCTGCAGGATGAGTACCGCCGAGCTGACTGAGCCCCGCAGCACAGCGTCCGGAGGCTGTTTCCCGCCTGGCCGTCTGGCCGGACCCCGTGGCCCGCGCCTCGAAGATGAGTCCCGCAGGGCAGTCTGGTCGAAACCACACACCCCGAGCCCGGAGGCAGAGTCCCGCCGGGCCAGCTGGTCGACACCCCGCGGCCCCGCGCACAGAGGCCAAGTCCCGCCCGGCCATCTAGTTGACCCCCGCGGCCCCGCCCCCAGAGGCCAAGTCCCGCTCGGCCAGCTGGTCGACCCCCGCGGCCCGCGCCAGGAGGCTCCGTCCGGCCGGGAAGTCTGGTGGAGCACCGCTCTCGGAGGCTCAGTCCGGCTGTGCTGGCTGGTGGAGCACCGCGCCCGGAGGCCAAGTCCCGCCGGGACGGCTGGTCGACCCCCGCGGCCTGAGCTAGGACGCTCAGTCCCGCCGGGCCGGATGGTCGACTACCGTGGCACCCAGCCCGGAGGCTGAGTCCCTCTAGGCCGGCTGGTCGAACCCCGCCGTAAGAGCCAGGAAGCTCAGTCCCGACGGGCAGGCTAGTGGACCAAGTGCTCGGAGGCTCAGTCCCACCGGGCCGGCTGGTCGAGTCCCGCAGCCCAGCGCCTGCAGGATGAGTACCGCCGAGCTGACTGAGCCACGCAGTCCAGCGTCCGGAGGATGTTTCCCTCCTGCCCGGTTGGTCGAACCCCGTGGCCCGTGACTCGACGATGAGTCCCGCCGGGCTGGCTGGTCGAACCCCCAGACCCTGTGCACGGGGGCTGAGTCCCGCCGGGCCTGCTGGTCGAGGTCCGCGTCCAGGAGCGTCCGCGGAGCGTCGTTCGATCGCCCGACACGGCCTGCCTCGGTCGGCAGCTCCGGAACGGCCAGGTGCCAACCACCTCAGGCGTTCCCCCACCACGGACCAGGGGCGTCGTTCGGTCTGTCCGTCCGTCACCGCGGGCGCCCGCGCGTGCTGGTCGACCCGTGCAGGCGGCCATACCGCCCTACTAATCCTGCAGGTGCAACCTCGGGCCCAGAGGCCGGGCACCGACACGCCGGCGCCACCCGCACGATCCCGCAAGCACCGCCGGCCTGCTGGAAGTCCAGCGCGTGCGACGTGGCCAAATCGCGTCCGTCGTGGCTCCGGAAGGAACGAACGATATACAAACGGCCGCCAGGTGGCGCCCGACAACTGTCGCGCGCGTCAGCGGGACCGAGCCGGATCACCGGGCGGCCAGGGCGACCCACTACCCGGCCGTAGGGCCGATCCTGTCCCGGCACACCACGTCCGCCTCGGAGCTCCCGGACTCCACGGCGAGACCGCGGCTGCGGTAGGGGGGCTGGGAAAGAAGACCTTAGGCTCTCGGGCCACGGTGGCCGGGTGCCTGGCACGCGACAGAATTTCCCCTGAGTCGCCGGCGGGCAGGCGCGACAGTACCACACCGAGCTTCCACCCCCACGACCGTCTCCACCCCAATACCCTCCAAGCCGCCGCCGCCGCCGCCTACAGAACGCGACCCTCGAGGCGTCGGGAAGGGGCGGAAAGTGCTGCGGCGATGGCACGGGACCCCTGCCCCGGTCTTGGCACGCGCTGGGGTCCGGGGACGCTTCGGGCCTAAGTCATGCCGGGCCAGATGGTCGACCCCGCAGCCAAGCGCCTGCAGGCTTAGTAGCGCCGAGCTGACTGAGCCCCGCAGCCCAGCGTCCGGAGGCTGTTTCCCGCCTGGCCGTCTGGCCGGACCCCGTGGACCGCGCCTGGACGATGAGTCCCGCAGGGCAGTCTGGTCGAAACCACACACCACGAGCCCGGAGGCAGAGTCCCTCCGGGCCAGCTGGTCGATCCCCCGCGGCCCCGCGCCCAGAGGCCAAGTCCCGCCCGGCCAGCTGGTTGACCCCCACGACCCGCGCCCAGAGGCCAAGTCCCGCCCGGCCAGCTGGTTGACCCCCGCGGCCCTGCGCACAGAGGCCAAGTCCCGCCCGGCCAGCTGGTCGACCCCCGCGGCCCCGCGCCCAGAGGCCAAGTCCCGCCCGGCCAGCTGGTTGACCCCCGCGGCCCCGCGCGCAGAGGCCAAGTCCCGCTCGGCCAGCTCGTCGACCCCCGCGGGCCGAGCCAGGAGGCTCCGTCCGGCCGGGCAGTCTGGTGGAGCACCGCGCTCGGAGGCTCAGTCCGGCTGTGCTGGCTGGTGGAGCATCGCGCCCGGAGGCCAAGTCCCGCCGGGACGGCTAGTCGACCCCCGCGGCCTGAGCTAGGACGCTCAGTCCCGCCTGGCCGGCTGGTCGACTGCCGTGGCACCCAGCCCGGAGGCTGAGTCCCTCCAGGCCGGCTGGTCGAACCCCGCCGTAAGAGCCAGGAAGCTCAGTCCCGACGGGCAGGCTAGTGGACCAAGTGCTCGGAGGCTCAGTCCCACCGGGCCGGCTGGTCGAGTCCCGCAGCCCAGCGCCTGCAGGATGAGTACCGCAGAGCTGACTGAGCCACGCAGTCCAGCGTCCGGAGGATGTTTCCCTCCTGCCCGGTTGGTCGAACCCCGTGGCCCGTGACTCGACGATGAGTCCCGCCGGGCTGGCTGGTCGAACCCCCAGACCCCGTGCACGGAGGCTGAGTGCCGCCGGGCCACCCAGTCGACCGCTGTGGCCCCCGCGCGCGGAGCCTGAGTCCCGCCGTGGAGGCTGGTGGAGCCCCGCGGCCCGCGCCAACAGGCTCAGACCGGCCGGGCAGGCTGCTGGAGCTCCGGGCCCGGAGGCGAGTCCCGCCGGTCCCACTGGTCGACCCCCGCCGCCTGAGCGAGGAGGCTCAGTCCCGCCGGGCCTGCTGGTCGACCGCCGTGGCACCCAGCCCGGAGGCTGAGTCCCTCTAGGCCGGCTGGTCGAACCCCGCCGTAAGAGCCAGGAAGCTCAGTCCCGAAGGGCAGGCTAGTGGACCAAGTGCTCGGAGGCTCAGTCCCACCGGGCCGGCTGGTCGAGTCCCGCAGCCCAGCGCCTGCAGGATGAGTACCGCCGAGCTGACTGAGCCCCGCAGCACAGCGTCCGGAGGCTGTTTCCCGCCTGGCCGTCTGGCCGGACCCCGTGGCCCGCGCCTCGAAGATGAGTCCCGCAGGGCAGTCTGGTCGAAACCACACACCCCGAGCCCGGAGGCAGAGTCCCGCCGGGCCAGCTGGTCGACCCCCCGCGGCCCCGCGCCCAGAAGCCAAGTCGCGCCCGGCCAGCTGGTCGACCCCCGCGGCCCCGCGCCAAGAGGCCAGGTCCCGCCCGGCCAGCTGGTTGACCCCCGCGACCCCGCGCCCAGAGGCCAAGTCCCGCTCGGCCAGCTGGTTGACCCCCGCGGTCCCGCGCACAGAGGCCAAGTCCCGCCGGGCCAGCTGGTCGACCCCCGCGGCCCCGCGCCCAGAGGCCAAGTCCCGCCCGGCCAGCTGGTTGACCCCCGCGGCCCCGCCCCCAGAGGCCAAGTCCCGCTCGGCCAGCTGGTCGACCCCCGCGGGCCGCGCCTGGAGGCTCCGTCCGGCCGGGCAGTCTGGTGGAGCACCGCGCTCGGAGGCTCAGTCCGGCTGTGCTGGCTGGTGGAGCATCGCGCCCGGAGGCCAAGTCCCGCCGGGACGGCTGGTCGACCCCCGCGGCCTGAGCTAGGACGCTCAGTCCCGCCGGGCCGGCTGGTCGACTGCCGTGGCACCCAGCCCGGAGGCTGAGTCCCTCTAGGCCGGCTGATCGAACCCCGCCGTAAGAGCCAGGAAGCTCAGTCCCGACGGGCAGGCTAGTGGACCAAGTGCTCGGAGGCTCAGTCCCACCGGGCCGGCTGGTCGAGTCCCGCAGCCCAGCGCCTGCAGGATGAGTACCGCCGAGCTGACTGAGCCACGCAGTCCAGCGTCCGGAGGATGTTTCCCTCCTGCCCGGTTGGTCGAACCCCGTGGCCCGTGACTCGACGATGAGTCCCGCCGGGCTGGCTGGTCGAACCCCCAGACCCCGTGCACGGAGGCTGAGTGCCGCCGGGCCACCCAGTCGACCGCTGTGGCCCCCGCGCGCGGAGCCTGAGTCCCGCCGTGGAGGCTGGTGGAGCCCCGCGGCCCGCGCCAACAGGCTCAGACCGGCCGGGCAGGCTGCTGGAGCCCCGGGCCCGGAGGCGAGTCCCGCCGGTCCCACTGGTCGACCCCCGCCGCCTGAGCGAGGAGGCTCAGTCCCGCCGGGCCTGCTGGTCGACCGCCGTGGCCCCGAGCCCGGAGGCTGAGTCCCGCTGGACGGCTGGTCTACACCCGTGGCCCGCGCCCGGACAATGAATGCCGCCGGGCCAGCTGGTCGACGGACCGGGCCCACGCCTCGAGGCTGTGTCCCGCCGGGCTGGCTGGTCGACCCCCGTGGCCCGCTACCGCAAGCTGAGTCCCACCGTGCAGCTGGTCGAACCCACAGACCCCGTGCACGGGGGCTGAGTCCCGCCGGGCCTGCTGGTCGAGGTCCGCGTCCAGGAGCGTCCGCGGAGCGTCGTTCGATCGCCCGACACGGCGTGCCTCGGTCGGCAGCTCCGGAACGGCCAGGTGCCAACCACCTCAGGCGTTCCCCCACCACGGACCAGGGGCGTCGTTCGGTCTGTCCGTCCGTCACCGCGGGCGCCCGCGCGTGCTGGTCGACACGTGCAGGCGGCCATACGGCCCTACTAATCCTGCAGGGGCAACCTCGGGCCCAGAGGCCGGGCACCGACACGCCGGCGCCACCCGCACGATCCCGCAAGCACCGCCGGCCTGCTGGAAGTCCAGCGCGTGCGACGTGGCCAAATCGCGTCCCTCGTGGCTCCGGAAGGAACGAACGATATACAAACGGCCGCCAGGTGGCGCCCGACAACCGTCGCGCGCGTCAGCGGGACCGAGCCGGATCACCGGGCGGCCAGGGCGACCTGCCGCCCTTCCGTAGGGCCGATCCCGTCCCGGCACACCACGTCCGCCTCGGAGCTCCCGGACTCCACGGCGAGACCGCGGCAGCGGTAGGGGGGCTGGGAAAGAAGACCTTAGGCTCTCGGGCCACGGTGGCCGGGTGCCTGGCACGCGACAGAATTTCCCGAGTCGCCGGCGGGCAGGCGCGACAGTACCACACGGAGCTTCCACCCCCACGACCGTCTCCACCCCAATACCCTCCAAGCCGCCGCCGCCGCCGCCTACGGAACGCGACCCCCGAGGCGTCGGGAAGGGGCGGAAAGCGCCGCGGCGATGGCACGGGACCCCCGCCCCGGTCTTGGCACGCGCTGGGGTCCGGGGACGCTTCGGGCCTAAGTCATGACGGGCCAGATGGTCGACCCCGCAGCCAAGCGCCCGCAGGCTTAGTAGCGCCGAGCTGACTGAGCCCCGCAGCCCAGCGTCCGGAGGCTGTTTCCCGCCTGGCCGTCTGGCCGGACCCCGTGGCCCGCGCCTCGAAGATGAGTCCCGCAGGGCAGTCTGGTCGAAACCACACACCCCGAGCCCGGAGGCAGAGTCCCGCCGGGCCAGCTGGTCGACCCCCCGCGGCCCCGCGCCCAGAGGCCAGGTCCCGCCCGGCCAGCTGGTCGACCCCCGCGGCCCCGCGACCAGAGGCCAAGTCCCGCCCGGCCAGCTGGTTGACCCCCGCGGCCCCGCCCCCAGAGGCCAAGTCCCGCTCGGCCAGCTGGTTGACCCCCGCGGCCCTGCGCACAGAGGCCAAGTCCCGCCCGGCCAGCTGGTCGACCCCCGCGGCCCCGCGCCCAGAGGCCAAGTCCCGCCCGGCCAGCTGGTTGACCCCCGCGGCCCCGCGCGCAGAGGCCAAGTCCCGCTCGGCCAGCTCGTCGACCCCCGCGGGCCGAGCCAGGAGGCTCCGTCCGGCCGGGCAGTCTGGTGGAGCACCGCGCTCGGAGGCTCAGTCCGGCTGTGCTGGCTGGTGGAGCATCGCGCCCGGAGGCCAAGTCCCGCCGGGACGGCTAGTCGACCCCCGCGGCCTGAGCTAGGACGCTCAGTCCCGCCTGGCCGGCTGGTCGACTGCCGTGGCACCCAGCCCGGAGGCTGAGTCCCTCTAGGCCGGCTGGTCGAACCCCGCCGTAAGAGCCAGGAAGCTCAGTCCCGACGGGCAGGCTAGTGGACCAAGTGCTCAGAGGCTCAGTCCCACCGGGCCGGCTGGTCGAGTCCCGCAGCCCAGCGCCTGCAGGATGAGTACCGCAGAGCTGACTGAGCCACGCAGTCCAGCGTCCGGAGGATGTTTCCCTCCTGCCCGGTTGGTCGAACCCCGTGGCCCGTGACTCGACGATGAGTCCCGCCGGGCTGGCTGGTCGAACCCCAGACCCCGTGCACGGAGGCTGAGTGCCGCCGGGCCACCCAGTCGACCGCTGTGGCCCCCGCGCGCGGAGCCTGAGTCCCGCCGTGGAGGCTGGTGGAGCCCCGCGGCCCGCGCCAACAGGCTCAGACCGGCCGGGCAGGCTGCTGGAGCCCCGGGCCCGGAGGCGAGTCCCGCCGGTCCCACTGGTCGACCCCCGCCGCCTGAGCGAGGAGGCTCAGTCCCGCCGGGCCTGCTGGTCGACCGCTGTGGCACCCAGCCCGGAGGCTGAGTCCCTCTAGGCCGGCTGGTCGAACCCCGCCGTAAGAGCCAGGAAGCTCAGTCCCGAAGGGCAGGCTAGTGGACCAAGTGCTCGGAGGCTCAGTCCCACCGGGCCGGCTGGTCGAGTCCCGCAGCCCAGCGCCTGCAGGATGAGTACCGCCGAGCTGACTGAGCCCCGCAGCACAGCGTCCGGAGGCTGTTTCCCGCCTGGCCGTCTGGCCGGACCCCGTGGCCCGCGCCTCGAAGATGAGTCCCGCAGGGCAGTCTGGTCGAAACCACACACCCCGAGCCCGGAGGCAGAGTCCCGCCGGGCCAGCTGGTCGACCCCCCGCGGCCCCGCGCAGAGAGGCCAAGTCCAGCCCGGCCAGCTGGTCGACCCCCGCGGCCCCGCGCCCAGAGGCCAAGTCCCGCCCGGCCATCTAGTTGACCCCCGCGGCCCCGCCCCCAGAGGCCAAGTCCCGCTCGGCCAGCTGGTCGACCCCCGCGGCCCGCGCCAGGAGGCTCCGTCCGGCCGGGAAGTCTGGTGGAGCACCGCGCTCGGAGGCTCAGTCCGGCTGTGCTGGCTGGTGGAGCACCGCGCCCGGAGGCCAAGTCCCGCCGGGACGGCTGGTCGACCCCCGCGGCCTGAGCTAGGACGCTCAGTCCCGCCGTGCCGGCTGGTCGACTGCCGTGGCACCCAGCCCGGAGGCTGAGTCCCTCTAGGCCGGCTGGTCGAACCCCGCCGTAAGAGCCAGGAAGCTCAGTCCCGAAGGGCAGGCTAGTGGACCAAGTGCTCGGAGGCTCAGTCCCACCGGGCCGGCTGGTCGAGTCCCGCAGCCCAGCGCCTGCAGGATGAGTACCGCCGAGCTGACTGAGCCCCGCAGCACAGCGTCCGGAGGCTGTTTCCCGCCTGGCCGTCTGGCCGGACCCCGTGGCCCGCGCCTCGAAGATGAGTCCCGCAGGGCAGTCTGGTCCAAACCACACACCCCGAGCCCGGAGGCAGAGACCCGCCGGGCCAGCTGGTCGACCCCCCGCGGCCCCGCGCCCAGAGGCCAGGTCCCACCCGGCCAGCTGGTCGAACCCCGCGGCCCCGCGCCCAGAGGCCAAGTCCCGCCCGGCCAGCTGGTTGACCCCCGCGGCCCCGCCCCCAGAGGCCAAGTCCCGCTCGGCCAGCTGGTTGACCCCCGCGACCCCGCCCAAAGGCCAAGTGCCGCTCGGCCAGCTGGTTGACCCCCGCGGCCCCGCGCACAGAGGCCAAGTCCCGCCCGGCCAGCTGGTCGACCCCCGCGGCCCCCGCGCCCAGAGGCCAAGTCCTGCCCGGCCAGCTGGTTGACCCCCGCGGCCCCGCCCCCAGAGGCCAAGTCCCGCTCGGCCAGCTCGTCGACCCCCGCGGGCCGCGCCAGGAGGCTCCGTCCGGCCGGGCTGTCTGGTGGAGCACCGCGCTCGGAGGCTCAGTCCGGCTGTGCTGGCTGGTGGAGCACCGCGCCCGGAGGCCAAGTCCCGCCGGGACGGCTGGTCGACCCCCGCGGCCTGAGCTAGGAGGCTCAGTCCCGCCGGGCCGGCTGGTCGACTGCCGTGGCACCCAGCCCGGAGGCTGAGTCCCTCTAGGCCGGCTGGTCGAACCCCGCCGTAAGAGCCAGGAAGCTCAGTCCCGACGGGCAGGCTAGTGGACCAAGTGCTCGGAGGCTCAGTCCCACCGGGCCGGCTGGTCGAGTCCCGCAGCCCAGCGCCTGCAGGATGAGTACCGCCGAGCTGACTGAGCCCCGCAGCACAGCGTCCGGAGGCTGTTTCCCGCCTGGCCGTCTGGCCGGACCCCGTGGCCCGCGCCTCGAAGATGAGTCCCGCAGGGCAGTCTGGTCGAAACCACACACCCCGAGCCCGGAGGCAGAGTCCCGCCGGGCCAGCTGGTCGACCCCCCGCGGCCCCGCGCCCAGAGGCCAAGTCCCGCCCGGCCAGCTGGTTGACCCCCGCAACCCCGCGCCCAGAGGCCAAGTCCCACTCGGCCAGCTGGTTGACCCCCGCGGCCCCGCGCACAGAGGCCAAGTCCCGCCCGGCCAGCTTGTCGACCCCCGCGGCCCCGCGCCCAGAGGCCAAGTCCCGCCCGGCCAGCTGGTTGACCCCCGCGGCCCCGCCCCCAGAGGCCAAGTCCCGCTCGGCCAGCTCGTCGACCCCCGCGGGCCGAGCCAGGAGGCTCCGTCCGGCCGGGCAGTCTGGTGGAGCACCGCGCTCGGAGGCTCAGTCCGGCTGTGCTGGCTGGTGGAGCACCGCGCCCGGAGGCCAAGTCCCGCCGGGACGGCTGGTCGACCCCCGCGGCCTGAGCTAGGACGCTCAGTCCCGCCGGGCCGGCTGGTCGACTGCCGTGGCACCCAGCCCGGAGGCTGAGTCCCTCTAGGCCGGCTGGTCGAACCCCGCCGTAAGAGCCAGGAAGCTCAGTCCCGACGGGCAGGCTAGTGGACCAAGTGCTCGGAGGCTCAGTCCCACCGGGCCGGCTGGTCGAGTCCCGCAGCCCAGCGCCTGCAGGATGAGTACCGCCGAGCTGACTGAGCCACGCAGTCCAGCGTCCGGAGGATGTTTCCCTCCTGCCCGGTTGGTCGAACCCCGTGGCCCGTGACTCGACGATGAGTCCCGCCGGGCTGGCTGGTCGAACCCCCAGACCCTGTGCACGGGGGCTGAGTCCCGCCGGGCCTGCTGGTCGAGGTCCGCGTCCAGGAGCGTCCGCGGAGCGTCGTTCGATCGCCCGACACGGCCTGCCTCGGTCGGCAGCTCCGGAACGGCCAGGTGCCAACCACCTCAGGCGTTCCCCCACCACGGACCAGGGGCGTCGTTCGGTCTGTCCGTCCGTCACCGCGGGCGCCCGCGCGTGCTGGTCGACCCGTGCAGGCGGCCATACCGCCCTACTAATCCTGCAGGTGCAACCTCGGGCCCAGAGGCCGGGCACCGACACGCCGGCGCCACCCGCAGGATCCCGCAAGCACCGCCGGCCTGCTGGAAGTCCAGCGCTTGCGACGTGGCCAAATCGCGTCCGTGGTGGCTCCGGAAGGAACGAACGATATACAAACGGCCGCCAGGTGGCGCCCGACAACTGTCGCGCGCGTCAGCGGGACCGAGCCGGATCACCGGGCGGCCAGGGCGACCCACTGCCCGGCCGTAGGGCCGATCCCGTCCCGGCACACCACGTCCGCCTCGGAGCTCCCGGACTCCACGGCGCGACCGCGGCTGCGGTAGGGGGGCTGGGAAAGAAGACCTTAGGCTCTCGGGCCACGGTGGCCGGGTGCCTGGCACGCGACAGAATTTCCCCTGAGTCGCCGGCGGGCAGGCGCGACAGTACCACACCGAGCTTCCACCCCCACGACCGTCTCCACCCCAATACCCTCCAAGCCGCCGCCGCCGCCGCCTACAGAACGCGACCCCCGAGGCGTCGGGAACGGGCGGAAAGTGCTGCGGCGATGGCACGGGACCCCTGCCCCGGTCTTGGCACGCGCTGGGGTCCGGGGACGCTTCGGGCCTAAGTCATGCCGGGCCAGATGGTCGACCCCGCAGCCAAGCGCCTGCAGGCTTAGTAGCGCCGAGCTGACTGAGCCCCGCAGCCCAGCGTCCGGAGGCTGTTTCCCGCCTGGCCGTCTGGCCGGACCCCGTGGCCCGCGCCTGGACGATGAGTCCCGCAGGGCAGTCTGGTCGAAACCACACACCCCGAGCCCGGAGGCAGAGTCCCTCCGGGCCAGCTGGTCGATCCCCCGCGGCCCCGCGCCCAGAGGCCAAGTCCCGCCCGGCCAGCTGGTTGACCCCCGCGACCCCGCGCCCAGAGGCCAAGTCCCATTCGGCCAGCTGGTTGACCCCGCGGCCCCGCGCCCAGAGGCCAAGTCCCGCCCGGCCAGCTGGTCGACCCCCGCGACCCCGCGCCCAGAGGCCCAGTCCCACTCGGCCAGCTGGTTGACCCCCGCGGCCCCGCGCACAGAGGCCAAGTCCCGCCCGGCCAGCTGGTTTACCCCCGCGGCCCCGCCCCCAGAGGCCAAGTCCCGCTCGGCCAGCTCGTCGACCCCCGCGGGCCGAGCCAGGAGGCTCCGTCCGGCCGGGCAGTCTGGTGGAGCACCGCGCTCGGAGGCTCAGTCCGGCTGTGCTGGCTGGTGGAGCATCGCGCCCGGAGGCCAAGTCCCGCCGGGACGGCTGGTCGACCCCCGCGGCCTGAGCTAGGACGCTCAGTCCCGCCGGGCCGGCTGGTCGACTGCCGTGGCACCCAGCCCGGAGGCTGAGTCCCTCTAGGCCGGCTGGTCGAACCCCGCCGTAAGAGCCAGGAAGCTCAGTCCCGACGGGCAGGCTAGTGGACCAAGTGCTCGGAGGCTCAGTCCCACCGGGCCGGCTGGTCGAGTCCCGCAGCCCAGCGCCTGCAGGATGAGTACCGCCGAGCTGACTGAGCCACGCAGTCCAGCGTCCGGAGGATGTTTCCCTCCTGCCCGGTTGGTCGAACCCCGTGGCCCGTGACTCGACGATGAGTCCCGCCGCGCTGGCTGGTCGAACCCCCAGACCGCGTGCACGGAGGCTGAGTGCCGCCGGGCCACCCAGTCGACCGCTGTGGCCCCCGCGCGCGGAGCCTGAGTCCCGCCGTGGAGGCTGGTGGAGCCCCGCGGCCCGCGCCAACAGGCTCAGACCGGCCGGGCAGGCTGCTGGAGCCCCGGGCCCGGAGGCGAGTCCCGCCGGTCCCACTGGTCGACCCCCGCCGCCTGAGCGAGGAGGCTCAGTCCCGCCGGGCCTGCTGGTCGACCGCCGTGGCCCCGAGCCCGGAGGCTGAGTCCCGCTGGACGGCTGGTCTACACCCGTGGCCCGCGCCCGGACAATGAATGCCGCCGGGCCAGCTGGTCGACGGCCCGGGCCCACGCCTCGAGGCTGTGTCCCGCCGGGCTGGCTGGTCGACCCCCGTGGCCCGCTACCGCAAGCTGAGTCCCACCGTGCAGCTGGTCGAACCCACAGACCCCGTGCACGGGGGCTGAGTCCCGCCGGGCCTGCTGGTCGAGGTCCGCGTCCAGGAGCGTCCGCGGAGCGTCGTTCGATCGCCCGACACGGCCTGCCTCGGTCGGCAGCTCCGGAACGGCCAGGTGCCAACCACCTCAGGCGTTCCCCCACCACGGACCAGGGGCGTCGTTCGGTCTGTCCGTCCGTCACCGCGGGCGCCCGCGCGTGCTGGTCGACTCGTGCAGGCGGCCATACGGCCCTACTAATCCTGCAGGGGCAACCTCGGGCCCAGAGGCCGGGCACCGACACGCCGGCGCCACCCGCACGATCCCGCAAGCACCGCCGGCCTGCTGGAAGTCCAGCGCTTGCGACGTGGCCAAATCGCGTCCGTCGTGGCTCCGGAAGGAACGAACGATATACAAACGGCCGCCAGGTGGCGCCCGACAACCGTCGCGCGCGTCAGCGGGACCGAGCCGGATCACCGGGCGGCCAGGGCGACCTGCCGCCCTTCCGTAGGGCCGATCCCGTCCCGGCACACCACGTCCGCCTCGGAGCTCCCGGACTCCACGGCGAGACCGCGGCAGCGGTAGGGGGGCTGGGAAAGAAGACCTTAGGCTCTCGGGCCACGGTGGCCGGGTGCCTGGCACGCGACAGAATTTCCCGAGTCGCCGGCGGGCAGGCGCGACAGTACCACACGGAGCTTCCACCCCCACGACCGTCTCCACCCCAATACCCTCCAAGCCGCCGCCGCCGCCGCCTACGGAACGCGACCCCCGAGGCGTCGGGAAGGGGCGGAAAGCGCCGCGGCGATGGCACGGGACCCCCGCCCCGGTCTTGGCACGCGCTGGGGTCCGGGGACGCTTCGGGCCTAAGTCATGCCGGGCCAGATGGTCGACCCCGCAGCCAAGCGCCCGCAGGCTTAGTAGCGCCGAGCTGACTGAGCCCCGCAGCCCAGCGTCCGGAGGCTGTTTCCCGCCTGGCCGTCTGGCCGGACCCCGTGGCCCGCGCCTGGACGATGAGTCCCGCAGGGCAGTCTGGTCGAAACCACACACCCCGAGCCTGGAGGCAGAGTCCCGCCCGGCCAGCTGGTCGACCCCTGCGGCCCGCGCCAGGAGGCTCCGTCCGGCCGGGCAGTCTCGTGGGGAACCGCTCTCGGAGGCTCAGTCCGGCTGTGCTGGCTGGTGGAGCACCGCGCCCGGA
Organism: Desmodus rotundus; assembly: GCF_022682495.2. Lineage (NCBI taxonomy): Eukaryota > Metazoa > Chordata > Mammalia > Chiroptera > Phyllostomidae > Desmodus > Desmodus rotundus. Next base: position 242,767 of record NW_026527632.1, on the reverse strand, counting down.
GGCCGAGTCCCGCCGGGACGGCTGGTCGACCCCCGCGGCCCGCGCCAGGACGCTCCGTCCGGCCGGGCAGTCTGGTGGAGAACCGCTCTCGGAGGCTCAGTCCGGCTGTGCTGGCTGGAGGAGCACCGCGCCCGGAGGCCGAGTCCCGCCGGGACGGCTGGTCGACCCCCGCCGTACGAGCCAGGAAGCTCAGTCCCGACGGACAGGCAGGTGGACCAAGTGCTCGGAGGCTCAGTCCGGCTGTGCTGGCTGGTGGAGCACCGCGCCCGGAGGCCAAGTCCCGACGGGATGGCTGGTCGACCCCCGCAGCCTGAGCTAGGACGCTCAGTCCCGCCGGGCCGGCTGGTCGACTGCCGTGGCACCCAGCCCGGAGGCTGAGTCCCTCTAGGCCGGCTGCTCGAACCCCGCCGTAAGAGCCAGGAAGCTCAGTCCCGACGGGCAGGCTAGTGGACCAAGTGCTCGGAGGCTCAGTCCCACCGGGCCGGCTGGTCGAGTCCCGCAGCCCAGCGCCTGCAGGATGAGTACCGCCGAGCTGACTGAGCCACGCAGTCCAGCGTCCGGAGGATGTTTCCCTCCTGCCCGGTTGGTCGAACCCCGTGGCCCGTGACTCGACGATGAGTCCCGCCGGGCTGGCTGGTCGAACCCCCAGACCGCGTGCACGGAGGCTGAGTGCCGCCGGGCCAACCAGTCGACCGCTGTGGCCCCCGCGCGCGGAGCCTGAGTCCCGCCGTGGAGGCTGGTGGAGCCCCGCGGCCCGCGCCAACAGGCTCAGACCGGCCGGGCAGGCTGCTGGAGCCCCGGGCCCGGAGGCGAGTCCCGCCGGTCCCACTGGTCGACCCCCGCCGCCTGAGCGAGTAGGCTCAGTCCCGCCGGGCCTGCTGGTCGACCGCCGTGGCCCCGAGCCCGGAGGCTGAGTCCCTCTAGGCCGGCTGGTCGAACCCCGCCGTAAGAGCCAGGAAGCTCAGTCCCGAAGGGCAGGCTAGTGGACCAAGTGCTCGGAGGCTCAGTCCCACCGGGCCGGCTGGTCGAGTCCCGCAGCCCAGCGCCTGCAGGATGAGTACCGCCGAGCTGACTGAGCCCCGCAGCACAGCGTCCGGAGGCTGTTTCCCGCCTGGCCGTCTGGCCGGACCCCGTGGCCCGCGCCTCGAAGATGAGTCCCGCAGGGCAGTCTGGTCGAAACCACACACCCCGAGCCCGGAGGCAGAGTCCCGCCGGGCCAGCTGGTCGACCCCCCGCGGCCCCGCGCACAGAGGCCAAGTCCCGCCCGGCCAGCTGGTCGACCCCCGCGGCCCCGCGCCCAGAGGCCAGGTCCCGCCCGGCCAGCTGGTTCACCCCCGCGACCCCGCGCCCAGAGGCCAAGTCCCGCTCGGCCAGCTGGTTGACCCCCGCGGTCCCGCGCACAGAGGCCAAGTCCCGCCCGGCCAGCTGGTCGACCCCCGCGGCCCCGCGCCCAGAGGCCAAGTCCCGCCCGGCCAGCTGGTTGACCCCCGCGGCCCCGCCCCCAGAGGCCAAGTCCCGCTCGGCCAGCTCGTCGACCCCCGCGGGCCGCGCCAGGAGGCTCCGTCCGGCCGGGCAGTCTGGTGGAGCACCGCGCTCGGAGGCTCAGTCCGGCTGTGCTGGCTGGTGGAGCATCGCGCCCGGAGGCCAAGTCCCGCCGGGACGGCTGGTCGACCCCCGCGGCCTGAGCTAGGACGCTCAGTCCCGCCGGGCCGGCTGGTCGACTGCCGTGGCACCCAGCCCGGAGGCTGAGTCCCTCTAGGCCGGCTGGTCGAACCCCGCCGTAAGAGCCAGGAAGCTCAGTCCCGACGGGCAGGCTAGTGGACCAAGTGCTCGGAGGCTCAGTCCCACCGGGCCGGCTGGTCGAGTCCCGCAGCCCAGCGCCTGCAGGATGAGTACCGCCGAGCTGACTGAGCCACGAAGTCCAGCGTCCGGAGATGTTTCCCTCCTGCCCGGTTGGTCGAACCCCGTGGCCCGTGACTCGACGATGAGTCCCGCCGGGCTGGCTGGTCGAACCCCCAGACCCTGTGCACGGGGGCTGAGTCCCGCCGGGCGTGCGGGTCGAGGTCCGCGTCCAGGAGCGTCCGCGGAGCGTCGTTCGATCGCCCGACACGGCCTGCCTCGGTCGGCAGCTCCGGAACGGCCAGGTGCCAACCACCTCAGGCGTTCCCCCACCACGGACCAGGGGCGTCGTTCGGTCTGTCCGTCCGTCACCGCGGGCGCCCGCGCGTGCTGGTCGACCCGTGCAGGCGGCCATACCGCCCTACTAATCCTGCAGGTGCAACCTCGGGCCCAGAGGCCGGGCACCGACACGCCGGCGCCACCCGCAGGATCCCGCAAGCACCGCCGGCCTGCTGGAAGTCCAGCGCTTGCGACGTGGCCAAATCGCGTCCGTCGTGGCTCCGGAAGGAACGAACGATATACAAACGGCCGCCAGGTGGCGCCCGACAACTGTCGCGCGCGTCAGCGGGACCGAGCCGGATCACCGGGCGGCCAGGGCGACCCACTGCCCGGCCGTAGGGCCGATCCCGTCCCGGCACACCACGTCCGCCTCGGAGCTCCCGGACTCCACGGCGCGACCGCGGCTGCGGTAGGGGGGCTGGGAAAGAAGACCTTAGGCTCTCGGGCCACGGTGGCCGGGTGCCTGGCACGCGACAGAATTTCCCCTGAGTCGCCGGCGGGCAGGCGCGACAGTACCACACCGAGCTTCCACCCCCACGACCGTCTCCACCCCAATACCCTCCAAGCCGCCGCCGCCGCCGCCTACAGAACGCGACCCCCGAGGCGTCGGGAACGGGCGGAAAGTGCTGCGGCGATGGCACGGGACCCCTGCCCCGGTCTTGGCACGCGCTGGGGTCCGGGGACGCTTCGGGCCTAAGTCATGCCGGGCCAGATGGTCGACCCGCAGCCAAGCGCCTGCAGGCTTAGTAGCGCCGAGCTGACTGAGCCCCGCAGCCCAGCGTCCGGAGGCTGTTTCCCGCCTGGCCGTCTGGCCGGACCCCGTGGACCGCGCCTGGACGATGAGTCCCGCAGGGCAGTCTGGTCGAAACCACACACCCCGAGCCCGGAGGCAGAGTCCCGCCGGGCCAGCTGGTCGACACCCCGCGGCCCCGCGCACAGAGGCCAAGTCCCGCCCGGCCAGCTGGTCGACCCCCGCGGCCCCGCGCCCAGAGGCCAAGTCCCGCCCGGCCAGCTGGTTGACCCCCGCGGCCCCGCGCGCAGAGGCCAAGTCCCGCTCGGCCAGCTCGTCGACCCCTGCGGGCCGAGCCAGGAGGCTCCGTCCGGCCGGGCAGTCTGGTGGAGCACCGCGCTCGGAGGCTCAGTCCGGCTGTGCTGGCTGGTGGAGCATCGCGCCCGGAGGCCAAGTCCCGCCGGGACGGCTGGTCGACCCCCGCGGCCTGAGCTAGGACGCTCAGTCCCGCCGGGCCGGCTGGTCGACTGCCGTGGCACCCAGCCCGGAGGCTGAGTCCCTCTAGGCCGGCTGGTCGAACCCCGCCGTAAGAGCCAGGAAGCTCAGTCCCGACGGGCAGGCTAGTGGACCAAGTGCTCGGAGGCTCAGTCCCACCGGGCCGGCTGGTCGAGTCCCGCAGCCCAGCGCCTGCAGGATGAGTACCGCCGAGCTGACTGAGCCACGCAGTCCAGCGTCCGGAGGATGTTTCCCTCCTGCCCGGTTGGTCGAACCCCGTGGCCCGTGACTCGACGATGAGTCCCGCCGCGCTGGCTGGTCGAACCCCCAGACCGCGTGCACGGAGGCTGAGTGCCGCCGGGCCACCCAGTCGACCGCTGTGGCCCCCGCGCGCGGAGCCTGAGTCCCGCCGTGGAGGCTGGTGGAGCCCCGCGGCCCGCGCCAACAGGCTCAGACCGGCCGGGCAGGCTGCTGGAGCCCCGGGCCCGGAGGCGAGTCCCGCCGGTCCCACTGGTCGACCCCCGCCGCCTGAGCGAGGAGGCTCAGTCCCGCCGGGCCTGCTGGTCGACCGCCGTGGCCCCGAGCCCGGAGGCTGAGTCCCGCTGGACGGCTGGTCTACACCCGTGGCCCGCGCCCGGACAATGAATGCCGCCGGGCCAGCTGGTCGACGGCCCGGGCCCACGCCTCGAGGCTGTGTCCCGCCGGGCTGGCTGGTCGACCCCCGTGGCCCGCTACCGCAAGCTGAGTCCCACCGTGCAGCTGGTCGAACCCACAGACCCCGTGCACGGGGGCTGAGTCCCGCCGGGCCTGCTGGTCGAGGTCCGCGTCCAGGAGCGTCCGCGGAGCGTCGTTCGATCGCCCGACACGGCCTGCCTCGGTCGGCAGCTCCGGAACGGCCAGGTGCCAACCACCTCAGGCGTTCCCCCACCACGGACCAGGGGCGTCGTTCGGTCTGTCCGTCCGTCACCGCGGGCGCCCGCGCGTGCTGGTCGACTCGTGCAGGCGGCCATACGGCCCTACTAATCCTGCAGGGGCAACCTCGGGCCCAGAGGCCGGGCACCGACACGCCGGCGCCACCCGCACGATCCCGCAAGCACCGCCGGCCTGCTGGAAGTCCAGCGCGTGCGACGTGGCCAAATCGCGTCCGTCGTGGCTCCGGAAGGAACGAACGATATACAAACGGCCGCCAGGTGGCGCCCGACAACCGTCGCGCGCGTCAGCGGGACCGAGCCGGATCACCGGGCGGCCAGGGCGACCTGCCGCCCTTCCGTAGGGCCGATCCCGTCCCGGCACACCACGTCCGCCTCGGAGCTCCCGGACTCCACGGCGAGACCGCGGCAGCGGTAGGGGGGCTGGGAAAGAAGACCTTAGGCTCTCGGGCCACGGTGGCCGGGTGCCTGGCACGCGACAGAATTTCCCGAGTCGCCGGCGGGCAGGCGCGACAGTACCACACGGAGCTTCCACCCCCACGACCGTCTCCACCCCAATACCCTCCAAGCCGCCGCCGCCGCCGCCTACGGAACGCGACCCCCGAGGCGTCGGGAAGGGGCGGAAAGCGCCGCGGCGATGGCACGGGACCCCCGCCCCGGTCTTGGCACGCGCTGGGGTCCGGGGACGCTTCGGGCCTAAGTCATGCCGGGCCAGATGGTCGACCCCGCAGCCAAGCGCCCGCAGGCTTAGTAGCGCCGAGCTGACTGAGCCCCGCAGCCCAGCGTCCGGAGGCTGTTTCCCGCCTGGCCGTCTGGCCGGACCCCGTGGCCCGCGCCTGGACGATGAGTCCCGCAGGGCAGTCTGGTCGAAACCACACACCCCGAGCCTGGAGGCAGAGTACCGCCCGGCCAGCTGGTCGACCCCTGCGGCCCGCGCCAGGAGGCTCCGTCCGGCCGGGCAGTCTCGTGGGGAACCGCTCTCGGAGGCTCAGTCCGGCTGTGCTGGCTGGTGGAGCACCGCGCCCGGAGGCCGAGTCCCGCCGGGACGGCTGGTCGACCCCCGCGGCCCGCGCCAGGACGCTCCGTCCGGCCGGGCAGTCTGGTGGAGAACCGCTCTCGGAGGCTCAGTCCGGCTGTGCTGGCTGGAGGAGCACCGCGCCCGGAGGCCGAGTCCCGCCGGGACGGCTGGTCGACCCCCGCGGCCTGAGCTAGGACGCTCAGTCCCGCCGGGCCGGCTGGTCGAGTCCCGCAGCCCAGCGCCTGCAGGATGAGTACCGCCGAGCTGACTGAGCCACGCAGTCCAGCGTCCGGAGGATGTTTCCCTCCTGCCCGGTTGGTCGAACCCCGTGGCCCGTGACTCGACGATGAGTCCCGCCGGGCTGGCTGGTCGAACCCCCAGACCGCGTGCACGGAGGCTGAGTGCCGCCGGGCCACCCAGTCGACCGCTGTGGCCCCCGCGCGCGGAGCCTGAGTCCCGCCGTGGAGGCTGGTGGAGCCCCGCGGCCCGCGCCAACAGGCTCAGACCGGCCGGGCAGGCTGCTGGAGCCCCGGGCCCGGAGGCGAGTCCCGCCGGTCCCACTGGTCGACCCCCGCCGCCTGAGCGAGGAGGCTCAGTCCCGCCGGGCCTGCTGGTCGACCGCCGTGGCACCCAGCCCGGAGGCTGAGTCCCTCTAGGCCGGCTGGTCGAACCCCGCCGTAAGAGCCAGGAAGCTCAGTCCCGAAGGGCAGGCTAGTGGACCAAGTGCTCGGAGGCTCAGTCCCACCGGGCCGGCTGGTCGAGTCCCGCAGCCCAGCGCCTGCAGGATGAGTACCGCCGAGCTGACTGAGCCCCGCAGCACCGCGTCCGGAGGCTGTTTCCCGCCTGGCCGTCTGGCCGGACCCCGTGGCCCGCGCCTCGAAGATGAGTCCCGCAGGGCAGTCTGGTCGAAACCACACACCCCGAGCCCGGAGGCAGAGTCCCGCCGGGCCAGCTGGTCGAACCCCCGCGGCCCCGCGCCCAGAAGCCAAGTCGCGCCCGGCCAGCTGGTCGACCCCCGCGGCCCCGCGCCCAGAGGCCAGGTCCCGCCCGGCCAGCTGGTTGACCCCCGCGACCCCGCGCCCAGAGGCCAAGTCCCGCTCGGCCAGCTGGTTGACCCCCGCGGTCCCGCGCACAGAGGCCAAGTCCCGCCCGGACAGCTGGTCGACCCCCGCGGCCCCGCGCCCAGAGGCCAAGTCCCGCCCGGCCAGCTGGTTGACCCCCGCGGCCCCGCCCCCAGAGGCCAAGTCCCGCTCGGCCAGCTCGTCGACCCCCGCGGGCCGCGCCAGGAGGCTCCGTCCGGCCGGGCAGTCTGGTGGAGCACCGCGCTCGGAGGCTCAGTCCGGCTGTGCTGGCTGGTGGAGCACCGCGCCCGGAGGCCAAGTCCCGCCGGGACGGCTGGTCGACCCCCGCGGCCTGAGCTAGGACGCTCAGTCCCGCCGGGCCGGCTGGTCGACTGCCGTGGCACCCAGCCCGGAGGCTGAGTGCCTCTAGGCCGGCTGGTCGAACCCCGCCGTAAGAGCCAGGAAGCTCAGTCCCGACGGACAGGCTAGTGGACCAAGTGCTCGGAGGCTCAGTCCCACCGGGCCGGCTGGTCGAGTCCCGCAGCCCAGCGCCTGCAGGATGAGTACCGCCGAGCTGACTGAGCCACGCAGTCCAGCGTCCGGAGGATGTTTCCCTCCTGCCCGGTTGGTCGAACCCCGTGGCCCGTGACTCGACGATGAGTCCCGCCGGGCTGGCTGGTCGAACCCCCAGACCCCGTGCACGGAGGCTGAGTGCCGCCGGGCCACCCAGTCGACCGCTGTGGCCCCCGCGCGCGGAGCCTGAGTCCCGCCGTGGAGGCTGGTGGAGCCCCGCGGCCCGCGCCAACAGGCTCAGACCGGCCGGGCAGGCTGCTGGAGCCCCGGGCCCGGAGGCGAGTCCCGCCGGTCCCACTGGTCGACCCCCGCCGCCTGAGCGAGGAGGCTCAGTCCCGCCGGGCCTGCTGGTCGACCGCCGTGGCCCCGAGCCCGGAGGCTGAGTCCCGCTGGACGGCTGGTCTACACCCGTGGCCCGCGCCCGGACAATGAATGCCGCCGGGCCAGCTGGTCGACGGCCCGAGCCCACGCCTCGAGGCTGTGTCCCGCCGGGCTGGCTGGTCGACCCCCGTGGCCCGCTACCGCAAGCTGAGTCCCACCGTGCAGCTGGTCGAACCCACAGACCCCGTGCACGGGGGCTGAGTCCCGCCGGGCCTGCTGGTCGAGGTCCGCGTCCAGGAGCGTCCGCGGAGCGTCGTTCGATCGCCCGACACGGCGTGCCTCGGTCGGCAGCTCCGGAACGGCCAGGTGCCAACCACCTCAGGCGTTCCCCCACCACGGACCAGGGGCGTCGTTCGGTCTGTCCGTCCGTCACCGCGGGAGCCCGCGCGTGCTGGTCGACCCGTGCAGGCGGCCATACGGCCCTACTAATCCTGCAGGGGCAACCTCGGGCCCAGAGGCCGGGCACCGACACGCCGGCGCCACCCGCACGATCCCGCAAGCACCGCCGGCCTGCTGGAAGTCCAGCGCGTGCGACGTGGCCAAATCGCGTCCCTCGTGGCTCCGGAAGGAACGAACGATATACAAACGGCCGCCAGGTGGCGCCCGACAACCGTCGCGCGCGTCAGCGGGACCGAGCCGGATCACCGGGCGGCCAGGGCGACCTGCCGCCCTTCCGTAGGGCCGATCCCGTCCCGGCACACCACGTCCGCCTCGGAGCTCCCGGACTCCACGGCGAGACCGCGGCAGCGGTAGGGGGGCTGGGAAAGAAGACCTTAGGCTCTCGGGCCACGGTGGCCGGGTGCCTGGCACGCGACAGAATTTCCCGAGTCGCCGGCGGGCAGGCGCGACAGTACCACACGGAGCTTCCACCCCCACGACCGTCTCCACCCCAATACCCTCCAAGCCGCCGCCGCCGCCGCCTACGGAACGCGACCCCCGAGGCGTCGGGAAGGGGCGGAAAGCGCCGCGGCGATGGCACGGGACCCCCGCCCCGGTCTTGGCACGCGCTGGGGTCCGGGGACGCTTCGGGCCTAAGTCATGCCGGGCCAGATGGTCGACCCCGCAGCCAAGCGCCCGCAGGCTTAGTAGCGCCGAGCTGACTGAGCCCCGCAGCCCAGCGTCCGGAGGCTGTTTCCCGCCTGGCCGTCTGGCCGGACCCCGTGGCCCGCGCCTGGACGATGAGTCCCGCAGGGCAGTCTGGTCGAAACCACACACCCCGAGCCTGGAGGCAGAGTCCCGCCCGGCCAGCTGGTCGACCCCTGCGGCCCGCGCCAGGAGGCTCCGTCCGGCCGGGCAGTCTCGTGGAGAACCGCTCTCGGAGGCTCAGTCCGGCTGTGCTGGCTGGTGGAGCACCGCGCCCGGAGGCCGAGTCCCGCCGGGACGGCTGGTCGACCCCCGCGGCCCGCGCCAGGACGCTCCGTCCGGCCGGGCAGTCTGGTGGAGAACCGCTCTCGGAGGCTCAGTCCGGCTGTGCTGGCTGGAGGAGCACCGCGCCCGGAGGCCGAGTCCCGCCGGGACGGCTGGTCGACCCCCGCCGTACGAGCCAGGAAGCTCAGTCCCGACGGACAGGCAGGTGGACCAAGTGCTCGGAGGCTCAGTCCGGCTGTGCTGGCTGGTGGAGCACCGCGCCCGGAGGCCAAGTCCCGACGGGACGGCTGGTCGACCCCCGCGGCCTGAGCTAGGACGCTCAGTCCCGCCGGGCCGGCTGGTCGACTGCCGTGGCACCCAACCCGGAGGCTGAGTCCCTCTAGGCCGGCTGGTCGAACCCCGCCGTAAGAGCCAGGAAGCTCAGTCCCGACGGGCAGGCTAGTGGACCAAGTGCTCGGAGGCTCAGTCCCACCGGGCCGGCTGGTCGAGTCCCGCAGCCCAGCGCCTGCAGGATGAGTACCGCCGAGCTGACTGAGCCACGCAGTCCAGCGTCCGGAGGATGTTTCCCTCCTGCCCGGTTGGTCGAACCCCGTGGCCCGTGACTCGACGATGAGTCCCGCCGGGCTGGCTGGTCGAACCCCCAGACCGCGTGCACGGAGGCTGAGTGCCGCCGGGCCACCCAGTCGACCGCTGTGGCCCCCGCGCGCGGAGCCTGAGTCCCGCCGTGGAGGCTGGTGGAGCCCCGCGGCCCGCGCCAACAGGCTCAGACCGGCCGGGCAGGATGCTGGAGCCCCGGGCCCGGAGGCGAGTCCCGCCGGTCCCACTGGTCGACCCACGCCGCCTGAGCGAGGAGGCTCAGTCCCGCCGGGCCTGCTGGTCGACCGCCGTGGCACCCAGCCCGGAGGCTGAGTCCCTCTAGGCCGGCTGGTCGAACCCCGCCGTAAGAGCCAGGAAGCTCAGTCCTGAAGGGCAGGCTAGTGGACCAAGTGCTCGGAGGCTCAGTCCCACCGGGCCGGCTGGTCGAGTCCCGCAGCCCAGCGCCTGCAGGATGAGTACCGCCGAGCTGACTGAGCCCCGCAGCACAGCGTCCGGAGGCTGTTTCCCGCCTGGCCGTCTGGCCGGACCCCGTGGCCCGCGCCTCGAAGATGAGTCCCGCAGGGCAGTCTGGTCGAAACCACACACCCCGAGCCCGGAGGCAGAGTCCCGCCGGGCCAGCTGGTCGACCCCCCGCGGCCCCGCGCCCAGAAGCCAAGTCGCGCCCGGCCAGCTGGTCGACCCCCGCGGCCCCGCGCCCAGAGGCCAGGTCCCGCCCGGCCAGCTGGTTGACCCCCGCGGTCCCGCGCACAGAGGCCAAGTCCCGCCCGGCCAGCTGGTCGACCCCCGCGGCCCCGCGCCCAGAGGCCAAGTCCCGCCCGGCCAGCTGGTTGACCCCCGCGGCCCCGCCCCCAGAGGCCAAGTCCCGCTCGGCCAGCTGGTCGACCCCCGCGGGCCGCGCCTGGAGGCTCCGTCCGGCCGGGCAGTCTGGTGGAGCACCGCGCTCAGAGGCTCAGTCCGGCTGTGCTGGCTGGTGGAGCATCGCGCCCGGAGGCCAAGTCCCGCCGGGACGGCTGGTCGACCCCCGCGGCCTGAGCTAGGACGCTCAGTCCCGCCGGGCCGGCTGGTCGACTGCCGTGGCACCCAGCCCGGAGGCTGAGTCCGTCTAGGCCGGCTGGTCGAACCCCGCCGTAAGAGCCAGGAAGCTCAGTCCCGACGGGCAGGCTAGTGGACCAAGTGCTCGGAGGCTCAGTCCCACCGGGCCGGCTGGTCGAGTCCCGCAGCCCAGCGCCTGCAGGATGAGTACCGCCGAGCTGACTGAGCCACGCAGTCCAGCGTCCGGAGGATGTTTCCCTCCTGCCCGGTTGGTCGAACCCCGTGGCCCGTGACTCGACGATGAGTCCCGCCGGGCTGGCTGGTCGAACCCCCAGACCCCGTGCACGGAGGCTGAGTGCCGCCGGGCCACCCAGTCGACCGCTGTGGCCCCCGCGCGCGGAGCCTGAGTCCCGCCGTGGAGGCTGGTGGAGCCCCGCGGCCCGCGCCAACAGGCTCAGACCGGCCGGGCAGGCTGCTGGAGCCCCGGGCCCGGAGGCGAGTCCCGCCGGTCCCACTGGTCGACCCCCGCCGCCTGAGCGAGGAGGCTCAGTCCCGCCGGGCCTGCTGGTCGACCGCCGTGGCCCCGAGCCCGGAGGCTGAGTCCCGCTGGACGGCTGGTCTACACCCGTGGCCCGCGCCCGGACAATGAATGCCGCCGGGCCAGCTGGTCGACGGCCCGAGCCCACGCCTCGAGGCTGTGTCCCGCCGGGCTGGCTGGTCGACCCCCGTGGCCCGCTACCGCTAGCTGAGTCCCACCGTGCAGCTGGTCGAACCCACAGACCCCGTGCACGGGGGCTGAGTCCCGCCGGGCCTGCTGGTCGAGGTCCGCGTCCAGGAGCGTCCGCGGAGCGTCGTTCGATCGCCCGACACGGCGTGCCTCGGTCGGCAGCTCCGGAACGGCCAGGTGCCAACCACCTCAGGCGTTCCCCCACCACGGACCAGGGGCGTCGTTCGGTCTGTCCGTCCGTCACCGCGGGAGCCCGCGCGTGCTGGTCGACCCGTGCAGGCGGCCATACGGCCCTACTAATCCTGCAGGGGCAACCTCGGGCCCAGAGGCCGGGCACCGACACGCCGGCGCCACCCGCACGATCCCGCAAGCACCGCCGGCCTGCTGGAAGTCCAGCGCGTGCGACGTGGCCAAATCGCGTCCCTCGTGGCTCCGGAAGGAACGAACGATATACAAACGGCCGCCAGGTGGCGCCCGACAACCGTCGCGCGCGTCAGCGGGACCGAGCCGGATCACCGGGCGGCCAGGGCGACCTGCCGCCCTTCCGTAGGGCCGATCCCGTCCCGGCACACCACGTCCGCCTCGGAGCTCCCGGACTCCACGGCGAGACCGCGGCAGCGGTAGGGGGGCTGGGAAAGAAGACCTTAGGCTCTCGGGCCACGGTGGCCGGGTGCCTGGCACGCGACAGAATTTCCCGAGTCGCCGGCGGGCAGGCGCGACAGTACCACACGGAGCTTCCACCCCCACGACCGTCTCCACCCCAATACCCTCCAAGCCGCCGCCGCCGCCGCCTACGGAACGCGACCCCCGAGGCGTCGGGAAGGGGCGGAAAGCGCCGCGGCGATGGCACGGGACCCCCGCCCCGGTCTTGGCACGCGCTGGGGTCCGGGGACGCTTCGGGCCTAAGTCATGCCGGGCCAGATGGTCGACCCCGCAGCCAAGCGCCCGCAGGCTTAGTAGCGCCGAGCTGACTGAGCCCCGCAGCCCAGCGTCCGGAGGCTGTTTCCCGCCTGGCCGTCTGGCCGGACCCCGTGGCCCGCGCCTGGACGATGAGTCCCGCAGGGCAGTCTGGTCGAAACCACACACCCCGAGCCTGGAGGCAGAGTCCCGCCCGGCCAGCTGGTCGACCCCTGCGGCCCGCGCCAGGAGGCTCCGTCCGGCCGGGCAGTCTCGTGGAGAACCGCTCTCGGAGGCTCAGTCCGGCTGTGCTGGCTGGTGGAGCACCGCGCCCGGAAGCCGAGTCCCGCCGGGACGGCTGGTCGACCCCCGCGGCCCGCGCCAGGACGCTCCGTCCGGCCGGGCAGTCTGGTGGAGAACCGCTCTCGGAGGCTCAGTCCGGCTGTGCTGGCTGGAGGAGCACCGCGCCCGGAGGCCGAGTCCCGCCGGGACGGCTGGTCGACCCCCGCGGCCTGAGCTAGGACGCTCAGTCCCGCCGGGCCGGCTGGTCGAGTCCCGCAGCCCAGCGCCTGCAGGATGAGTACCGCCGAGCTGACTGAGCCACGCAGTCCAGCGTCCGGAGGATGTTTCCCTCCTGCCCGGTTGGTCGAACCCCGTGGCCCGTGACTCGACGATGAGTCCCGCCGGGCTGGCTGGTCGAACCCCCAGACCGCGTGCACGGAGGCTGAGTGCCGCCGGGCCACCCAGTCGACCGCTGTGGCCCCCGCGCGCGGAGCCTGAGTCCCGCCGTGGAGGCTGGTGGAGCCCCGCGGCCCGCGCCAACAGGCTCAGACCGGCCGGGCAGGCTGCTGGAGCCCCGGGCCCGGAGGCGAGTCCCGCCGGTCCCACTGGTCGACCCCCGCCGCCTGAGCGAGGAGGCTCAGTCCCGCCGGGCCTGCTGGTCGACCGCCGTGGCACCCAGCCCGGAGGCTGAGTCCCTCTAGGCCGGCTGGTCGAACCCCGCCGTAAGAGCCAGGAAGCTCAGTCCCGAAGGGCAGGCTAGTGGACCAAGTGCTCGGAGGCTCAGTCCCACCGGGCCGGCTGGTCGAGTCCCGCAGCCCAGCGCCTGCAGGATGAGTACCGCCGAGCTGACTGAGCCCCGCAGCACAGCGTCCGGAGGCTGTTTCCCGCCTGGCCGTCTGGCCGGACCCCGTGGCCCGCGCCTCGAAGATGAGTCCCGCAGGGCAGTCTGGTCGAAACCACACACCCCGAGCCCGGAGGCAGAGTCCCGCCGGGCCAGCTGGTCGACCCCCCCGCGGCCCCGCGCCCAGAAGCCAAGTCGCGCCCGGCCAGCTGGTCGACCCCCGCGGCCCCGCGCCCAGAGGCCAGGTCCCGCCCGGCCAGCTGGTTGACCCCCGCGACCCCGCGCCCAGAGGCCAAGTCCCGCTCGGCCAGCTGGTTGACCCCCGCGGTCCCGCGCACAGAGGCCAAGTCCCGCCCGGACAGCTGGTCGACCCCCGCGGCCCCGCGCCCAGAGGCCAAGTCCCGCCCGGCCAGCTGGTTGACCCCCGAGGCCCCGCCCCCAGAGGCCAAGTCCCGCTCGGCCAGCTCGTCGACCCCCGCGGGCCGCGCCAGGAGGCTCCGTCCGGCCGGGCAGTCTGGTGGAGCACCGCGCTCGGAGGCTCAGTCCGGCTGTGCTGGCTGGTGGAGCACCGCGCCCGGAGGCCAAGTCCCGCCGGGACGGCTGGTCGAGCCCCGCGGCCTGAGCTAGGACGCTCAGTCCCGCCGGGCCGGCTGGTCGACTGCCGTGGCACCCAGCCCGGAGGCTGAGTGCCTCTAGGCCGGCTGGTCGAACCCCGCCGTAAGAGCCAGGAAGCTCAGTCCCGACGGACAGGCTAGTGGACCAAGTGCTCGGAGGCTCAGTCCCACCGGGCCGGCTGGTCGAGTCCCGCAGCCCAGCGCCTGCAGGATGAGTACCGCCGAGCTGACTGAGCCCCGCAGCACAGCGTCCGGAGGCTGTTTCCCGCCTGGCCGTCTGGCCGGACCCCGTGGCCCGCGCCTCGAAGATGAGTCCCGCAGGGCAGTCTGGTCGAAACCACACACCCCGAGCCCGGAGGCAGAGTCCCGCCGGGCCAGCTGGTCGACACCCCGCGGCCCCGCGCACAGAGGCCAAGTCCCGCCCGGCCATCTAGTTGACCCCCGCGGCCCCGCCCCCAGAGGCCAAGTCCCGCTCGGCCAGCTGGTCGACCCCCGCGGCCCGCGCCAGGAGGCTCCGTCCGGCCGGGAAGTCTGGTGGAGCACCGCTCTCGGAGGCTCAGTCCGGCTGTGCTGGCTGGTGGAGCACCGCGCCCGGAGGCCAAGTCCCGCCGGGACGGCTGGTCGACCCCCGCGGCCTGAGCTAGGACGCTCAGTCCCGCCGGGCCGGCTGGTCGACTGCCGTGGCACCCAGCCCGGAGGCTGAGTCCCTCTAGGCCGGCTGGTCGAACCCCGCCGTAAGAGCCAGGAAGCTCAGTCCCGACGGGCAGGCTAGTGGACCAAGTGCTCGGAGGCTCAGTCCCACCGGGCCGGCTGGTCGAGTCCCGCAGCCCAGCGCCTGCAGGATGAGTACCGCCGAGCTGACTGAGCCACGCAGTCCAGCGTCCGGAGGATGTTTCCCTCCTGCCCGGTTGGTCGAACCCCGTGGCCCGTGACTCGACGATGAGTCCCGCCGGGCTGGCTGGTCGAACCCCCAGACCCCGTGCACGGAGGCTGAGTGCCGCCGGGCCACCCAGTCGACCGCTGTGGCCCCCGCGCGCGGAGCCTGAGTCCCGCCGTGGAGGCTGGTGGAGCCCCGCGGCCCGCGCCAACAGGCTCAGACCGGCCGGGCAGGCTGCTGGAGCCCCGGGCCCGGAGGCGAGTCCCGCCGGTCCCACTGGTCGACCCCCGCCGCCTGAGCGAGGAGGCTCAGTCCCGCCGGGCCTGCTGGTCGACCGCCGTGGCCCCGAGCCCGGAGGCTGAGTCCCGCTGGACGGCTGGTCTACACCCGTGGCCCGCGCCCGGACAATGAATGCCGCCGGGCCAGCTGGTCGACGGACCGGGCCCACGCCTCGAGGCTGTGTCCCGCCGGGCTGGCTGGTCGACCCCCGTGGCCCGCTACCGCAAGCTGAGTCCCACCGTGCAGCTGGTCGAACCCACAGACCCCGTGCACGGGGGCTGAGTCCCGCCGGGCCTGCTGGTCGAGGTCCGCGTCCAGGAGCGTCCGCGGAGCGTCGTTCGATCGCCCGACACGGCGTGCCTCGGTCGGCAGCTCCGGAACGGCCAGGTGCCAACCACCTCAGGCGTTCCCCCACCACGGACCAGGGGCGTCGTTCGGTCTGTCCGTCCGTCACCGCGGGCGCCCGCGCGTGCTGGTCGACCCGTGCAGGCGGCCATACGGCCCTACTAATCCTGCAGGGGCAACCTCGGGCCCAGAGGCCGGGCACCGACACGCCGGCGCCACCCGCACGATCCCGCAAGCACCGCCGGCCTGCTGGAAGTCCAGCGCGTGCGACGTGGCCAAATCGCGTCCCTCGTGGCTCCGGAAGGAACGAACGATATACAAACGGCCGCCAGGTGGCGCCCGACAACCGTCGCGCGCGTCAGCGGGACCGAGCCGGATCACCGGGCGGCCAGGGCGACCTGCCGCCCTTCCGTAGGGCCGATCCCGTCCCGGCACACCACGTCCGCCTCGGAGCTCCCGGACTCCACGGCGAGACCGCGGCAGCGGTAGGGGGGCTGGGAAAGAAGACCTTAGGCTCTCGGGCCACGGTGGCCGGGTGCCTGGCACGCGACAGAATTTCCCGAGTCGCCGGCGGGCAGGCGCGACAGTACCACACGGAGCTTCCACCCCCACGACCGTCTCCACCCCAATACCCTCCAAGCCGCCGCCGCCGCCGCCTACGGAACGCGACCCCCGAGGCGTCGGGAAGGGGCGGAAAGCGCCGCGGCGATGGCACGGGACCCCCGCCCCGGTCTTGGCACGCGCTGGGGTCCGGGGACGCTTCGGGCCTAAGTCATGACGGGCCAGATGGTCGACCCCGCAGCCAAGCGCCCGCAGGCTTAGTAGCGCCGAGCTGACTGAGCCCCGCAGCCCAGCGTCCGGAGGCTGTTTCCCGCCTGGCCGTCTGGCCGGACCCCGTGGCCCGCGCCTCGAAGATGAGTCCCGCAGGGCAGTCTGGTCGAAACCACACACCCCGAGCCCGGAGGCAGAGTCCCGCCGGGCCAGCTGGTCGACCCCCCGCGGCCCCGCGCCCAGAGGCCAGGTCCCGCCCGGCCAGCTGGTCGACCCCCGCGGCCCCGCGACCAGAGGCCAAGTCCCGCCCGGCCAGCTGGTTGACCCCCGCGGCCCCGCCCCCAGAGGCCAAGTCCCGCTCGGCCAGCTGGTTGACCCCCGCGGCCCTGCGCACAGAGGCCAAGTCCCGCCCGGCCAGCTGGTCGACCCCCGCGGCCCCGCGCCCAGAGGCCAAGTCCCGCCCGGCCAGCTGGTTGACCCCCGCGGCCCCGCGCGCAGAGGCCAAGTCCCGCTCGGCCAGCTCGTCGACCCCCGCGGGCCGAGCCAGGAGGCTCCGTCCGGCCGGGCAGTCTGGTGGAGCACCGCGCTCGGAGGCTCAGTCCGGCTGTGCTGGCTGGTGGAGCATCGCGCCCGGAGGCCAAGTCCCGCCGGGACGGCTAGTCGACCCCCGCGGCCTGAGCTAGGACGCTCAGTCCCGCCTGGCCGGCTGGTCGACTGCCGTGGCACCCAGCCCGGAGGCTGAGTCCCTCTAGGCCGGCTGGTCGAACCCCGCCGTAAGAGCCAGGAAGCTCAGTCCCGACGGGCAGGCTAGTGGACCAAGTGCTCGGAGGCTCAGTCCCACCGGGCCGGCTGGTCGAGTCCCGCAGCCCAGCGCCTGCAGGATGAGTACCGCAGAGCTGACTGAGCCACGCAGTCCAGCGTCCGGAGGATGTTTCCCTCCTGCCCGGTTGGTCGAACCCCGTGGCCCGTGACTCGACGATGAGTCCCGCCGGGCTGGCTGGTCGAACCCCCAGACCCCGTGCACGGAGGCTGAGTGCCGCCGGGCCACCCAGTCGACCGCTGTGGCCCCCGCGCGCGGAGCCTGAGTCCCGCCGTGGAGGCTGGTGGAGCCCCGCGGCCCGCGCCAACAGGCTCAGACCGGCCGGGCAGGCTGCTGGAGCCCCGGGACCGGAGGCGAGTCCCGCCGGTCCCACTGGTCGACCCCCGCCGCCTGAGCGAGGAGGCTCAGTCCCGCCGGGCCTGCTGGTCGACCGCTGTGGCACCCAGCCCGGAGGCTGAGTCCCTCTAGGCCGGCTGGTCGAACCCCGCCGTAAGAGCCAGGAAGCTCAGTCCCGAAGGGCAGGCTAGTGGACCAAGTGCTCGGAGGCTCAGTCCCACCGGGCCGGCTGGTCGAGTCCCGCAGCCCAGCGCCTGCAGGATGAGTACCGCCGAGCTGACTGAGCCCCGCAGCACAGCGTCCGGAGGCTGTTTCCCGCCTGGCCGTCTGGCCGGACCCCGTGGCCCGCGCCTCGAAGATGAGTCCCGCAGGGCAGTCTGGTCGAAACCACACACCCCGAGCCCGGAGGCAGAGTCCCGCCGGGCCAGCTGGTCGACCCCCCGCGGCCCCGCGCAGAGAGGCCAAGTCCAGCCCGGCCAGCTGGTCGACCCCCGCGGCCCCGCGCCCAGAGGCCAAGTCCCGCCCGGCCATCTAGTTGACCCCCGCGGCCCCGCCCCCAGAGGCCAAGTCCCGCTCGGCCAGCTGGTCGACCCCCGCGGCCCGCGCCAGGAGGCTCCGTCCGGCCGGGAAGTCTGGTGGAGCACCGCGCTCGGAGGCTCAGTCCGGCTGTGCTGGCTGGTGGAGCACCGCGCCCGGAGGCCAAGTCCCGCCGGGACGGCTGGTCGACCCCCGCGGCCTGAGCTAGGACGCTCAGTCCCGCCGTGCCGGCTGGTCGACTGCCGTGGCACCCAGCCCGGAGGCTGAGTCCCTCTAGGCCGGCTGGTCGAACCCCGCCGTAAGAGCCAGGAAGCTCAGTCCCGAAGGGCAGGCTAGTGGACCAAGTGCTCGGAGGCTCAGTCCCACCGGGCCGGCTGGTCGAGTCCCGCAGCCCAGCGCCTGCAGGATGAGTACCGCCGAGCTGACTGAGCCCCGCAGCACAGCGTCCGGAGGCTGTTTCCCGCCTGGCCGTCTGGCCGGACCCCGTGGCCCGCGCCTCGAAGATGAGTCCCGCAGGGCAGTCTGGTCCAAACCACACACCCCGAGCCCGGAGGCAGAGACCCGCCGGGCCAGCTGGTCGACCCCCCGCGGCCCCGCGCCCAGAGGCCAGGTCCCACCCGGCCAGCTGGTCGAACCCCGCGGCCCCGCGCCCAGAGGCCAAGTCCCGCCCGGCCAGCTGGTTGACCCCCGCGGCCCCGCCCCCAGAGGCCAAGTCCCGCTCGGCCAGCTGGTTGACCCCCGCGACCCCGCCCAAAGGCCAAGTGCCGCTCGGCCAGCTGGTTGACCCCCGCGGCCCCGCGCACAGAGGCCAAGTCCCGCCCGGCCAGCTGGTCGACCCCCGCGGCCCCGCGCCCAGAGGCCAAGTCCTGCCCGGCCAGCTGGTTGACCCCCGCGGCCCCGCCCCCAGAGGCCAAGTCCCGCTCGGCCAGCTCGTCGACCCCCGCGGGCCGCGCCAGGAGGCTCCGTCCGGCCGGGCTGTCTGGTGGAGCACCGCGCTCGGAGGCTCAGTCCGGCTGTGCTGGCTGGTGGAGCATCGCGCCCGGAGGCCAAGTCCCGCCGGGACGGCTGGTCGACCCCCGCGGCCTGAGCTAGGACGCTCAATCCCGCCGGGCCGGCTGGTCGACTGCCGTGGCACCCAGCCCGGAGGCTGAGTCCCTCTAGGCCGGCTGGTCGAACCCCGCCGTAAGAGCCAGGAAGCTCAGTCCCGACGGGCAGGCTAGTGGACCAAGTGCTCGGAGGCTCAGTCCCACCGGGCCGGCTGGTCGAGTCCCGCAGCCCAGCGCCTGCAGGATGAGTACCGCCGAGCTGACTGAGCCCCGCAGCACAGCGTCCGGAGGCTGTTTCCCGCCTGGCCGTCTGGCCGGACCCCGTGGCCCGCGCCTCGAAGATGAGTCCCGCAGGGCAGTCTGGTCGAAACCACACACCCCGAGCCCGGAGGCAGAGTCCCGCCGGGCCAGCTGGTCGACACCCCGCGGCCCCGCGCACAGAGGCCAAGTCCCGCCCGGCCATCTAGTTGACCCCCGCGGCCCCGCCCCCAGAGGCCAAGTCCCGCTCGGCCAGCTGGTCGACCCCCGCGGCCCGCGCCAGGAGGCTCCGTCCGGCCGGGAAGTCTGGTGGAGCACCGCTCTCGGAGGCTCAGTCCGGCTGTGCTGGCTGGTGGAGCACCGCGCCCGGAGGCCAAGTCCCGCCGGGACGGCTGGTCGACCCCCGCGGCCTGAGCTAGGACGCTCAGTCCCGCCGGGCCGGATGGTCGACTACCGTGGCACCCAGCCCGGAGGCTGAGTCCCTCTAGGCCGGCTGGTCGAACCCCGCCGTAAGAGCCAGGAAGCTCAGTCCCGACGGGCAGGCTAGTGGACCAAGTGCTCGGAGGCTCAGTCCCACCGGGCCGGCTGGTCGAGTCCCGCAGCCCAGCGCCTGCAGGATGAGTACCGCCGAGCTGACTGAGCCACGCAGTCCAGCGTCCGGAGGATGTTTCCCTCCTGCCCGGTTGGTCGAACCCCGTGGCCCGTGACTCGACGATGAGTCCCGCCGGGCTGGCTGGTCGAACCCCCAGACCCTGTGCACGGGGGCTGAGTCCCGCCGGGCCTGCTGGTCGAGGTCCGCGTCCAGGAGCGTCCGCGGAGCGTCGTTCGATCGCCCGACACGGCCTGCCTCGGTCGGCAGCTCCGGAACGGCCAGGTGCCAACCACCTCAGGCGTTCCCCCACCACGGACCAGGGGCGTCGTTCGGTCTGTCCGTCCGTCACCGCGGGCGCCCGCGCGTGCTGGTCGACCCGTGCAGGCGGCCATACCGCCCTACTAATCCTGCAGGTGCAACCTCGGGCCCAGAGGCCGGGCACCGACACGCCGGCGCCACCCGCACGATCCCGCAAGCACCGCCGGCCTGCTGGAAGTCCAGCGCGTGCGACGTGGCCAAATCGCGTCCGTCGTGGCTCCGGAAGGAACGAACGATATACAAACGGCCGCCAGGTGGCGCCCGACAACTGTCGCGCGCGTCAGCGGGACCGAGCCGGATCACCGGGCGGCCAGGGCGACCCACTACCCGGCCGTAGGGCCGATCCTGTCCCGGCACACCACGTCCGCCTCGGAGCTCCCGGACTCCACGGCGAGACCGCGGCTGCGGTAGGGGGGCTGGGAAAGAAGACCTTAGGCTCTCGGGCCACGGTGGCCGGGTGCCTGGCACGCGACAGAATTTCCCCTGAGTCGCCGGCGGGCAGGCGCGACAGTACCACACCGAGCTTCCACCCCCACGACCGTCTCCACCCCAATACCCTCCAAGCCGCCGCCGCCGCCGCCTACAGAACGCGACCCTCGAGGCGTCGGGAAGGGGCGGAAAGTGCTGCGGCGATGGCACGGGACCCCTGCCCCGGTCTTGGCACGCGCTGGGGTCCGGGGACGCTTCGGGCCTAAGTCATGCCGGGCCAGATGGTCGACCCCGCAGCCAAGCGCCTGCAGGCTTAGTAGCGCCGAGCTGACTGAGCCCCGCAGCCCAGCGTCCGGAGGCTGTTTCCCGCCTGGCCGTCTGGCCGGACCCCGTGGACCGCGCCTGGACGATGAGTCCCGCAGGGCAGTCTGGTCGAAACCACACACCACGAGCCCGGAGGCAGAGTCCCTCCGGGCCAGCTGGTCGATCCCCCGCGGCCCCGCGCCCAGAGGCCAAGTCCCGCCCGGCCAGCTGGTTGACCCCCACGACCCGCGCCCAGAGGCCAAGTCCCGCCCGGCCAGCTGGTTGACCCCCGCGGCCCTGCGCACAGAGGCCAAGTCCCGCCCGGCCAGCTGGTCGACCCCCGCGGCCCCGCGCCCAGAGGCCAAGTCCCGCCCGGCCAGCTGGTTGACCCCCGCGGCCCCGCGCGCAGAGGCCAAGTCCCGCTCGGCCAGCTCGTCGACCCCCGCGGGCCGAGCCAGGAGGCTCCGTCCGGCCGGGCAGTCTGGTGGAGCACCGCGCTCGGAGGCTCAGTCCGGCTGTGCTGGCTGGTGGAGCATCGCGCCCGGAGGCCAAGTCCCGCCGGGACGGCTAGTCGACCCCCGCGGCCTGAGCTAGGACGCTCAGTCCCGCCTGGCCGGCTGGTCGACTGCCGTGGCACCCAGCCCGGAGGCTGAGTCCCTCCAGGCCGGCTGGTCGAACCCCGCCGTAAGAGCCAGGAAGCTCAGTCCCGACGGGCAGGCTAGTGGACCAAGTGCTCGGAGGCTCAGTCCCACCGGGCCGGCTGGTCGAGTCCCGCAGCCCAGCGCCTGCAGGATGAGTACCGCCGAGCTGACTGAGCCACGCAGTCCAGCGTCCGGAGGATGTTTCCCTCCTGCCCGGTTGGTCGAACCCCGTGGCCCGTGACTCGACGATGAGTCCCGCCGGGCTGGCTGGTCGAACCCCCAGACCCCGTGCACGGAGGCTGAGTGCCGCCGGGCCACCCAGTCGACCGCTGTGGCCCCCGCGCGCGGAGCCTGAGTCCCGCCGTGGAGGCTGGTGGAGCCCCGCGGCCCGCGCCAACAGGCTCAGACCGGCCGGGCAGGCTGCTGGAGCTCCGGGCCCGGAGGCGAGTCCCGCCGGTCCCACTGGTCGACCCCCGCCGCCTGAGCGAGGAGGCTCAGTCCCGCCGGGCCTGCTGGTCGACCGCCGTGGCACCCAGCCCGGAGGCTGAGTCCCTCTAGGCCGGCTGGTCGAACCCCGCCGTAAGAGCCAGGAAGCTCAGTCCCGAAGGGCAGGCTAGTGGACCAAGTGCTCGGAGGCTCAGTCCCACCGGGCCGGCTGGTCGAGTCCCGCAGCCCAGCGCCTGCAGGATGAGTACCGCCGAGCTGACTGAGCCCCGCAGCACAGCGTCCGGAGGCTGTTTCCCGCCTGGCCGTCTGGCCGGACCCCGTGGCCCGCGCCTCGAAGATGAGTCCCGCAGGGCAGTCTGGTCGAAACCACACACCCCGAGCCCGGAGGCAGAGTCCCGCCGGGCCAGCTGGTCGACCCCCCGCGGCCCCGCGCCCAGAAGCCAAGTCGCGCCCGGCCAGCTGGTCGACCCCCGCGGCCCCGCGCCAAGAGGCCAGGTCCCGCCCGGCCAGCTGGTTGACCCCCGCGACCCCGCGCCCAGAGGCCAAGTCCCGCTCGGCCAGCTGGTTGACCCCCGCGGTCCCGCGCACAGAGGCCAAGTCCCGCCGGGCCAGCTGGTCGACCCCCGCGGCCCCGCGCCCAGAGGCCAAGTCCCGCCCGGCCAGCTGGTTGACCCCCGCGGCCCCGCCCCCAGAGGCCAAGTCCCGCTCGGCCAGCTGGTCGACCCCCGCGGGCCGCGCCTGGAGGCTCCGTCCGGCCGGGCAGTCTGGTGGAGCACCGCGCTCGGAGGCTCAGTCCGGCTGTGCTGGCTGGTGGAGCATCGCGCCCGGAGGCCAAGTCCCGCCGGGACGGCTGGTCGACCCCCGCGGCCTGAGCTAGGACGCTCAGTCCCGCCGGGCCGGCTGGTCGACTGCCGTGGCACCCAGCCCGGAGGCTGAGTCCCTCTAGGCCGGCTGATCGAACCCCGCCGTAAGAGCCAGGAAGCTCAGTCCCGACGGGCAGGCTAGTGGACCAAGTGCTCGGAGGCTCAGTCCCACCGGGCCGGCTGGTCGAGTCCCGCAGCCCAGCGCCTGCAGGATGAGTACCGCCGAGCTGACTGAGCCACGCAGTCCAGCGTCCGGAGGATGTTTCCCTCCTGCCCGGTTGGTCGAACCCCGTGGCCCGTGACTCGACGATGAGTCCCGCCGGGCTGGCTGGTCGAACCCCCAGACCCCGTGCACGGAGGCTGAGTGCCGCCGGGCCACCCAGTCGACCGCTGTGGCCCCCGCGCGCGGAGCCTGAGTCCCGCCGTGGAGGCTGGTGGAGCCCCGCGGCCCGCGCCAACAGGCTCAGACCGGCCGGGCAGGCTGCTGGAGCCCCGGGCCCGGAGGCGAGTCCCGCCGGTCCCACTGGTCGACCCCCGCCGCCTGAGCGAGGAGGCTCAGTCCCGCCGGGCCTGCTGGTCGACCGCCGTGGCCCCGAGCCCGGAGGCTGAGTCCCGCTGGACGGCTGGTCTACACCCGTGGCCCGCGCCCGGACAATGAATGCCGCCGGGCCAGCTGGTCGACGGACCGGGCCCACGCCTCGAGGCTGTGTCCCGCCGGGCTGGCTGGTCGACCCCCGTGGCCCGCTACCGCAAGCTGAGTCCCACCGTGCAGCTGGTCGAACCCACAGACCCCGTGCACGGGGGCTGAGTCCCGCCGGGCCTGCTGGTCGAGGTCCGCGTCCAGGAGCGTCCGCGGAGCGTCGTTCGATCGCCCGACACGGCGTGCCTCGGTCGGCAGCTCCGGAACGGCCAGGTGCCAACCACCTCAGGCGTTCCCCCACCACGGACCAGGGGCGTCGTTCGGTCTGTCCGTCCGTCACCGCGGGCGCCCGCGCGTGCTGGTCGACCCGTGCAGGCGGCCATACGGCCCTACTAATCCTGCAGGGGCAACCTCGGGCCCAGAGGCCGGGCACCGACACGCCGGCGCCACCCGCACGATCCCGCAAGCACCGCCGGCCTGCTGGAAGTCCAGCGCGTGCGACGTGGCCAAATCGCGTCCCTCGTGGCTCCGGAAGGAACGAACGATATACAAACGGCCGCCAGGTGGCGCCCGACAACCGTCGCGCGCGTCAGCGGGACCGAGCCGGATCACCGGGCGGCCAGGGCGACCTGCCGCCCTTCCGTAGGGCCGATCCCGTCCCGGCACACCACGTCCGCCTCGGAGCTCCCGGACTCCACGGCGAGACCGCGGCAGCGGTAGGGGGGCTGGGAAAGAAGACCTTAGGCTCTCGGGCCACGGTGGCCGGGTGCCTGGCACGCGACAGAATTTCCCGAGTCGCCGGCGGGCAGGCGCGACAGTACCACACGGAGCTTCCACCCCCACGACCGTCTCCACCCCAATACCCTCCAAGCCGCCGCCGCCGCCGCCTACGGAACGCGACCCCCGAGGCGTCGGGAAGGGGCGGAAAGCGCCGCGGCGATGGCACGGGACCCCCGCCCCGGTCTTGGCACGCGCTGGGGTCCGGGGACGCTTCGGGCCTAAGTCATGACGGGCCAGATGGTCGACCCCGCAGCCAAGCGCCCGCAGGCTTAGTAGCGCCGAGCTGACTGAGCCCCGCAGCCCAGCGTCCGGAGGCTGTTTCCCGCCTGGCCGTCTGGCCGGACCCCGTGGCCCGCGCCTCGAAGATGAGTCCCGCAGGGCAGTCTGGTCGAAACCACACACCCCGAGCCCGGAGGCAGAGTCCCGCCGGGCCAGCTGGTCGACTCCCCGCGGCCCCGCGCCCAGAGGCCAGGTCCCGCCCGGCCAGCTGGTCGACCCCCGCGGCCCCGCGACCAGAGGCCAAGTCCCGCCCGGCCAGCTGGTTGACCCCCGCGGCCCCGCCCCCAGAGGCCAAGTCCCGCTCGGCCAGCTGGTTGACCCCCGCGGCCCTGCGCACAGAGGCCAAGTCCCGCCCGGCCAGCTGGTCGACCCCCGCGGCCCCGCGCCCAGAGGCCAAGTCCCGCCCGGCCAGCTGGTTGACCCCCGCGGCCCCGCGCGCAGAGGCCAAGTCCCGCTCGGCCAGCTCGTCGACCCCCGCGGGCCGAGCCAGGAGGCTCCGTCCGGCCGGGCAGTCTGGTGGAGCACCGCGCTCGGAGGCTCAGTCCGGCTGTGCTGGCTGGTGGAGCATCGCGCCCGGAGGCCAAGTCCCGCCGGGACGGCTAGTCGACCCCCGCGGCCTGAGCTAGGACGCTCAGTCCCGCCTGGCCGGCTGGTCGACTGCCGTGGCACCCAGCCCGGAGGCTGAGTCCCTCTAGGCCGGCTGGTCGAACCCCGCCGTAAGAGCCAGGAAGCTCAGTCCCGACGGGCAGGCTAGTGGACCAAGTGCTCAGAGGCTCAGTCCCACCGGGCCGGCTGGTCGAGTCCCGCAGCCCAGCGCCTGCAGGATGAGTACCGCAGAGCTGACTGAGCCACGCAGTCCAGCGTCCGGAGGATGTTTCCCTCCTGCCCGGTTGGTCGAACCCCGTGGCCCGTGACTCGACGATGAGTCCCGCCGGGCTGGCTGGTCGAACCCCCAGACCCCGTGCACGGAGGCTGAGTGCCGCCGGGCCACCCAGTCGACCGCTGTGGCCCCCGCGCGCGGAGCCTGAGTCCCGCCGTGGAGGCTGGTGGAGCCCCGCGGCCCGCGCCAACAGGCTCAGACCGGCCGGGCAGGCTGCTGGAGCCCCGGGCCCGGAGGCGAGTCCCGCCGGTCCCACTGGTCGACCCCCGCCGCCTGAGCGAGGAGGCTCAGTCCCGCCGGGCCTGCTGGTCGACCGCTGTGGCACCCAGCCCGGAGGCTGAGTCCCTCTAGGCCGGCTGGTCGAACCCCGCCGTAAGAGCCAGGAAGCTCAGTCCCGAAGGGCAGGCTAGTGGACCAAGTGCTCGGAGGCTCAGTCCCACCGGGCCGGCTGGTCGAGTCCCGCAGCCCAGCGCCTGCAGGATGAGTACCGCCGAGCTGACTGAGCCCCGCAGCACAGCGTCCGGAGGCTGTTTCCCGCCTGGCCGTCTGGCCGGACCCCGTGGCCCGCGCCTCGAAGATGAGTCCCGCAGGGCAGTCTGGTCGAAACCACACACCCCGAGCCCGGAGGCAGAGTCCCGCCGGGCCAGCTGGTCGACCCCCCGCGGCCCCGCGCAGAGAGGCCAAGTCCAGCCCGGCCAGCTGGTCGACCCCCGCGGCCCCGCGCCCAGAGGCCAAGTCCCGCCCGGCCATCTAGTTGACCCCCGCGGCCCCGCCCCCAGAGGCCAAGTCCCGCTCGGCCAGCTGGTCGACCCCCGCGGCCCGCGCCAGGAGGCTCCGTCCGGCTGGGAAGTCTGGTGGAGCACCGCGCTCGGAGGCTCAGTCCGGCTGTGCTGGCTGGTGGAGCACCGCGCCCGGAGGCCAAGTCCCGCCGGGACGGCTGGTCGACCCCCGCGGCCTGAGCTAGGACGCTCAGTCCCGCCGTGCCGGCTGGTCGACTGCCGTGGCACCCAGCCCGGAGGCTGAGTCCCTCTAGGCCGGCTGGTCGAACCCCGCCGTAAGAGCCAGGAAGCTCAGTCCCGAAGGGCAGGCTAGTGGACCAAGTGCTCGGAGGCTCAGTCCCACCGGGCCGGCTGGTCGAGTCCCGCAGCCCAGCGCCTGCAGGATGAGTACCGCCGAGCTGACTGAGCCCCGCAGCACAGCGTCCGGAGGCTGTTTCCCGCCTGGCCGTCTGGCCGGACCCCGTGGCCCGCGCCTCGAAGATGAGTCCCGCAGGGCAGTCTGGTCCAAACCACACACCCCGAGCCCAGAGGCAGAGACCCGCCGGGCCAGCTGGTCGACCCCCCGCGGCCCCGCGCCCAGAGGCCAGGTCCCACCCGGCCAGCTGGTCGAACCCCGCGGCCCCGCGCCCAGAGGCCAAGTCCCGCCCGGCCAGCTGGTTGACCCCCGCGGCCCCGCCCCCAGAGGCCAAGTCCCGCTCGGCCAGCTGGTTGACCCCCGCGACCCCGCCCAAAGGCCAAGTGCCGCTCGGCCAGCTGGTTGACCCCCGCGGCCCCGCGCACAGAGGCCAAGTCCCGCCCGGCCAGCTGGTCGACCCCCGCGGCCCCGCGCCCAGAGGCCAAGTCCTGCCCGGCCAGCTGGTTGACCCCCGCGGCCCCGCCCCCAGAGGCCAAGTCCCGCTCGGCCAGCTCGTCGACCCCCGCGGGCCGCGCCAGGAGGCTCCGTCCGGCCGGGCTGTCTGGTGGAGCACCGCGCTCGGAGGCTCAGTCCGGCTGTGCTGGCTGGTGGAGCACCGCGCCCGGAGGCCAAGTCCCGCCGGGACGGCTGGTCGACCCCCGCGGCCTGAGCTAGGAGGCTCAGTCCCGCCGGGCCGGCTGGTCGACTGCCGTGGCACCCAGCCCGGAGGCTGAGTCCCTCTAGGCCGGCTGGTCGAACCCCGCCGTAAGAGCCAGGAAGCTCAGTCCCGACGGGCAGGCTAGTGGACCAAGTGCTCGGAGGCTCAGTCCCACCGGGCCGGCTGGTCGAGTCCCGCAGCCCAGCGCCTGCAGGATGAGTACCGCCGAGCTGACTGAGCCCCGCAGCACAGCGTCCGGAGGCTGTTTCCCGCCTGGCCGTCTGGCCGGACCCCGTGGCCCGCGCCTCGAAGATGAGTCCCGCAGGGCAGTCTGGTCGAAACCACACACCCCGAGCCCGGAGGCAGAGTCCCGCCGGGCCAGCTGGTCGACCCCCCCGCGGCCCCGCGCCCAGAGGCCAAGTCCCGCCCGGCCAGCTGGTTGACCCCCGCAACCCCGCGCCCAGAGGCCAAGTCCCACTCGGCCAGCTGGTTGACCCCCGCGGCCCCGCGCACAGAGGCCAAGTCCCGCCCGGCCAGCTTGTCGACCCCCGCGGCCCCGCGCCCAGAGGCCAAGTCCCGCCCGGCCAGCTGGTTGACCCCCGCGGCCCCGCCCCCAGAGGCCAAGTCCCGCTCGGCCAGCTCGTCGACCCCCGCGGGCCGAGCCAGGAGGCTCCGTCCGGCCGGGCAGTCTGGTGGAGCACCGCGCTCGGAGGCTCAGTCCGGCTGTGCTGGCTGGTGGAGCACCGCGCCCGGAGGCCAAGTCCCGCCGGGACGGCTGGTCGACCCCCGCGGCCTGAGCTAGGACGCTCAGTCCCGCCGGGCCGGCTGGTCGACTGCCGTGGCACCCAGCCCGGAGGCTGAGTCCCTCTAGGCCGGCTGGTCGAACCCCGCCGTAAGAGCCAGGAAGCTCAGTCCCGACGGGCAGGCTAGTGGACCAAGTGCTCGGAGGCTCAGTCCCACCGGGCCGGCTGGTCGAGTCCCGCAGCCCAGCGCCTGCAGGATGAGTACCGCCGAGCTGACTGAGCCACGCAGTCCAGCGTCCGGAGGATGTTTCCCTCCTGCCCGGTTGGTCGAACCCCGTGGCCCGTGACTCGACGATGAGTCCCGCCGGGCTGGCTGGTCGAACCCCCAGACCCTGTGCACGGGGGCTGAGTCCCGCCGGGCCTGCTGGTCGAGGTCCGCGTCCAGGAGCGTCCGCGGAGCGTCGTTCGATCGCCCGACACGGCCTGCCTCGGTCGGCAGCTCCGGAACGGCCAGGTGCCAACCACCTCAGGCGTTCCCCCACCACGGACCAGGGGCGTCGTTCGGTCTGTCCGTCCGTCACCGCGGGCGCCCGCGCGTGCTGGTCGACCCGTGCAGGCGGCCATACCGCCCTACTAATCCTGCAGGTGCAACCTCGGGCCCAGAGGCCGGGCACCGACACGCCGGCGCCACCCGCAGGATCCCGCAAGCACCGCCGGCCTGCTGGAAGTCCAGCGCTTGCGACGTGGCCAAATCGCGTCCGTCGTGGCTCCGGAAGGAACGAACGATATACAAACGGCCGCCAGGTGGCGCCCGACAACTGTCGCGCGCGTCAGCGGGACCGAGCCGGATCACCGGGCGGCCAGGGCGACCCACTGCCCGGCCGTAGGGCCGATCCCGTCCCGGCACACCACGTCCGCCTCGGAGCTCCCGGACTCCACGGCGCGACCGCGGCTGCGGTAGGGGGGCTGGGAAAGAAGACCTTAGGCTCTCGGGCCACGGTGGCCGGGTGCCTGGCACGCGACAGAATTTCCCCTGAGTCGCCGGCGGGCAGGCGCGACAGTACCACACCGAGCTTCCACCCCCACGACCGTCTCCACCCCAATACCCTCCAAGCCGCCGCCGCCGCCGCCTACAGAACGCGACCCCCGAGGCGTCGGGAACGGGCGGAAAGTGCTGCGGCGATGGCACGGGACCCCTGCCCCGGTCTTGGCACGCGCTGGGGTCCGGGGACGCTTCGGGCCTAAGTCATGCCGGGCCAGATGGTCGACCCCGCAGCCAAGCGCCTGCAGGCTTAGTAGCGCCGAGCTGACTGAGCCCCGCAGCCCAGCGTCCGGAGGCTGTTTCCCGCCTGGCCGTCTGGCCGGACCCCGTGGCCCGCGCCTGGACGATGAGTCCCGCAGGGCAGTCTGGTCGAAACCACACACCCCGAGCCCGGAGGCAGAGTCCCTCCGGGCCAGCTGGTCGATCCCCCGCGGCCCCGCGCCCAGAGGCCAAGTCCCGCCCGGCCAGCTGGTTGACCCCCGCGACCCCGCGCCCAGAGGCCAAGTCCCACTCGGCCAGCTGGTTGACCCCGCGGCCCCGCGCCCAGAGGCCAAGTCCCGCCCGGCCAGCTGGTCGACCCCCGCGACCCCGCGCCCAGAGGCCCAGTCCCACTCGGCCAGCTGGTTGACCCCCGCGGCCCCGCGCACAGAGGCCAAGTCCCGCCCGGCCAGCTGGTTTACCCCCGCGGCCCCGCCCCCAGAGGCCAAGTCCCGCTCGGCCAGCTCGTCGACCCCCGCGGGCCGAGCCAGGAGGCTCCGTCCGGCCGGGCAGTCTGGTGGAGCACCGCGCTCGGAGGCTCAGTCCGGCTGTGCTGGCTGGTGGAGCATCGCGCCCGGAGGCCAAGTCCCGCCGGGACGGCTGGTCGACCCCCGCGGCCTGAGCTAGGACGCTCAGTCCCGCCGGGCCGGCTGGTCGACTGCCGTGGCACCCAGCCCGGAGGCTGAGTCCCTCTAGGCCGGCTGGTCGAACCCCGCCGTAAGAGCCAGGAAGCTCAGTCCCGACGGGCAGGCTAGTGGACCAAGTGCTCGGAGGCTCAGTCCCACCGGGCCGGCTGGTCGAGTCCCGCAGCCCAGCGCCTGCAGGATGAGTACCGCCGAGCTGACTGAGCCACGCAGTCCAGCGTCCGGAGGATGTTTCCCTCCTGCCCGGTTGGTCGAACCCCGTGGCCCGTGACTCGACGATGAGTCCCGCCGCGCTGGCTGGTCGAACCCCCAGACCGCGTGCACGGAGGCTGAGTGCCGCCGGGCCACCCAGTCGACCGCTGTGGCCCCCGCGCGCGGAGCCTGAGTCCCGCCGTGGAGGCTGGTGGAGCCCCGCGGCCCGCGCCAACAGGCTCAGACCGGCCGGGCAGGCTGCTGGAGCCCCGGGCCCGGAGGCGAGTCCCGCCGGTCCCACTGGTCGACCCCCGCCGCCTGAGCGAGGAGGCTCAGTCCCGCCGGGCCTGCTGGTCGACCGCCGTGGCCCCGAGCCCGGAGGCTGAGTCCCGCTGGACGGCTGGTCTACACCCGTGGCCCGCGCCCGGACAATGAATGCCGCCGGGCCAGCTGGTCGACGGCCCGGGCCCACGCCTCGAGGCTGTGTCCCGCCGGGCTGGCTGGTCGACCCCCGTGGCCCGCTACCGCAAGCTGAGTCCCACCGTGCAGCTGGTCGAACCCACAGACCCCGTGCACGGGGGCTGAGTCCCGCCGGGCCTGCTGGTCGAGGTCCGCGTCCAGGAGCGTCCGCGGAGCGTCGTTCGATCGCCCGACACGGCCTGCCTCGGTCGGCAGCTCCGGAACGGCCAGGTGCCAACCACCTCAGGCGTTCCCCCACCACGGACCAGGGGCGTCGTTCGGTCT
The DNA here is from genome assembly GCF_022682495.2 of Desmodus rotundus. NCBI lineage: Eukaryota > Metazoa > Chordata > Mammalia > Chiroptera > Phyllostomidae > Desmodus > Desmodus rotundus. The sequence goes on along the minus strand of NW_026527632.1, from coordinate 212,149 downwards.
GTCCGTCCGTCACCGCGGGCGCCCGCGCGTGCTGGTCGACTCGTGCAGGCGGCCATACGGCCCTACTAATCCTGCAGGGGCAACCTCGGGCCCAGAGGCCGGGCACCGACACGCCGGCGCCACCCGCACGATCCCGCAAGCACCGCCGGCCTGCTGGAAGTCCAGCGCTTGCGACGTGGCCAAATCGCGTCCGTCGTGGCTCCGGAAGGAACGAACGATATACAAACGGCCGCCAGGTGGCGCCCGACAACCGTCGCGCGCGTCAGCGGGACCGAGCCGGATCACCGGGCGGCCAGGGCGACCTGCCGCCCTTCCGTAGGGCCGATCCCGTCCCGGCACACCACGTCCGCCTCGGAGCTCCCGGACTCCACGGCGAGACCGCGGCAGCGGTAGGGGGGCTGGGAAAGAAGACCTTAGGCTCTCGGGCCACGGTGGCCGGGTGCCTGGCACGCGACAGAATTTCCCGAGTCGCCGGCGGGCAGGCGCGACAGTACCACACGGAGCTTCCACCCCCACGACCGTCTCCACCCCAATACCCTCCAAGCCGCCGCCGCCGCCGCCTACGGAACGCGACCCCCGAGGCGTCGGGAAGGGGCGGAAAGCGCCGCGGCGATGGCACGGGACCCCCGCCCCGGTCTTGGCACGCGCTGGGGTCCGGGGACGCTTCGGGCCTAAGTCATGCCGGGCCAGATGGTCGACCCCGCAGCCAAGCGCCCGCAGGCTTAGTAGCGCCGAGCTGACTGAGCCCCGCAGCCCAGCGTCCGGAGGCTGTTTCCCGCCTGGCCGTCTGGCCGGACCCCGTGGCCCGCGCCTGGACGATGAGTCCCGCAGGGCAGTCTGGTCGAAACCACACACCCCGAGCCTGGAGGCAGAGTCCCGCCCGGCCAGCTGGTCGACCCCTGCGGCCCGCGCCAGGAGGCTCCGTCCGGCCGGGCAGTCTCGTGGGGAACCGCTCTCGGAGGCTCAGTCCGGCTATGCTGGCTGGTGGAGCACCGCGCCCGGAGGCCGAGTCCCGCCGGGACGGCTGGTCGACCCCCGCGGCCCGCGCCAGGACGCTCCGTCCGGCCGGGCAGTCTGGTGGAGAACCGCTCTCGGAGGCTCAGTCCGGCTGTGCTGGCTGGAGGAGCACCGCGCCCGGAGGCCGAGTCCCGCCGGGACGGCTGGTCGACCCCCGCCGTACGAGCCAGGAAGCTCAGTCCCGACGGACAGGCAGGTGGACCAAGTGCTCGGAGGCTCAGTCCGGCTGTGCTGGCTGGTGGAGCACCGCGCCCGGAGGCCAAGTCCCGACGGGACGGCTGGTCGACCCCCGCAGCCTGAGCTAGGACGCTCAGTCCCGCCGGGCCGGCTGGTCGACTGCCGTGGCACCCAGCCCGGAGGCTGAGTCCCTCTAGGCCGGCTGGTCGAACCCCGCCGTAAGAGCCAGGAAGCTCAGTCCCGACGGGCAGGCTAGTGGACCAAGTGCTCGGAGGCTCAGTCCCACCGGGCCGGCTGGTCGAGTCCCGCAGCCCAGCGCCTGCAGGATGAGTACCGCCGAGCTGACTGAGCCACGCAGTCCAGCGTCCGGAGGATGTTTCCCTCCTGCCCGGTTGGTCGAACCCCGTGGCCCGTGACTCGACGATGAGTCCCGCCGGGCTGGCTGGTCGAACCCCCAGACCGCGTGCACGGAGGCTGAGTGCCGCCGGGCCAACCAGTCGACCGCTGTGGCCCCCGCGCGCGGAGCCTGAGTCCCGCCGTGGAGGCTGGTGGAGCCCCGCGGCCCGCGCCAACAGGCTCAGACCGGCCGGGCAGGCTGCTGGAGCCCCGGGCCCGGAGGCGAGTCCCGCCGGTCCCACTGGTCGACCCCCGCCGCCTGAGCGAGTAGGCTCAGTCCCGCCGGGCCTGCTGGTCGACCGCCGTGGCCCCGAGCCCGGAGGCTGAGTCCCTCTAGGCCGGCTGGTCGAACCCCGCCGTAAGAGCCAGGAAGCTCAGTCCCGAAGGGCAGGCTAGTGGACCAAGTGCTCGGAGGCTCAGTCCCACCGGGCCGGCTGGTCGAGTCCCGCAGCCCAGCGCCTGCAGGATGAGTACCGCCGAGCTGACTGAGCCCCGCAGCACAGCGTCCGGAGGCTGTTTCCCGCCTGGCCGTCTGGCCGGACCCCGTGGCCCGCGCCTCGAAGATGAGTCCCGCAGGGCAGTCTGGTCGAAACCACACACCCCGAGCCCGGAGGCAGAGTCCCGCCGGGCCAGCTGGTCGACCCCCCGCGGCCCCGCGCACAGAGGCCAAGTCCCGCCCGGCCAGCTGGTCGACCCCCGCGGCCCCGCGCCCAGAGGCCAGGTCCCGCCCGGCCAGCTGGTTCACCCCCGCGACCCCGCGCCCAGAGGCCAAGTCCCGCTCGGCCAGCTGGTTGACCCCCGCGGTCCCGCGCACAGAGGCCAAGTCCCGCCCGGCCAGCTGGTCGACCCCCGCGGCCCCGCGCCCAGAGGCCAAGTCCCGCCCGGCCAGCTGGTTGACCCCCGCGGCCCCGCCCCCAGAGGCCAAGTCCCGCTCGGCCAGCTCGTCGACCCCCGCGGGCCGCGCCAGGAGGCTCCGTCCGGCCGGGCAGTCTGGTGGAGCACCGCGCTCGGAGGCTCAGTCCGGCTGTGCTGGCTGGTGGAGCATCGCGCCCGGAGGCCAAGTCCCGCCGGGACGGCTGGTCGACCCCCGCGGCCTGAGCTAGGACGCTCAGTCCCGCCGGGCCGGCTGGTCGACTGCCGTGGCACCCAGCCCGGAGGCTGAGTCCCTCTAGGCCGGCTGGTCGAACCCCGCCGTAAGAGCCAGGAAGCTCAGTCCCGACGGGCAGGCTAGTGGACCAAGTGCTCGGAGGCTCAGTCCCACCGGGCCGGCTGGTCGAGTCCCGCAGCCCAGCGCCTGCAGGATGAGTACCGCCGAGCTGACTGAGCCACGCAGCACAGCGTCCGGAGGCTGTTTCCCGCCTGGCCGTCTGGCCGGACCCCGTGGCCCGCGCCTCGAAGATGAGTCCCGCAGGGCAGTCTGGTCGAAACCACACACCCCGAGCCCGGAGGCAGAGTCCCGCCGGGCCAGCTGGTCGACCCCCCGCGGCCCCGCGCACAGAGGCCAAGTCCCGCCCGGCCAGCTGGTCGACCCCCGCGGCCCCGCGCCCAGAGGCCAGGTCCCGCCCGGCCAGCTGGTTCACCCCCGCGACCCCGCGCCCAGAGGCCAAGTCCCGCTCGGCCAGCTGGTTGACCCCCGCGGTCCCGCGCACAGAGGCCAAGTCCCGCCCGGCCAGCTGGTCGACCCCCGCGGCCCCGCGCCCAGAGGCCAAGTCCCGCCCGGCCAGCTGGTTGACCCCCGCGGCCCCGCCCCCAGAGGCCAAGTCCCGCTCGGCCAGCTCGTCGACCCCCGCGGGCCGCGCCAGGAGGCTCCGTCCGGCCGGGCAGTCTGGTGGAGCACCGCGCCCGGAGGCTCAGTCCGGCTGTGCTGGCTGGTGGAGCATCGCGCCCGGAGGCCAAGTCCCGCCGGGACGGCTGGTCGACCCCCGCGGCCTGAGCTAGGACGCTCAGTCCCGCCGGGCCGGCTGGTCGACTGCCGTGGCACCCAGCCCGGAGGCTGAGTCCCTCTAGGCCGGCTGGTCGAACCCCGCCGTAAGAGCCAGGAAGCTCAGTCCCGACGGGCAGGCTAGTGGACCAAGTGCTCGGAGGCTCAGTCCCACCGGGCCGGCTGGTCGAGTCCCGCAGCCCAGCGCCTGCAGGATGAGTACCGCCGAGCTGACTGAGCCACGCAGTCCAGCGTCCGGAGATGTTTCCCTCCTGCCCGGTTGGTCGAACCCCGTGGCCCGTGACTCGACGATGAGTCCCGCCGGGCTGGCTGGTCGAACCCCCAGACCCTGTGCACGGGGGCTGAGTCCCGCCGGGCGTGCGGGTCGAGCTCCGCGTCCAGGAGCGTCCGCGGAGCGTCGTTCGATCGCCCGACACGGCCTGCCTCGGTCGGCAGCTCCGGAACGGCCAGGTGCCAACCACCTCAGGCGTTCCCCCACCACGGACCAGGGGCGTCGTTCGGTCTGTCCGTCCGTCACCGCGGGCGCCCGCGCGTGCTGGTCGACCCGTGCAGGCGGCCATACCGCCCTACTAATCCTGCAGGTGCAACCTCGGGCCCAGAGGCCGGGCACCGACACGCCGGCGCCACCCGCAGGATCCCGCAAGCACCGCCGGCCTGCTGGAAGTCCAGCGCTTGCGACGTGGCCAAATCGCGTCCGTCGTGGCTCCGGAAGGAACGAACGATATACAAACGGCCGCCAGGTGGCGCCCGACAACCGTCCCGCGCGTCAGCGGGACCGAGCCGGATCACCGGGCGGCCAGGGCGACCCACTGCCCGGCCGTAGGGCCGATCCCGTCCCGGCACACCACGTCCGCCTCGGAGCTCCCGGACTCCACGGCGCGACCGCGGGTGCGGTAGGGGGGCTGGGAAAGAAGACCTTAGGCTCTCGGGCCACGGTGGCCGGGTGCCTGGCACGCGACAGAATTTCCCCTGAGTCGCCGGCGGGCAGGCGCGACAGTACCACACGGAGCTTCCACCCCCACGACCGTCTCCACCCCAATACCCTCCAAGCCGCCGCCGCCGCCGCCTACAGAACGCGACCCCCGAGGCGTCGGGAACGGGCGGAAAGTGCTGCGGCGATGGCACGGGACCCCTGCCCCGGTCTTGGCACGCGCTGGGGTCCGGGGACGCTTCGGGCCTAAGTCATGCCGGGCCAGATGGTCGACCCCGCAGCCAAGCGCCTGCAGGCTTAGTAGCGCCGAGCTGACTGAGCCCCGCAGCCCAGCGTCCGGAGGCTGTTTCCCGCCTGGCCGTCTGGCCGGACCCCGTGGCCCGCGCCTGGACGATGAGTCCCGCAGGGCAGTCTGGTCGAAACCACACACCCCGAGCCCGGAGGCAGAGTCCCTCCGGGCCAGCTGGTCGATCCCCCGCGGCCCCGCGCCCAGAGGCCAAGTCCCGCCCGGCCAGCTGGTTGACCCCCGCGACCCCGCGCCCAGAGGCCAAGTCCCACTCGGCCAGCTGGTTGACCCCCGCGGCCCCGCGCACAAAGGCCAAGTCCCGCCCGGCCAGCTGGTCGACCCCCGCGGCCCCGCGCCCAGAGGCCAAGTCCCGCCCGGCCAGCTGGTTGACCCCCGCGGCCCCGCCCCCAGAGGCCAAGTCCCGCTCGGCCAGCTCGTCGACCCCCGCGGGCCGAGCCAGGAGGCTCCGTCCGGCCGGGCAGTCTGGTGGAGCACCGCGCTCGGAGGCTCAGTCCGGCTGTGCTGGCTGGTGGAGCATCGCGCCCGGAGGCCAAGTCCCGCCGGGACGGCTGGTCGACCCCCGCAGCCTGAGCTAGGACGCTCAGTCCCGCCGGGCCGGCTGGTCAACTGCCGTGGCACCCAGCCCGGAGGCTGAGTCCCTCTAGGCCGGCTGGTCGAACCCCGCCGTAAGAGCCAGGAAGCTCAGTCCCGACGGGCAGGCTAGTGGACCAAGTGCTCGGAGGCTCAGTCCCACCGGGCCGGCTGGTCGAGTCCCGCAGCCCAGCGCCTGCAGGATGAGTACCGCCGAGCTGACTGAGCCACGCAGTCCAGCGTCCGGAGGATGTTTCCCTCCTGCCCGGTTGGTCGAACCCCGTGGCCCGTGACTCGACGATGAGTCCCGCCGCGCTGGCTGGTCGAACCCCCAGACCGCGTGCACGGAGGCTGAGTGCCGCCGGGCCACCCAGTCGACCGCTGTGGCCCCCGCGCGCGGAGCCTGAGTCCCGCCGTGGAGGCTGGTGGAGCCCCGCGGCCCGCGCCAACAGGCTCAGACCGGCCGGGCAGGCTGCTGGAGCCCCGGGCCCGGAGGCGAGTCCCGCCGGTCCCACTGGTCGACCCCCGCCGCCTGAGCGAGGAGGCTCAGTCCCGCCGGGCCTGCTGGTCGACCGCCGTGGCACCCAGCCCGGAGGCTGAGTCCCTCTAGGCCGGCTGGTCGAACCCCGCCGTAAGAGCCAGGAAGCTCAGTCCCGAAGGGCAGGCTAGTGGACCAAGTGCTCGGAGGCTCAGTCCCACCGGGCCGGCTGGTCGAGTCCCGCAGCCCAGCGCCTGCAGGATGAGTACCGCCGAGCTGACTGAGCCCCGCAGCACAGCGTCCGGAGGCTGTTTCCCGCCTGGCCGTCTGGCCCGCGCCTCGAAGATGAGTCCCGCAGGGCAGTCTGGTCGAAACCACACACCCCGAGCCCGGAGGCAGAGTCCCGCCGGGCCAGCTGGTCGACCCCCCGCGGCCCCGCGCCCAGAGGCCAGGTCCCGCCCGGCCAGCTGGTCGACCCCCGCGGCCCCGCGCCCAGAGGCCAAGTCCCGCCCGGCCAGCTGGTTGACCCCCGCGGCCCCGCCCCCAGAGGCCAAGTCCCGCTCGGCCAGCTGGTTGACCCCCGCGACCCCGCCCAAAGGCCAAGTGCCGCTCGGCCAGCTGGTTGACCCCCGCGGCCCCGCGCACAGAGGCCAAGTCCCGCCCGGCCAGCTGGTCGACCCCCGCGGCCCCGCGCCCAGAGGCCAAGTCCCGCCAGGCCAGCTGGTTGACCCCCGCGGCCCCGCCCCCAGAGGCCAAGTCCCGCTCGGCCAGCTCGTCGACCCCTGCGGGCCGCGCCAGGAGGCTCCGTCCGGCCGGGCAGTCTGGTGGAGCACCGCGCTCGGAGGCTCAGTCCGGCTGTGCTGGCTGGTGGAGCACCGCGCCCGGAGGCCAAGTCCCGCCGGGACGGCTGGTCGACCCCCGCAGCCTGAGCTAGGACGCTCAGTCCCGCCGGGCCGGCTGGTCGACTGCCGTGGCACCCAGCCCGGAGGCTGAGTCCATCTAGGCCGGCTGGTCGAACCCCGCCGTAAGAGCCAGGAAGCTCAGTCCCGACGGGCAGGCTAGTGGACCAAGTGCTCGGAGGCTCAGTCCCACCGGGCCGGCTGGTCGAGTCCCACAGCCCAGCGCCTGCAGGATGAGTACCGCCGAGCTGACTGAGCCCCGCAGCACAGCGTCCGGAGGCTGTTTCCCGCCTGGCCGTCTGGCCGGACCCCGTGGCCCGCGCCTCGAAGATGAGTCCCGCAGGGCAGTCTGGTCGAAACCACACACCCCGAGCCCGAAGGCAGAGTCCCGCCGGGCCAGCTGGTCGACCCCCGCGGCCCCGCGCCCAGAGGCCAAGTCCCGCCCGGCCAGCTGGTTGACCCCCGCGGCCCCGCGCGCAGAGGCCAAGTCCCGCTCGGCCAGCTCGTCGACCCCTGCGGGCCGAGCCAGGAGGCTCCGTCCGGCCGGGCAGTCTGGTGGAGCACCGCGCTCGGAGGCTCAGTCCGGCTGTGCTGGCTGGTGGAGCATCGCGCCCGGAGGCCAAGTCCCGCCGGGACGGCTGGTCGACCCCCGCGGCCTGAGCTAGGACGCTCAGTCCCGCCGGGCCGGCTGGTCGACTGCCGTGGCACCCAGCCCGGAGGCTGAGTCCCTCTAGGCCGGCTGGTCGAACCCCGCCGTAAGAGCCAGGAAGCTCAGTCCCGACGGGCAGGCTAGTGGACCAAGTGCTCGGAGGCTCAGTCCCACCGGGCCGGCTGGTCGAGTCCCGCAGCCCAGCGCCTGCAGGATGAGTACCGCCGAGCTGACTGAGCCACGCAGTCCAGCGTCCGGAGGATGTTTCCCTCCTGCCCGGTTGGTCGAACCCCGTGGCCCGTGACTCGACGATGAGTCCCGCCGGGCTGGCTGGTCGAACCCCCAGACCCTGTGCACGGGGGCTGAGTCCCGCCGGGCCTGCTGGTCGAGGTCCGCGTCCAGGAGCGTCCGCGGAGCGTCGTTCGATCGCCCGACACGGCCTGCCTCGGTCGGCAGCTCCGGAACGGCCAGGTGCCAACCACCTCAGGCGTTCCCCCACCACGGACCAGGGGCGTCGTTCGGTCTGTCCGTCCGTCACCGCGGGCGCCCGCGCGTGCTGGTCGACCCGTGCAGGCGGCCATACCGCCCTACTAATCCTGCAGGTGCAACCTCGGGCCCAGAGGCCGGGCACCGACACGCCGGCGCCACCCGCAGGATCCCGCAAGCACCGCCGGCCTGCTGGAAGTCCAGCGCTTGCGACGTGGCCAAATCGCGTCCATCGTGGCTCCGGAAGGAACGAACGATATACAAACGGCCGCCAGGTGGCGCCCGACAACCGTCGCGCGCGTCAGCGGGACCGAGCCGGATCACCGGGCGGCCACGGCGACCCACTGCCCGGCCGTAGGGCCGATCCCGTCCCGGCACACCACGTCCGCCTCGGAGCTCCCGGACTCCACGGCGCGACCGCGGCTGCGGTAGGGGGGCTGGGAAAGAAGACCTTAGGCTCTCGGGCCACGGTGGCCGGGTGCCTGGCACGCGACAGAATTTCCCCTGAGTCGCCGGCGGGCAGGCGCGACAGTACCACACCGAGCTTCCACCCCCACGACCGTCTCCACCCCAATACCCTCCAAGCCGCCGCCGCCGCCGCCTACGGAACGCGACCCCCGAGGCGTCGGGAAGGGGCGGAAAGCGCCGCGGCGATGGCACGGGACCCCCGCCCCGGTCTTGGCTCGCGCTGGGGTCCGGGGACGCTTCGGGCCTAAGTCATGCCGGGCCAGATGGTCGACCCCGCAGCCAAGCGCCCGCAGGCTTAGTAGCGCCGAGCTGACTGAGCCCCGCAGCCCAGCGTCCGGAGGCTGTTTCCCGCCTGGCCGTCTGGCCGGACCCCGTGGCCCGCGCCTGGACGATGAGTCCCGCAGGGCAGTCTGTTCGAAACCACACACCCCGAGCCTGGAGGCAGAGTCCCGCCCGGCCAGCTGGTCGACCCCTGCGGCCCGCGCCAGGAGGCTCCGTCCGGCCGGGCAGTCTCGTGGAGAACCGCTCTCGGAGGCTCAGTCCGGCTGTGCTGGCTGGTGGAGCACCGCGCCCGGAGGCCGAGTCCCGCCGGGACGGCTGGTCGACCCCCGCGGCCCGCGCCAGGACGCTCCGTCCGGCCGGGCAGTCTGGTGGAGAACCGCTCTCGGAGGCTCAGTCCGGCTGTGCTGGCTGGAGGAGCACCGCGCCCGGAGGCCGAGTCCCGCCGGGACGGCTGGTCGACCCCCGCCGTACGAGCCAGGAAGCTCAGTCCCGACGGACAGGCAGGTGGACCAAGTGCTCGGAGGCTCAGTCCGGCTGTGCTGGCTGGTGGAGCACCGCGCCCGGAGGCCAAGTCCCGACGGGACGGCTGGTCGACCCCCGCGGCCTGAGCTAGGACGCTCAGTCCCGCCGGGCCGGCTGGTCGACTGCCGTGGCACCCAGCCCGGAGGCTGAGTCCCTCTAGGCCGGCTGGTCGAACCCCGCCGTAAGAGCCAGGAAGCTCAGTCCCGACGGGCAGGCTAGTGGACCAAGTGCTCGGAGGCTCAGTCCCACCGGGCCGGCTGGTCGAGTCCCGCAGCCCAGCGCCTGCAGGATGAGTACCGCCGAGCTGACTGAGCCACGCAGTCCAGCGTCCGGAGGATGTTTCCCTCCTGCCCGGTTGGTCGAACCCCGTGGCCCGTGACTCGACGATGAGTCCCGCCGGGCTGGCTGGTCGAACCCCCAGACCCTGTGCACGGGGGCTGAGTCCCGCCGGGCCTGCTGGTCGAGGTCCGCGTCCAGGAGCGTCCGCGGAGCGTCGTTCGATCGCCCGACACGGCCTGCCTCGGTCGGCAGCTCCGGAACGGCCAGGTGCCAACCACCTCAGGCGTTCCCCCACCACGGACCAGGGGCGTCGTTCGGTCTGTCCGTCCGTCACCGCGGGCGCCCGCGCGTGCTGGTCGACCCGTGCAGGCGGCCATACCGCCCTACTAATCCTGCAGGTGCAACCTCGGGCCCAGAGGCCGGGCACCGACACGCCGGCGCCACCCGCAGGATCCCGCAAGCACCGCCGGCCTGCTGGAAGTCCAGCGCTTGCGACGTGGCCAAATCGCGTCCGTCGTGGCTCCGGAAGGAACGAACGATATACAAACGGCCGCCAGGTGGCGCCCGACAACTGTCGCGCGCGTCAGCGGGACCGAGCCGGATCACCGGGCGGCCAGGGCGACCCACTGCCCGGCCGTAGGGCCGATCCCGTCCCGGCACACCACGTCCGCCTCGGAGCTCCCGGACTCCACGGCGCGACCGCGGCTGCGGTAGGGGGGCTGGGAAAGAAGACCTTAGGCTCTCGGGCCACGGTGGCCGGGTGCCTGGCACGCGACAGAATTTCCCCTGAGTCGCCGGCGGGCAGGCGCGACAGTACCACACCGAGCTTCCACCCCCACGACCGTCTCCACCCCAATACCCTCCAAGCCGCCGCCGCCGCCGCCTACAGAACGCGACCCCCGAGGCGTCGGGAACGGGCGGAAAGTGCTGCGGCGATGGCACGGGACCCCTGCCCCGGTCTTGGCACGCGCTGGGGTCCGGGGACGCTTCGGGCCTAAGTCATGCCGGGCCAGATGGTCGACCCGCAGCCAAGCGCCTGCAGGCTTAGTAGCGCCGAGCTGACTGAGCCCCGCAGCCCAGCGTCCGGAGGCTGTTTCCCGCCTGGCCGTCTGGCCGGACCCCGTGGCCCGCGCCTGGACGATGAGTCCCGCAGGGCAGTCTGGTCGAAACCACACACCCCGAGCCCGGAGGCAGAGTCCCTCCGGGCCAGCTGGTCGATCCCCCGCGGCCCCGCGCCCAGAGGCCAAGTCCCGCCCGGCCAGCTGGTTGACCCCCGCGACCCCGCGCCCAGAGGCCAAGTCCCACTCGGCCAGCTGGTTGACCCCCGCGGCCCCGCGCACAGAGGCCAAGTCCCGCCCGGCCAGCTGGTCGACCCCCGCGGCCCCGCGCCCAGAGGCCAAGTCCCGCACGGCCAGCTGGTTGACCCCCGCGGCCCCGCCCCCAGAGGCCAAGTCCCGCTCGGCCAGCTCGTCGACCCCCGCGGGCCGAGCCAGGAGGCTCCGTCCGGCCGGGCAGTCTGGTGGAGCACCGCGCTCGGAGGCTCAGTCCGGCTGTGCTGGCTGGTGGAGCATCGCGCCCGGAGGCCAAGTCCCGCCGGGACGGCTGGTCGACCCCCGCGGCCTGAGCTAGGACGCTCAGTCCCGCCGGGCCGGCTGGTCGACTGCCGTGGCACCCAGCCCGGAGGCTGAGTCCCTCTAGGCCGGCTGGTCGAACCCCGCCGTAAGAGCCAGGAAGCTCAGTCCCGACGGGCAGGCTAGTGGACCAAGTGCTCGGAGGCTCAGTCCCACCGGGCCGGCTGGTCGAGTCCCGCAGCCCAGCGCCTGCAGGATGAGTACCGCCGAGCTGACTGAGCCACGCAGTCCAGCGTCCGGAGGATGTTTCCCTCCTGCCCGGTTGGTCGAACCCCGTGGCCCGTGACTCGACGATGAGTCCCGCCGCGCTGGCTGGTCGAACCCCCAGACCGCGTGCACGGAGGCTGAGTGCCGCCGGGCCACCCAGTCGACCGCTGTGGCCCCCGCGCGCGGAGCCTGAGTCCCGCCGTGGAGGCTGGTGGAGCCCCGCGGCCCGCGCCAACAGGCTCAGACCGGCCGGGCAGGCTGCTGGAGCCCCGGGCCCGGAGGCGAGTCCCGCCGGTCCCACTGGTCGACCCCCGCCGCCTGAGCGAGGAGGCTCAGTCCCGCCGGGCCTGCTGGTCGACCGCCGTGGCACCCAGCCCGGAGGCTGAGTCCCTCTAGGCCGGCTGGTCGAACCCCGCCGTAAGAGCCAGGAAGCTCAGTCCCGAAGGGCAGGCTAGTGGACCAAGTGCTCGGAGGCTCAGTCCCACCGGGCCGGCTGGTCGAGTCCCGCAGCCCAGCGCCTGCAGGATGAGTACCGCCGAGCTGACTGAGCCCCGCAGCACAGCGTCCGGAGGCTGTTTCCCGCCTGGCCGTCTGGCCGGACCCCGTGGCCCGCGCCTCGAAGATGAGTCCCGCAGGGCAGTCTGGTCGAAACCACACACCCCGAGCCCGGAGGCAGAGTCCCGCCGGGCCAGCTGGTCGACCCCCCGCGGCCCTGCGCACAGAGGCCAAGTCCCGTCCGGCCAGCTGGTCGACCCCCGCGGCCCCGCGCCCAGAGGCCAAGTCCCGCTCGGCCAGCTGGTTGACCCCCGCAGTCCCGCGCACAGAGGCCAAGTCCCGCCCGGCCAGCTGGTCGACCCCCGCGGCCCCGCGCCCAGAGGCCAGGTCCCGCCCGGCCAGCTGGTTGACCCCCGCGACCCCGCGCCCAGAGGCCAAGTCCCGCTCGGCCCGCTGGTTGACCCCCGCGGTCCCGCGCACAGAGGCCAGGTCCCGCCCGGCCAGCTGGTCGACCCCCGCGGCCCCGCGCCCAGAGGCCAAGTCCCGCCCGGCCAGCTGGTTGACCCCCGCGGCCCCGCCCCCAGAGGCCAAGTCCCGCTCGGCCAGCTCGTCGACCCCCGCGGGCCGCGCCAGGAGGCTCCGTCCGGCCGGGCAGTCTGGTGGAGCACCGCGCTCGGAGGCTCAGTCCGGCTGTGCTGGCTGGTGGAGCATCGCGCCCGGAGGCCAAGTCCCGCCGGGACGGCTGGTCGACCCCCGCGGCCTGAGCTAGGACGCTCAGTCCCGCCTGGCCGGCTGGTCGACTGCCGTGGCACCCAGCCCGGAGGCTGAGTCCCTCTAGGCCGGCTGGTCGAACCCCGCCGTAAGAGCCAGGAAGCTCAGTCCCGACGGGCAGGCTAGTGGACCAAGTGCTCGGAGGCTCAGTCCCACCGGGCCGGCTGGTCGAGTCCCGCAGCCCAGCGCCTGCAGGATGAGTACCGCCGAGCTGACTGAGCCACGCAGTCCAGCGTCCGGAGGATGTTTCCCTCCTGCCCGGTTGGTCGAACCCCGTGGCCCGTGACTCGACGATGAGTCCCGCCGGGCTGGCTGGTCGAACCCCCAGACCCCGTGCACGGAGGCTGAGTGCCGCCGGGCCACCCAGTCGTCCGCTGGGGCCCCCGCGCGCGGAGCCTGAGTCCCGCCGTGGAGGCTGGTGGAGCCCCGCGGCCCGCGCCAACAGGCTCAGACCGGCCGGGCAGGCTGCTGGAGCCCCGGGCCCGGAGGCGAGTCCCGCCGGTCCCACTGGTCGACCCCCGCCGCCTGAGCGAGGAGGCTCAGTCCCGCCGGGCCTGCTGGTCGACCGCCGTGGCCCCGAGCCCGGAGGCTGAGTCCCGCTGGACGGCTGGTCTACACCCGTGGCCCGCGCCCGGACAATGAATGCCGCCGGGCCAGCTGGTCGACGGACCGGGCCCACGCCTCGAGGCTGTGTCCCGCCGGGCTGGCTGGTCGACCCCCGTGGCCCGCTACCGCAAGCTGAGTCCCACCGTGCAGCTGGTCGAACCCACAGACCCCGTGCACGGGGGCTGAGTCCCGCCGGGCCTGCTGGTCGAGGTCCGCGTCCAGGAGCGTCCGCGGAGCGTCGTTCGATCGCCCGACACGGCCTGCCTCGGTCGGCAGCTCCGGAACGGCCAGGTGCCAACCACCTCAGGCGTTCCCCCACCACGGACCAGGGGCGTCGTTCGGTCTGTCCGTCCGTCACCGCGGGCGCCCGCGCGTGCTGGTCGACCCGTGCAGGCGGCCATACGGCCCTACTAATCCTGCAGGGGCAACCTCGGGCCCAGAGGCCGGGCACCGACACGCCGGCGCCACCCGCACGATCCCGCAAGCACCGCCGGCCTGCTGGAAGTCCAGCGCGTGCGACGTGGCCAAATCGCGTCTGTCGTGGCTCCGGAAGGAACGAACGATATACAAACGGCCGCCAGGTGGCGCCCGACAACCGTCGCGCGCGTCAGCGGGACCGAGCCGGATCACCGGGCGGCCAGGGCGACCTGCCGCCCTTCCGTAGGGCCGATCCCGTCCCGGCACACCACGTCCGCCTCGGAGCTCCCGGACTCCACGGCGAGACCGCGGCAGCGGTAGGGGGGCTGGGAAAGAAGACCTTAGGCTCTCGGGCCACGGTGGCCGGGTGCCTGGCACGCGACAGAATTTCCCGAGTCGCCGGCGGGCAGGCGCGACAGTACCACACGGAGCTTCCACCCCCACGACCGTCTCCACCCCAATACCCTCCAAGCCGCCGCCGCCGCCGCCTACGGAACGCGACCCCCGAGGCGTCGGGAAGGGGCGGAAAGCGCCGCGGCGATGGCACGGGACCCCCGCCCCGGTCTTGGCACGCGCTGGGGTCCGGGGACGCTTCGGGCCTAAGTCATGCCGGGCCAGATGGTCGACCCCGCAGCCAAGCGCCCGCAGGCTTAGTAGCGCCGAGCTGACTGAGCCCCGCAGCCCAGCGTCCGGAGGCTGTTTCCCGCCTGGCCGTCTGGCCGGACCCCGTGGCCCGCGCCTGGACGATGAGTCCCGCAGGGCAGTCTGGTCGAAACCACACACCCCGAGCCTGGAGGCAGAGTCCCGCCCGGCCAGCTGGTCGACCCCTGCGGCCCGCGCCAGGAGGCTCCGTCCGGCCGGGCAGTCTCGTGGAGAACCGCTCTCAGAGGCTCAGTCCGGCTGTGCTGGCTGGTGGAGCACCGCGCCCGGAGGCCGAGTCCCGCCGGGACGGCTGGTCGACCCCCGCGGCCCGCGCCAGGACGCTCCGTCCGGCCGGGCAGTCTGGTGGAGAACCGCTCTCGGAGGCTCAGTCCGGCTGTGCTGGCTGGAGGAGCACCGCGCCCGGAGGCCGAGTCCCGCCGGGACGGCTGGTCGACCCCCGCCGTACGAGCCAGGAAGCTCAGTCCCGACGGACAGGCAGGTGGACCAAGTGCTCGGAGGCTCAGTCCGGCTGTGCTGGCTGGTGGAGCACCGCGCCCGGAGGCCAAGTCCCGACGGGACGGCTGGTCGACCCCCGCGGCCTGAGCTAAGACGCTCAGTCCCGCCGGGCCGGCTGGTCGACTGCCGTGGCACCCAGCCCGGAGGCTGAGTCCCTCTAGGCCGGGTGGTCGAACCCCGCCGTAAGAGCCAGGAAGCTCAGTCCCGACGGGCAGGCTAGTGGACCAAGTGCTCGGAGGCTCAGTCCCACCGGGCCGGCTGGTCGAGTCCCTCAGCCCAGCGCCTGCAGGATGAGTACCGCCGAGCTGACTGAGCCACGCAGTCCAGCGTCCGGAGGATGTTTCCCTCCTGCCCGGTTGGTCGAACCCCGTGGCCCGTGACTCGACGATGAGTCCCGCCGGGCTGGCTGGTCGAACCCCCAGACCGCGTGCACGGAGGCTGAGTGCTGCCGGGCCAACCAGTCGACCGCTGTGGCCCCCGCGCGCGGAGCCTGAGTCCCGCCGTGGAGGCTGGTGGAGCCCCGCGGCCCGCGCCAACAGGCTCAGACCGGCCGGGCAGGCTGCTGGAGCCCCGGGCCGGGAGGCGAGTCCCGCCGGTCCCCCTGGTCGACCCCCGCCGCCTGAGCGAGGAGGCTCAGTCCCGCCGGGCCTGCTGGTCGACCGCCGTGGCCCCGAGCCCGGAGGCTGAGTCCCTCTAGGCCGGCTGGTCGAACCCCGCCGTAAGAGCCAGGAAGCTCAGTCCCGAAGGGCAGGCTAGTGGACCAAGTGCTCGGAGGCTCAGTCCCACCGGGCCGGCTGGTCGAGTCCCGCAGCCCAGCGCCTGCAGGATGAGTACCGCCGAGCTGACTGAGCCCCGCAGCACAGCGTCCGGAGGCTGTTTCCCGCCTGGCCGTCTGGCCGGACCCCGTGGCCCGCGCCTCGAAGATGAGTCCCGCAGGGCAGTCTGGTCGAAACCACACACCCCGAGCCCGGAGGCAGAGTCCCGCCGGGCCAGCTGGTCGACCCCCCGCGGCCCCGCGCACAGAGGCCAAGTCCCGCCCGGCCAGCTGGTCGACCCCCGCGGCCCCGCGCCCAGAGGCCAGGTCCCGCCCGGCCAGCTGGTTGACCCCCGCGACCCCGCGCCCAGAGGCCAAGTCCCGCTCGGCCAGCTGGTTGACCCCCGCGGTCCCGCGCACAGAGGCCAAGTCCCGCCCGGCCAGCTGGTCGACCCCTGCGGGCCGAGCCAGGAGGCTCCGTCCGGCCGGGCAGTCTGGTGGAGCACCGCGCTCGGAGGCTCAGTCCGGCTGTGCTGGCTGGTGGAGCATCGCGCCCGGAGGCCAAGTCCCGCCGGGACGGCTGGTCGACCCCCGCGGCCTGAGCTAGGACGCTCAGTCCCGCCGGGCCGGCTGGTCGACTGCCGTGGCACCCAGCCCGGAGGCTGAGTCCCTCTAGGCCGGCTGGTCGAACCCCGCCGTAAGAGCCAGGAAGCTCAGTCCCGACGGGCAGGCTAGTGGACCAAGTGCTCGGAGGCTCAGTCCCACCGGGCCGGCTGGTCGAGTCCCGCAGCCCAGCGCCTGCAGGATGAGTACCGCCGAGCTGACTGAGCCACGCAGTCCAGCGTCCGGAGGATGTTTCCCTCCTGCCCGGTTGGTCGAACCCCGTGGCCCGTGACTCGACGATGAGTCCCGCCGGGCTGGCTGGTCGAACCCCCAGACCCTGTGCACGGGGGCTGAGTCCCGCCGGGCCTGCTGGTCGAGGTCCGCGTCCAGGAGCGTCCGCGGAGCGTCGTTCGATCGCCCGACACGGCCTGCCTCGGTCGGCAGCTCCGGAACGGCCAGGTGCCAACCACCTCAGGCGTTCCCCCACCACGGACCAGGGGCGTCGTTCGGTCTGTCCGTCCGTCACCGCGGGCGCCCGCGCGTGCTGGTCGACCCGTGCAGGCGGCCATACCGCCCTACTAATCCTGCAGGTGCAACCTCGGGCCCAGAGGCCGGGCACCGACACGCCGGCGCCACCCGCAGGATCCCGCAAGCACCGCCGGCCTGCTGGAAGTCCAGCGCTTGCGACGTGGCCAAATCGCGTCCGTCGTGGCTCCGGAAGGAACGAACGATATACAAACGGCCGCCAGGTGGCGCCCGACAACTGTCGCGCGCGTCAGCGGGACCGAGCCGGATCACCGGGCGGCCAGGGCGACCCACTGCCCGGCCGTAGGGCCGATCCCGTCCCGGCACACCACGTCCGCCTCGGAGCTCCCGGACTCCACGGCGCGACCGCGGCTGCGGTAGGGGGGCTGGGAAAGAAGACCTTAGGCTCTCGGGCCACGGTGGCCGGGTGCCTGGCACGCGACAGAATTTCCCCTGAGTCGCCGGCGGGCAGGCGCGACAGTACCACACCGAGCTTCCACCCCCACGACCGTCTCCACCCCAATACCCTCCAAGCCGCCGCCGCCGCCGCCTACAGAACGCGACCCCCGAGGCGTCGGGAACGGGCGGAAAGTGCTGCGGCGATGGCACGGGACCCCTGCCCCGGTCTTGGCACGCGCTGGGGTCCGGGGACGCTTCGGGCCTAAGTCATGCCGGGCCAGATGGTCGACCCCGCAGCCAAGCGCCTGCAGGCTTAGTAGCGCCGAGCTGACTGAGCCCCGCAGCCCAGCGTCCGGAGGCTGTTTCCCGCCTGGCCGTCTGGCCGGACCCCGTGGCCCGCGCCTGGACGATGAGTCCCGCAGGGCAGTCTGGTCGAAACCACACACGCCGAGCCCGGAGGCAGAGTCCCTCCGGGCCAGCTGGTCGATCCCCCGCGGCCCCGCGCACAGAGGCCAAGTCCCTCCCGGCCAGCTGGTTGACCCCCGCGGCCCCGCGCACAGAGGCCAAGTCCCGCCCGGCCAGCTGGTCGACCCCCGCGGCCCCGCGCCCAGAGGCCAAGTCCCGCCCGGCCAGCTGGTTGACCCCCGCGGCCCCGCCCCCAGAGGCCAAGTCCCGCTCGGCCAGCTCGTCGACCCCCGCGGGCCGAGCCAGGAGGCTCCGTCCGGCCGGGCAGTCTGGTGGAGCACCGCGCTCGGAGGCTCAGTCCGGCTGTGCTGGCTGGTGGAGCATCGCGCCCGGAGGCCAAGTCCCGCCGGGACGGCTGGTCGACCCCCGCGGCCTGAGCTAGGACGCTCAGTCCCGCCGGGCCGGCTGGTCGACTGCCGTGGCACCCAGCCCGGAGGCTGAGTCCCTCTAGGCCGGCTGGTCGAACCCCGCCGTAAGAGCCAGGAAGCTCAGTCCCGACGGGCAGGCTAGTGGACCAAGTGCTCGGAGGCTCAGTCCCACCGGGCCGGCTGGTCGAGTCCCGCAGCCCAGCGCCTGCAGGATGAGTACCGCCGAGCTGACTGAGCCACGCAGTCCAGCGTCCGGAGGATGTTTCCCTCCTGCCCGGTTGGTCGAACCCCGTGGCCCGTGACTCGACGATGAGTCCCGCCGGGCTGGCTGGTCGAACCCCCAGACCCCGTGCACGGAGGCTGAGTGCCGCCGGGCCACCCAGTCGACCGCTGTGGCCCCCGCGCGCGGAGCCTGAGTCCCGCCGTGGAGGCTGGTGGAGCCCCGCGGCCCGCGCCAACAGGCTCAGACCGGCCGGGCAGGCTGCTGGAGCCCCGGGCCCGGAGGCGAGTCCCGCCGGTCCCACTGGTCGACCCCCGCCGCCTGAGCGAGGAGGCTCAGTCCCGCCGGGCCTGCTGGTCGACCGCCGTGGCACCCAGCCCGGAGGCTGAGTCCCTCTAGGCCGGCTGGTCGAACCCCGCCGTAAGAGCCAGGAAGCTCAGTCCCGAAGGGCAGGCTAGTGGACCAAGTGCTCGGAGGCTCAGTCCCACCGGGCCGGCTGGTCGAGTCCCGCAGCCCAGCGCCTGCAGGATGAGTACCGCCGAGCTGACTGAGCCCCGCAGCACAGCGTCCGGAGGCTGTTTCCCGCCTGGCCGTCTGGCCGGACCCCGTGGCCCGCGCCTCGAAGATGAGTCCCGCAGGGCAGTCTGGTCGAAACCACACACCCCGAGCCCGGAGGCAGAGTCCCGCCGGGCCAGCTGGTCGACCCCCCGCGGCCCCGCGCACAGAGGCCAAGTCCCGTCCGGCCAGCTGGTCGACCCCCGCGGCCCCGCGCCCAGAGGCCAAGTCCCGCTCGGCCAGCTGGTTGACCCCCGCGGTCCCGCGCACAGAGGCCAAGTCCCGCCCGGCCAGCTGGTCGACCCCCGCGGCCCCGCGCCCAGAGGCCAGGTCCCGCCCGGCCAGCTGGTTGACCCCCGCGACCCCGCGCCCAGAGGCCAAGTCCCGCTCGGCCAGCTGGTTGACCCCCGCGGTCCCGCGCACAGAGGCCAGGTCCCGCCCGGCCAGCTGGTCGACCCCCGCGGCCCCGCGCCCAGAGGCCAAGTCCCGCCCGGCCAGCTGGTTGACCCCCGCGGCCCCGCCCCCAGAGGCCAAGTCCCGCTCGGCCAGCTCGTCGACCCCCGCGGGCCGCGCCAGGAGGCTCCGTCCGGCCGGGCAGTCTGGTGGAGCACCGCGCTCGGAGGCTCAGTCCGGCTGTGCTGGCTGGTGGAGCATCGCGCCCGGAGGCCAAGTCCCGCCGGGACGGCTGGTCGACCCCCGCGGCCTGAGCTAGGACGCTCAGTCCCGCCTGGCCGGCTGGTCGACTGCCGTGGCACCCAGCCCGGAGGCTGAGTCCCTCTAGGCCGGCTGGTCGAACCCCGCCGTAAGAGCCAGGAAGCTCAGTCCCGACGGGCAGGCTAGTGGACCAAGTGCTCGGAGGCTCAGTCCCACCGGGCCGGCTGGTCGAGTCCCGCAGCCCAGCGCCTGCAGGATGAGTACCGCCGAGCTGACTGAGCCACGCATTCCAGCGTCCGGAGGATGTTTCCCTCCTGCCCGGTTGGTCGAACCCCGTGGCCCGTGACTCGACGATGAGTCCCGCCGGGCTGGCTGGTCGAACCCCCAGACCCCGTGCACGGAGGCTGAGTGCCGCCGGGCCACCCAGTCGTCTGCTGGGGCCCCCGCGCGCGGAGCCTGAGTCCCGCCGTGGAGGCTGGTGGAGCCCCGCGGCCCGCGCCAACAGGCTCAGACCGGCCGGGCAGGCTGCTGGAGCCCCGGGCCCGGAGGCGAGTCCCGCCGGTCCCACTGGTCGACCCCCGCCGCCTGAGCGAGGAGGCTCAGTCCCGCCGGGCCTGCTGGTCGACCGCCGTGGCCCCGAGCCCGGAGGCTGAGTCCCGCTGGACGGCTGGTCTACACCCGTGGCCCGCGCCCGGACAATGAATGCCGCCGGGCCAGCTGGTCGACGGCCCGGGCCCACGCCTCGAGGCTGTGTCCCGCCGGGCTGGCTGGTCGACCCCCGTGGCCCGCTACCGCAAGCTGAGTCCCACCGTGCAGCTGGTCGAACCCACAGACCCCGTGCACGGGGGCTGAGTCCCGCCGGGCCTGCTGGTCGAGGTCCGCGTCCAGGAGCGTCCGCGGAGCGTCGTTCGATCGCCCGACACGGCCTGCCTCGGTCGGCAGCTCCGGAACGGCCAGGTGCCAACCACCTCAGGCGTTCCCCCACCACGGACCAGGGGCGTCGTTCGGTCTGTCCGTCCGTCACCGCGGGCGCCCGCGCGTGCTGGTCGACCCGTGCAGGCGGCCATACGGCCCTACTAATCCTGCAGGGGCAACCTCGGGCCCAGAGGCCGGGCACCGACACGCCGGCGCCACCCGCACGATCCCGCAAGCACCGCCGGCCTGCTGGAAGTCCAGCGCGTGCGACGTGGCCAAATCGCGTCCGTCGTGGCTCCGGAAGGAACGAACGATATACAAACGGCCGCCAGGTGGCGCCCGACAACCGTCGCGCGCGTCAGCGGGACCGAGCCGGATCACCGGGCGGCCAGGGCGACCTGCCGCCCTTCCGTAGGGCCGATCCCGTCCCGGCACACCACGTCCGCCTCGGAGCTCCCGGACTCCACGGCGAGACCGCGGCAGCGGTAGGGGGGCTGGGAAAGAAGACCTTAGGCTCTCGGGCCACGGTGGCCGGGTGCCTGGCACGCGACAGAATTTCCCGAGTCGCCGGCGGGCAGGCGCGACAGTACCACACGGAGCTTCCACCCCCACGACCGTCTCCACCCCAATACCCTCCAAGCCGCCGCCGCCGCCGCCTACGGAACGCGACCCCCGAGGCGTCGGGAAGGGGCGGAAAGCGCCGCGGCGATGGCACGGGACCCCCGCCCCGGTCTTGGCACGCGCTGGGGTCCGGGGACGCTTCGGGCCTAAGTCATGCCGGGCCAGATGGTCGACCCCGCAAACAAGCGCCCGCAGGCTTAGTAGCGCCGAGCTGACTGAGCCCCGCAGCCCAGCGTCCGGAGGCTGTATCCCGCCTGGCCGTCTGGCCGGACCCCGTGGCCCGCGCCTGGACGATGAGTCCCGCAGGGCAGTCTGGTCGAAACCACACACCCCGAGCCTGGAGGCAGAGTCCCGCCCGGCCAGCTGGTCGACCCCTGCGGCCCGCGCCAGGAGGCTCCGTCCGGCCGGGCAGTCTGGTGGAGAACCGCTCTCGGAGGCTCAGTCCGGCTGTGCTGGCTGGTGGAGCACCGCGCCCGTAGGCCGAGTCCCGCCGGGACGGCTGGTCGACCCCCGCGGCCCGCGCCAGGACGCTCCGTCCGGCCGGGCAGTCTGGTGGAGAACCGCTCTCGGAGGCTCAGTCCGGCTGTGCTGGCTGGAGGAGCACCGCGCCCGGAGGCCGAGTCCCGCCGGGACGGCTGGTCGACCCCCGCCGTACGAGCCAGGAAGCTCAGTCCCGACGGACAGGCAGGTGGACCAAGTGCTCGGAGGCTCAGTCCGGCTGTGCTGGCTGGTGGAGCACCGCGCACGGAGGCCAAGTCCCGACGGGACGGCTGGTCGACCCCCGCGGCCTGAGCTAGGACGCTCAGTCCCGCCGGGCCGGCTGGTCGACTGCCGTGGCACCCAGCCCGGAGGCTGAGTCCCTCTAGGCCGGCTGGTCGAACCCCGCCGTAAGAGCCAGGAAGCTCAGTCCCGACGGGCAGGCTAGTGGACCAAGTGCTCGGAGGCTCAGTCCCACCGGGCCGGCTGGTCGAGTCCCGCAGCCCAGCGCCTGCAGGATGAGTACCGCCGAGCTGACTGAGCCACGCAGTCCAGCGTCCGGAGGATGTTTCCCTCCTGCCCGGTTGGTCGAACCCCGTGGCCCGTGACTCGACGATGAGTCCCGCCGGGCTGGCTGGTCGAACCCCCAGACCGCGTGCACGGAGGCTGAGTGCCGCCGGGCCAACCAGTCGACCGCTGTGGCCCCCGCGCGCGGAGCCTGAGTCCCGCCGTGGAGGCTGGTGGAGCCCCGCGGCCCGCGCCAACAGGCTCAGACCGGCCGGGCAGGCTGCTGGAGCCCCGGGCCCGGAGGCGAGTCCCGCCGGTCCCACTGGTCGACCCCCGCCGCCTGAGCGAGGAGGCTCAGTCCCGCCGGGCCTGCTGGTCGACCGCCGTGGCCCCGAGCCCGGAGGCTGAGTCCCTCTAGGCCGGCTGGTCGAACCCCGCCGTAAGAGCCAGGAAGCTCAGTCCCGAAGGGCAGGCTAGTGGACCAAGTGCTCGGAGGCTCAGTCCCACCGGGCCGGCTGGTCGAGTCCCGCAGCCCAGCGCCTGCAGGATGAGTACCGCCGAGCTGACTGAGCCCCGCAGCACAGCGTCCGGAGGCTGTTTCCCGCCTGGCCGTCTGGCCGGACCCCGTGGCCCGCGCCTCGAAGATGAGTCCCGCAGGGCAGTCTGGTCGAAACCACACACCCCGAGCCCGGAGGCAGAGTCCCGCCGGGCCAGCTGGTCGACCCCCCGCGGCCCCGCGCCCAGAGGCCAGGTCCCGCCCGGCCAGCTGGTCGACCCCCGCGGCCCCGCGCCCAGAGGCCCAGTCCCGCCCGGCCATCTAGTTGACCCCCGCGGCCCCGCCCCCAGAGGCCAAGTCCCGCTCGGCCAGCTGGTCGACCCCCGCGGCCCGCGCCAGGAGGCTCCGTCCGGCCGGGAAGTCTGGTGGAGCACCGCTCTCGGAGGCTCAGTCCGGCTGTGCTGGCTGGTGGAGCACCGCGCCCGGAGGCCAAGTCCCGCCGGGACGGCTGGTCGACCCCCGCGGCCTGAGCTAGGACGCTCAGTCCCGCCGGGCCGCCTGGTCGACTGCCGTGGCACCCAGCCCGGAGGCTGAGTCCCTCTAGGCCGGCTGGTCGAACCCCGCCGTAAGAGCCAGGAAGCTCAGTCCCGACGGGCAGGCTAGTGGACCAAGTGCTCGGAGGCTCAGTCCCACCGGGCCGGCTGGTCGAGTCCCGCAGCCCAGCGCCTGCAGGATGAGTACCGCCGAGCTGACTGAGCCACGCAGTCCAGCGTCCGGAGGATGTTTCCCTCCTGCCCGGTTGGTCGAACCCCGTGGCCCGTGACTCGACGATGAGTCCCGCCGGGCTGGCTGGTCGAACCCCCAGACCGCGTGCACGGAGGCTGAGTGCCGCCGGGCCACCCAGTCGACCGCTGTGGCCCCCGCGCGCGGAGCCTGAGTCCCGCCGTGGAGGCTGGTGGAGCCCCGCGGCCCGCGCCAACAGGCTCAGACCGGCCGGGCAGGCTGCTGGAGCCCCGGGCCCGGAGGCGAGTCCCGCCGGTCCCACTGGTCGACCCCCGCCGCCTGAGCGAGGAGGCTCAGTCCCGCCGGGCCTGCTGGTCGACCGCCGTGGCACCCAGCCCGGAGGCTGAGTCCCTCTAGGCCGGCTGGTCGAACCCCGCCGTAAGAGCCAGGAAGCTCAGTCCCGAAGGGCAGGCTAGTGGACCAAGTGCTCGGAGGCTCAGTCCCACCGGGCCGGCTGGTCGAGTCCCGCAGCCCAGCGCCTGCAGGATGAGTACCGCCGAGCTGACTGAGCCCCGCAGCACAGCGTCCGGAGGCTGTTTCCCGCCTGGCCGTCTGGCCGGACCCCGTGGCCCGCGCCTCGAAGATGAGTCCCGCAGGGCAGTCTGGTCGAAACCACACACCCCGAGCCCGGAGGCAGAGTCCCGACGGGCCAGCTGGTCGACCCCCCGCGGCCCCGCGCCCAGAAGCCAAGTCGCGCCCGGCCAGCTGGTCGACCCCCGCGGCCCCGCGCCCAGAGGCCAGGTCCCGCCCGGCCAGCTGGTTGACCCCCGCGACCCCGCGCCCAGAGGCCAAGTCCCGCTCGGCCAGCTGGTTGACCCCCGCGGTCCCGCGCACAGAGGCCAAGTCCCGCCCGGACAGCTGGTCGACCCCCGCGGCCCCGCGCCCAGAGGCCAAGTCCCGCCCGGCCAGCTGGTTGACCCCCGCGGCCCCGCCCCCAGAGGCCAAGTCCCGCTCGGCCAGCTCGTCGACCCCCGCGGGCCGCGCCAGGAGGCTCCGTCCGGCCGGGCAGTCTGGTGGAGCACCGCGCTCGGAGGCTCAGTCCGGCTGTGCTGGCTGGTGGAGCACCGCGCCCGGAGGCCAAGTCCCGCCGGGACGGCTGGTCGACCCCCGCGGCCTGAGCTAGGACGCTCAGTCCCGCCGGGCCGGCTGGTCGACTGCCGTGGCACCCAGCCCGGAGGCTGAGTGCCTCTAGGCCGGCTGGTCGAACCCCGCCGTATGAGCCAGGAAGCTCAGTCCCGACGGGCAGGCTAGTGGACCAAGTGCTCGGAGGCTCAGTCCCACCGGGCCGGCTGGTCGAGTCCCGCAGCCCAGCGCCTGCAGGATGAGTACCGCCGAGCTGACTGAGCCCAGCAGCACAGCGTCCGGAGGCTGTTTCCCGCCTGGCCGTCTGGCCGGACCCCGTGGCCCGCGCCTCGAAGATGAGTCCCGCAGGGCAGTCTGGTCGAAACCACACACCCCGAGCCCGGAGGCAGAGTCCCGCCGGGCCAGCTGGTCGACACCCCGCGGCCCCGCGCACAGAGGCCAAGTCCCGCCCGGCCATCTAGTTGACCCCCGCGGCCCCGCCCCCAGAGGCCAAGTCCCGCTCGGCCAGCTGGTCGACCCCCGCGGCCCGCGCCAGGAGGCTCCGTCCGGCCGGGAAGTCTGGTGGAGCACCGCTCTCGGAGGCTCAGTCCGGCTGTGCTGGCTGGTGGAGCACCGCGCCCGGAGGCCAAGTCCCGCCGGGACGGCTGGTCGACCCCCGCGGCCTGAGCTAGGACGCTCAGTCCCGCCGGGCCGCCTGGTCGACTGCCGTGGCACCCAGCCCGGAGGCTGAGTCCCTCTAGGCCGGCTGGTCGAACCCCGCCGTAAGAGCCAGGAAGCTCAGTCCCGACGGGCAGGCTAGTGGACCAAGTGCTCGGAGGCTCAGTCCCACCGGGCCGGCTGGTCGAGTCCCGCAGCCCAGCGCCTGCAGGATGAGTACCGCCGAGCTGACTGAGCCACGCAGTCCAGCGTCCGGAGGATGTTTCCCTCCTGCCCGGTTGGTCGAACCCCGTGGCCCGTGACTCGACGATGAGTCCCGCCGGGCTGGCTGGTCGAACCCCCAGACCCCGTGCACGGAGGCTGAGTGCCGCCGGGCCACCCAGTCGACCGCTGTGGCCCCCGCGCGCGGAGCCTGAGTCCCGCCGTGGAGGCTGGTGGAGCCCCGCGGCCCGCGCCAACAGGCTCAGACCGGCCGGGCAGGCTGCTGGAGCCCCGGGCCCGGAGGCGAGTCCCGCCGGTCCCACTGGTCGACCCCCGCCGCCTGAGCGAGGAGGCTCAGTCCCGCCGGGCCTGCTGGTCGACCGAAGTGGCCCCGAGCCCGGAGGCTGAGTCCCGCTGGACGGCTGGTCTACACCCGTGGCCCGCGCCCGGACAATGAATGCCGCCGGGCCAGCTGGTCGACGGCCCGAGCCCACGCCTCGAGGCTGTGTCCCGCCGGGCTGGCTGGTCGACCCCCGTGGCCCGCTACCGCAAGCTGAGTCCCACCGTGCAGCTGGTCGAACCCACAGACCCCGTGCACGGGGGCTGAGTCCCGCCGGGCCTGCTGGTCGAGGTCCGCGTCCAGGAGCGTCCGCGGAGCGTCGTTCGATCGCCCGACACGGCGTGCCTCGGTCGGCAGCTCCGGAACGGCCAGGTGCCAACCACCTCAGGCGTTCCCCCACCACGGACCAGGGGCGTCGTTCGGTCTGTCCGTCCGTCACCGCGGGCGCCCGCGCGTGCTGGTCGACTCGTGCAGGCGGCCATACGGCCCTACTAATCCTGCAGGGGCAACCTCGGGCCCAGAGGCCGGGCACCGACACGCCGGCGCCACCCGCACGATCCCGCAAGCACCGCCGGCCTGCTGGAAGTCCAGCGCGTGCGACGTGGCCAAATCGCGTCCCTCGTGGCTCCGGAAGGAACGAACGATATACAAACGGCCGCCAGGTGGCGCCCGACAACCGTCGCGCGCGTCAGCGGGACCGAGCCGGATCACCGGGCGGCCAGGGCGACCTGCCGCCCTTCCGTAGGGCCGATCCCGTCCCGGCACACCACGTCCGCCTCGGAGCTCCCGGACTCCACGGCGAGACCGCGGCAGCGGTAGGGGGGCTGGGAAAGAAGACCTTAGGCTCTCGGGCCACGGTGGCCGGGTGCCTGGCACGCGACAGAATTTCCCGAGTCGCCGGCGGGCAGGCGCGACAGTACCACACGGAGCTTCCACCCCCACGACCGTCTCCACCCGAATACCCTCCAAGCCGCCGCCGCCGCCGCCTACGGAACGCGACCCCCGAGGCGTCGGGAAGGGGCGGAAAGCGCCGCGGCGATGGCACGGGACCCCCGCCCCGGTCTTGGCACGCGCTGGGGTCCGGGGACGCTTCGGGCCTAAGTCATGCCGGGCCAGATGGTCGACCCCGCAGCCAAGCGCCCGCAGGCTTAGTAGCGCCGAGCTGACTGAGCCCCGCAGCCCAGCGTCCGGAGGCTGTTTCCCGCCTGGCCGTCTGGCCGGACCCCGTGGCCCGCGCCTGGACGATGAGTCCCGCAGGGCAGTCTGGTCGAAACCACACACCCCGAGCCTGGAGGCAGAGTCCCGCCCGGCCAGCTGGTCGACCCCTGCGGCCCGCGCCAGGAGGCTCCGTCCGGCCGGGCAGTCTCGTGGAGAACCGCTCTCGGAGGCTCAGTCCGGCTGTGCTGGCTGGTGGAGCACCGCGCCCGGAGGCCGAGTCCCGCCGGGACGGCTGGTCGAACCCCGCGGCCCGCGCCAGGACGCTCCGTCCGGCCGGGCAGTCTGGTGGAGAACCGCTCTCGGAGGCTCAGTCCGGCTGTGCTGGCTGGAGGAGCACCGCGCCCGGAGGCCGAGTCCCGCCGGGACGGCTGGTCGACCCCCGCCGTACGAGCCAGGAAGCTCAGTCCCGACGGACAGGCAGGTGGACCAAGTGCTCGGAGGCTCAGTCCGGCTGTGCTGGCTGGTGGAGCACCGCGCACGGAGGCCAAGTCCCGACGGGACGGCTGGTCGACCCCCGCGGCCTGAGCTAGGACGCTCAGTCCCGCCGGGCCGGCTGGTCGACTGCCGTGGCACCCAACCCGGAGGCTGAGTCCCTCTAGGCCGGCTGGTCGAACCCCGCCGTAAGAGCCAGGAAGCTCAGTCCCGACGGGCAGGCTAGTGGACCAAGTGCTCGGAGGCTCAGTCCCACCGGGCCGGCTGGTCGAGTCCCGCAGCCCAGCGCCTGCAGGATGAGTACCGCCGAGCTGACTGAGCCACGCAGTCCAGCGTCCGGAGGATGTTTCCCTCCTGCCCGGTTGGTCCAACCCCGTGGCCCGTGACTCGACGATGAGTCCCGCCGGGCTGGCTGGTCGAACCCCCAGACCCCGTGCACGGAGGCTGAGTGCCGCCGGGCCACCCAGTCGACCGCTGTGGCCCCCGCGCGCGGAGCCTGAGTCCCGCCGTGGAGGCTGGTGGAGCCCCGCGGCCCGCGCCAACAGGCTCAGACCGGCCGGGCAGGCTGCTGGAGCCCCGGGCCCGGAGGCGAGTCCCGCCGGTCCCACTGGTCGACCCCCGCCGCCTGAGCGAGGAGGCTCAGTCCCGCCGGGCCTGCTGGTCGACCGCCGTGGCACCCAGCCCGGAGGCTGAGTCCCTCTAGGCCGGCTGGTCGAACCCCGCCGTAAGAGCCAGGAAGCTCAGTCCCGAAGGGCAGGCTAGTGGACCAAGTGCTCGGAGGCTCAGTCCCACCGGGCCGGCTGGTCGAGTCCCGCAGCCCAGCGCCTGCAGGATGAGTACCGCCGAGCTGACTGAGCCCGGCAGCACAGCGTCCGGAGGCTGTTTCCCGCCTGGCCGTCTGGCCGGACCCCGTGGCCCGCGCCTCGAAGATGAGTCCCGCAGGGCAGTCTGGTCGAAACCACACACCCCGAGCCCGGAGGCAGAGTCCCGCCGGGCCAGCTGGTCGACCCCCCGCGGCCCCGCGCCCAGAGGCCAGGTCCCGCCCGGCCAGCTGGTCGACCCCCGCGGCCCCGCGCCCAGAGGCCAAGTCCCGCCCGGCCAGCTGGTTGACCCCCGCGGCCCCGCGCGCAGAGGCCAAGTCCCGCTCGGCCAGCTGGTTGACCCCCGCGACCCCGCCCAAAGGCCAAGTGCCGCTCGGCCAGCTGGTTGACCCCCGCGGCCCCGCGCACAGAGGCCAAGTCCCGCCCGGCCAGCTGGTCGACCCCCGCGGCCCCGCGCCCAGAGGCCAAGTCCCGCCCGGCCAGCTGGTTGACCCCCGCGGCCCCTCCCCCAGAGGCCAAGTCCCGCTCGGCCAGCTCGTCGACCCCCGCGGGCCGCGCCAGGAGGCTCCGTCCGGCCGGGCAGTCTGGTGGAGCACCGCGCTCGGAGGCTCAGTCCGGCTGTGCTGGCTGGTGGAGCACCGCGCCCGGAGGCCAAGTCCCGCCGGGACGGCTGGTCGACCCCCGCAGCCTGCGCTAGGACGCTCAGTCCCGCCGGGCCGGCTGGTCGACTGCCGTGGCACCCAGCCCGGAGGCTGAGTCCCTCTAGGCCGGCTGGTCGAACCCCGCCGTAAGAGCCAGGAAGCTCAGTCCCGACGGGCAGGCTAGTGGACCAAGTGCTCGGAGGCTCAGTCCCACCGGGCCGGCTGGTCGAGTCCCGCAGCCCAGCGCCTGCAGGATGAGTACCGCCGAGCTGACTGAGCCCCGCAGCACAGCGTCCGGAGGCTGTTTCCCGCCTGGCCGTCTGGCCGGACCCCGTGGCCCGCGCCTCGAAGATGAGTCCCGCAGGGCAGTCTGGTCGAAACCACACACCCCGAGCCCGGAGGCAGAGTCCCGCCGGGCCAGCTGGTCGACACCCCGCGGCCCCGCGCACAGAGGCCAAGTCCCGCCCGGCCAGCTGGTCGACCCCCGCGGCCCCGCGCCCAGAGGCCAAGTCCCGCCCGGCCAGCTGGTTGACCCCCGCGGCCCCGCGCGCAGAGGCCAAGTCCCGCTCGGCCAGCTCGTCGACCCCTGCGGGCCGAGCCAGGAGGCTCCGTCCGGCCGGGCAGTCTGGTGGAGCACCGCGCTCGGAGGCTCAGTCCGGCTGTGCTGGCTGGTGGAGCATCGCGCCCGGAGGCCAAGTCCCGCCGGGACGGCTGGTCGACCCCCGCGGCCTGAGCTAGGACGCTCAGTCCCGCCGGGCCGGCTGGTCGACTGCCGTGGCACCCAGCCCGGAGGCTGAGTCCCTCTAGGCCGGCTGGTCGAACCCCGCCGTAAGAGCCAGGAAGCTCAGTCCCGACGGGCAGGCTAGTGGACCAAGTGCTCGGAGGCTCAGTCCCACCGGGCCGGCTGGTCGAGTCCCGCAGCCCAGCGCCTGCAGGATGAGTACCGCCGAGCTGACTGAGCCACGCAGTCCAGCGTCCGGAGGATGTTTCCCTCCTGCCCGGTTGGTCGAACCCCGTGGCCCGTGACTCGACGATGAGTCCCGCCGGGCTGGCTGGTCGAACCCCCAGACCCTGTGCACGGGGGCTGAGTCCCGCCGGGCCTGCTGGTCGAGGTCCGCGTCCAGGAGCGTCCGCGGAGCGTCGTTCGATCGCCCGACACGGCCTGCCTCGGTCGGCAGCTCCGGAACGGCCAGGTGCCAACCACCTCAGGCGTTCCCCCACCACGGACCAGGGGCGTCGTTCGGTCTGTCCGTCCGTCACCGCGGGCGCCCGCGCGTGCTGGTCGACCCGTGCAGGCGGCCATACCGCCCTACTAATCCTGCAGGTGCAACCTCGGGCCCAGAGGCCGGGCACCGACACGCCGGCGCCACCCGCAGGATCCCGCAAGCACCGCCGGCCTGCTGGAAGTCCAGCGCTTGCGACGTGGCCAAATCGCGTCCGTCGTGGCTCCGGAAGGAACGAACGATATACAAACGGCCGCCAGGTGGCGCCCGACAACTGTCGCGCGCGTCAGCGGGACCGAGCCGGATCACCGGGCGGCCAGGGCGACCCACTGCCCGGCCGTAGGGCCGATCCCGTCCCGGCACACCACGTCCGCCTCGGAGCTCCCGGACTCCACGGCGCGACCGCGGCTGCGGTAGGGGGGCTGGGAAAGAAGACCTTAGGCTCTCGGGCCACGGTGGCCGGGTGCCTGGCACGCGACAGAATTTCCCCTGAGTCGCCGGCGGGCAGGCGCGACAGTACCACACCGAGCTTCCACCCCCACGACCGTCTCCACCCCAATACCCTCCAAGCCGCCGCCGCCGCCGCCTACGGAACGCGACCCCCGAGGCGTCGGGAACGGGCGGAAAGTGCTGCGGCGATGGCACGGGACCCCTGCCCCGGTCTTGGCACGCGCTGGGGTCCGGGGACGCTTCGGGCCTAAGTCATGCCGGGCCAGATGGTCGACCCCGCAGCCAAGCGCCTGCAGGCTTAGTAGCGCCGAGCTGACTGAGCCCCGCAGCCCAGCGTCCGGAGGCTGTTTCCCGCCTGGCCGTCTGGCCGGACCCCGTGGCCCGCGCCTCGAAGATGAGTCCCGCAGGGCAGTCTGGTCGAAACCACACACGCCGAGCCCGGAGGCAGAGTCCCTCCGGGCCAGCTGGTCGATCCCCCGCGGCCCCGCGCACAGAGGCCAAGTCCCGCCCGGCCAGCTGGTTGACCCCCGCGGCCCCGCGCACAGAGGCCAAGTCCCGCCCGGCCAGCTGGTCGACCCCCGCGGCCCCGCGCCCAGAGGCCAAGTCCCGCCCGGCCAGCTGGTTGACCCCCGCGGCCCCGCCCCCAGAGGCCAAGTCCCGCTCGGCCAGCTCGTCGACCCCCGCGGGCCGCGCCAGGAGGCTCCGTCCGGCCGGGCAGTCTGGTGGAGCACCGCGCTCGGAGGCTCAGTCCGGCTGTGCTGGCTGGTGGAGCACCGCGCCCGGAGGCCAAGTCCCGCCGGGACGGCTGGTCGACCCCCGCGGCCTGAGCTAGGACGCTCAGTCCCGCCGGGCCGGCTGGTCGACTGCCGTGGCACCCAGCCCGGAGGCTGAGTGCCTCTAGGCCGGCTGGTCGAACCCCGCCGTATGAGCCAGGAAGCTCAGTCCCGACGGGCAGGCTAGTGGACCAAGTGCTCGGAGGCTCAGTCCCACCGGGCCGGCTGGTCGAGTCCCGCAGCCCAGCGCCTGCAGGATGAGTACCGCCGAGCTGACTGAGCCCAGCAGCACAGCGTCCGGAGGCTGTTTCCCGCCTGGCCGTCTGGCCGGACCCCGTGGCCCGCGCCTCGAAGATGAGTCCCGCAGGGCAGTCTGGTCGAAACCACACACCCCGAGCCCGGAGGCAGAGTCCCGCCGGGCCAGCTGGTCGACACCCCGCGGCCCCGCGCACAGAGGCCAAGTCCCGCCCGGCCATCTAGTTGACCCCCGCGGCCCCGCCCCCAGAGGCCAAGTCCCGCTCGGCCAGCTGGTCGACCCCCGCGGCCCGCGCCAGGAGGCTCCGTCCGGCCGGGAAGTCTGGTGGAGCACCGCTCTCGGAGGCTCAGTCCGGCTGTGCTGGCTGGTGGAGCACCGCGCCCGGAGGCCAAGTCCCGCCGGGACGGCTGGTCGACCCCCGCGGCCTGAGCTAGGACGCTCAGTCCCGCCGGGCCGCCTGGTCGACTGCCGTGGCACCCAGCCCGGAGGCTGAGTCCCTCTAGGCCGGCTGGTCGAACCCCGCCGTAAGAGCCAGGAAGCTCAGTCCCGACGGGCAGGCTAGTGGACCAAGTGCTCGGAGGCTCAGTCCCACCGGGCCGGCTGGTCGAGTCCCGCAGCCCAGCGCCTGCAGGATGAGTACCGCCGAGCTGACTGAGCCACGCAGTCCAGCGTCCGGAGGATGTTTCCCTCCTGCCCGGTTGGTCGAACCCCGTGGCCCGTGACTCGACGATGAGTCCCGCCGGGCTGGCTGGTCGAACCCCCAGACCCCGTGCACGGAGGCGGAGTGCCGCCGGGCCACCCAGTCGACCGCTGTGGCCCCCGCGCGCGGAGCCTGAGTCCCGCCGTGGAGGCTGGTGGAGCCCCGCGGCCCGCGCCAACAGGCTCAGACCGGCCGGGCAGGCTGCTGGAGCCCCGGGCCCGGAGGCGAGTCCCGCCGGTCCCACTGGTCGACCCCCGCCGCCTGAGCGAGGAGGCTCAGTCCCGCCGGGCCTGCTGGTCGACCGCCGTGGCACCCAGCCCGGAGGCTGAGTCCCTCTAGGCCGGCTGGTCGAACCCCGCCGTAAGAGCCAGGAAGCTCAGTCCCGAAGGGCAGGCTAGTGGACCAAGTGCTCGGAGGCTCAGTCCCACCGGGCCGGCTGGTCGAGTCCCGCAGCCCAGCGCCTGCAGGATGAGTACCGCCGAGCTGACTGAGCCCCGCAGCACAGCGTCCGGAGGCTGTTTCCCGCCTGGCCGTCTGGCCGGACCCCGTGGCCCGCGCCTCGAAGATGAGTCCCGCAGGGCAGTCTGGTCGAAACCACACACCCCGAGCCCGGAGGCAGAGTCCCGACGGGCCAGCTGGTCGACCCCCCGCGGCCCCGCGCCCAGAAGCCAAGTCGCGCCCGGCCAGCTGGTCGACCCCCGCGGCCCCGCGCCCAGAGGCCAGGTCCCGCCCGGCCAGCTGGTTGACCCCCGCGACCCCGCGCCCAGAGGCCAAGTCCGGCTCGGCCAGCTGGTTGACCCCCGCGGTCCCGCGCACAGAGGCCAAGTCCCGCCCGGACAGCTGGTCGACCCCCGCGGCCCCGCGCCCAGAGGCCAAGTCCCGCCCGGCCAGCTGGTTGACCCCCGCGGCCCCGCCCCCAGAGGCCAAGTCCCGCTCGGCCAGCTCGTCGACCCCCGCGGGCCGCGCCAGGAGGCTCCGTCCGGCCGGGCAGTCTGGTGGAGCACCGCGCTCGGAGGCTCAGTCCGGCTGTGCTGGCTGGTGGAGCACCGCGCCCGGAGGCCAAGTCCCGCCGGGACGGCTGGTCGACCCCCGCGGCCTGAGCTAGGACGCTCAGTCCCGCCGGGCCGGCTGGTCGACTGCCGTGGCACCCAGCCCGGAGGCTGAGTGCCTCTAGGCCGGCTGGTCGAACCCCGCCGTATGAGCCAGGAAGCTCAGTCCCGACGGGCAGGCTAGTGGACCAAGTGCTCGGAGGCTCAGTCCCACCGGGCCGGCTGGTCGAGTCCCGCAGCCCAGCGCCTGCAGGATGAGTACCGCCGAGCTGACTGAGCCCAGCAGCACAGCGTCCGGAGGCTGTTTCCCGCCTGGCCGTCTGGCCGGACCCCGTGGCCCGCGCCTCGAAGATGAGTCCCGCAGGGCAGTCTGGTCGAAACCACACACCCCGAGCCCGGAGGCAGAGTCCCGCCGGGCCAGCTGGTCGACACCCCCGCGGCCCCGCGCACAGAGGCCAAGTCCCGCCCGGCCATCTAGTTGACCCCCGCGGCCCCGCCCCCAGAGGACAAGTCCCGCTCGGCCAGCTGGTCGACCCCCGCGGCCCGCGCCAGGAGGCTCCGTCCGGCCGGGAAGTCTGGTGGAGCACCGCTCTCGGAGGCTCAGTCCGGCTGTGCTGGCTGGTGGAGCACCGCGCCCGGAGGCCAAGTCCCGCCGGGACGGCTGGTCGACCCCCGCGGCCTGAGCTAGGACGCTCAGTCCCGCCGGGCCGCCTGGTCGACTGCCGTGGCACCCAGCCCGGAGGCTGAGTCCCTCTAGGCCGGCTGGTCGAACCCCGCCGTAAGAGCCAGGAAGCTCAGTCCCGACGGGCAGGCTAGTGGACCAAGTGCTCGGAGGCTCAGTCCCACCGGGCCGGCTGGTCGAGTCCCGCAGCCCAGCGCCTGCAGGATGAGTACCGCCGAGCTGACTGAGCCACGCAGTCCAGCGTCCGGAGGATGTTTCCCTCCTGCCCGGTTGGTCGAACCCCGTGGCCCGTGACTCGACGATGAGTCCCGCCGGGCTGGCTGGTCGAACCCCCAGACCCCGTGCACGGAGGCGGAGTGCCGCCGGGCCACCCAGTCGACCGCTGTGGCCCCCGCGCGCGGAGCCTGAGTCCCGCCGTGGAGGCTGGTGGAGCCCCGCGGCCCGCGCCAACAGGCTCAGACCGGCCGGGCAGGCTGCTGGAGCCCCGGGCCCGGAGGCGAGTCCCGCCGGTCCCACTGGTCGACCCCCGCCGCCTGAGCGAGGAGGCTCAGTCCCGCCGGGCCTGCTGGTCGACCGAAGTGGCCCCGAGCCCGGAGGCTGAGTCCCGCTGGACGGCTGGTCTACACCCGTGGCCCGCGCCCGGACAATGAATGCCGCCGGGCCAGCTGGTCGACGGCCCGAGCCCACGCCTCGAGGCTGTGTCCCGCTGGGCTGGCTGGTCGACCCCCGTGGCCCGCTACCGCAAGCTGAGTCCCACCGTGCAGCTGGTCGAACCCACAGACCCCGTGCACGGGGGCTGAGTCCCGCCGGGCCTGCTGGTCGAGGTCCGCGTCCAGGAGCGTCCGCGGAGCGTCGTTCGATCGCCCGACACGGCGTGCCTCGGTCGGCAGCTCCGGAACGGCCAGGTGCCAACCACCTCAGGCGTTCCCCCACCACGGACCAGGGGCGTCGTTCGGTCTGTCCGTCCGTCACCGCGGGCGCCCGCGCGTGCTGGTCGACTCGTGCAGGCGGCCATACGGCCCTACTAATCCTGCAGGGGCAACCTCGGGCCCAGAGGCCGGGCACCGACACGCCGGCGCCACCCGCACGATCCCGCAAGCACCGCCGGCCTGCTGGAAGTCCAGCGCGTGCGACGTGGCCAAATCGCGTCCCTCGTGGCTCCGGAAGGAACGAACGATATACAAACGGCCGCCAGGTGGCGCCCGACAACCGTCGCGCGCGTCAGCGGGACCGAGCCGGATCACCGGGCGGCCAGGGCGACCTGCCGCCCTTCCGTAGGGCCGATCCCGTCCCGGCACACCACGTCCGCCTCGGAGCTCCCGGACTCCACGGCGAGACCGCGGCAGCGGTAGGGGGGCTGGGAAAGAAGACCTTAGGCTCTCGGGCCACGGTGGCCGGGTGCCTGGCACGCGACAGAATTTCCCGAGTCGCCGGCGGGCAGGCGCGACAGTACCACACGGAGCTTCCACCCCCACGACCGTCTCCACCCCAATACCCTCCAAGCCGCCGCCGCCGCCGCCTACGGAACGCGACCCCCGAGGCGTCGGGAAGGGGCGGAAAGCGCCGCGGCGATGGCACGGGACCCCCGCCCCGGTCTTGGCACGCGCTGGGGTCCGGGGACGCTTCGGGCCTAAGTCATGCCGGGCCAGATGGTCGACCCCGCAGCCAAGCGCCCGCAGGCTTAGTAGCGCCGAGCTGACTGAGCCCCGCAGCCCAGCGTCCGGAGGCTGTTTCCCGCCTGGCCGTCTGGCCGGACCCCGTGGCCCGCGCCTGGACGATGAGTCCCGCAGGGCAGTCTGGTCGAAACCACACACCCCGAGCCTGGAGGCAGAGTCCCGCCCGGCCAGCTGGTCGACCCCTGCGGCCCGCGCCAGGAGGCTCCGTCCGGCCGGGCAGTCTCGTGGAGAACCGCTCTCGGAGGCTCAGTCCGGCTGTGCTGGCTGGTGGAGCACCGCGCCCGGAGGCCGAGTCCCGCCGGGACGGCTGGTCGACCCCCGCGGCCCGCGCCAGGACGCTCCGTCCGGCCGGGCAGTCTGGTGGAGAACCGCTCTCGGAGGCTCAGTCCGGCTGTGCTGGCTGGAGGAGCACCGCACCCGGAGGCCGAGTCCCGCCGGGACGGCTGGTCGACCCCCGCGGCCTGAGCTAGGACGCTCAGTCCCGCCGGGCCGGCTGGTCGAGTCCCGCAGCCCAGCGCCTGCAGGATGAGTACCGCCGAGCTGACTGAGCCACGCAGTCCAGCGTCCGGAGGATGTTTCCCTCCTGCCCGGTTGGTCGAACCCCGTGGCCCGTGACTCGACGATGAGTCCCGCCAGGCTGGCTGGTCGAACCCCCAGACCGCGTGCACGGAGGCTGAGTGCCGCCGGGCCACCCAGTCGACCGCTGTGGCCCCCGCGCGCGGAGCCTGAGTCCCGCCGTGGAGGCTGGTGGAGCCCCGCGGCCCGCGCCAACAGGCTCAGACCGGCCGGGCAGGCTGCTGGAGCCCCGGGCCCGGAGGCGAGTCCCGCCGGTCCCACTGGTCGACCCACGCCGCCTGAGCGAGGAGGCTCAGTCCCGCCGGGCCTGCTGGTCGACCGCCGTGGCACCCAGCCCGGAGGCTGAGTCCCTCTAGGCCGGCTGGTCGAACCCCGCCGTAAGAGCCAGGAAGCTCAGTCCCGAAGGGCAGGCTAGTGGACCAAGTGCTCGGAGGCTCAGTCCCACCCGGCCGGCTGGTCGAGTCCCGCAGCCCAGCGCCTGCAGGATGAGTACCGCCGAGCTGACTGAGCCCCGCAGCACAGCGTCCGGAGGCTGTTTCCCGCCTGGCCGTCTGGCCGGACCCCGTGGCCCGCGCCTCGAAGATGAGTCCCGCAGGGCAGTCTGGTCGAAACCACACACCCCGAGCCCGGAGGCAGAGTCCCGCCGGGCCAGCTGGTCGACCCCCCGCGGCCCCGCGCCCAGAAGCCAAGTCGCGCCCGGCCAGCTGGTCGACCCCCGCGGCCCCGCGCCCAGAGGCCAGGTCCCGCCCGGCCAGCTGGTTGACCCCCGCGACCCCGCGCCCAGAGGCCAAGTCCCGCTCGGCCAGCTGGTTGACCCCCGCGGTCCCGCGCACAGAGGCCAAGTCCCGCCCGGACAGCTGGTCGACCCCCGCGGCCCCGCGCCCAGAGGCCAAGTCCCGCCCGGCCAGCTGGTTGACCCCCGCGGCCCCGCCCCCAGAGGCCAAGTCCCGCTCGGCCAGCTCGTCGACCCCCGCGGGCCGCGCCAGGAGGCTCCGTCCGGCCGGGCAGTCTGGTGGAGCACCGCGCTCGGAGGCTCAGTCCGGCTGTGCTGGCTGGTGGAGCACCGCGCCCGGAGGCCAAGTCCCGCCGGGACGGCTGGTCGACCCCCGCGGCCTGAGCTAGGACGCTCAGTCCCGCCGGGCCGGCTGGTCGACTGCCGTGGCACCCAGCCCGGAGGCTGAGTGCCTCTAGGCCGGCTGGTCGAACCCCGCCGTAAGAGCCAGGAAGCTCAGTCCCGACGGACAGGCTAGTGGACCAAGTGCTCGGAGGCTCAGTCCCACCGGGCCGGCTGGTCGAGTCCCGCAGCCCAGCGCCTGCAGGATGAGTACCGCCGAGCTGACTGAGCCACGCAGTCCAGCGTCCGGAGGATGTTTCCCTCCTGCCCGGTTGGTCGAACCCCGTGGCCCGTGACTCGACGATGAGTCCCGCCGGGCTGGCTGGTCGAACCCCCAGACCGCGTGCACGGAGGCTGAGTGCCGCCGGGCCACCCAGTCGACCGCTGTGGCCCCCGCGCGCGGAGCCTGAGTCCCGCCGTGGAGGCTGGTGGAGCCCCGCGGCCCGCGCCAACAGGCTCAGACCGGCCGGGCAGGCTGCTGGAGCCCCGGGCCCGGAGGCGAGTCCCGCCGGTCCCACTGGTCGACCCCCGCCGCCTGAGCGAGGAGGCTCAGTCCCGCCGGGCCTGCTGGTCGACCGCCGTGGCCCCGAGCCCGGAGGCTGAGTCCCGCTGGACGGCTGGTCTACACCCGTGGCCCGCGCCCGGACAATGAATGCCGCCGGGCCAGCTGGTCGACGGCCCGAGCCCACGCCTCGAGGCTGTGTCCCGCCGGGCTGGCTGGTCGACCCCCGTGGCCCGCTACCGCAAGCTGAGTCCCACCGTGCAGCTGGTCGAACCCACAGACCCCGTGCACGGGGGCTGAGTCCCGCCGGGCCTGCTGGTCGAGGTCCGCGTCCAGGAGCGTCCGCGGAGCGTCGTTCGATCGCCCGACACGGCGTGCCTCGGTCGGCAGCTCCGGAACGGCCAGGTGCCAACCACCTCAGGCGTTCCCCCACCACGGACCAGGGGCGTCGTTCGGTCTGTCCGTCCGTCACCGCGGGAGCCCGCGCGTGCTGGTCGACCCGTGCAGGCGGCCATACGGCCCTACTAATCCTGCAGGGGCAACCTCGGGCCCAGAGGCCGGGCACCGACACGCCGGCGCCACCCGCACGATCCCGCAAGCACCGCCGGCCTGCTGGAAGTCCAGCGCGTGCGACGTGGCCAAATCGCGTCCCTCGTGGCTCCGGAAGGAACGAACGATATACAAACGGCCGCCAGGTGGCGCCCGACAACCGTCGCGCGCGTCAGCGGGACCGAGCCGGATCACCGGGCGGCCAGGGCGACCTGCCGCCCTTCCGTAGGGCCGATCCCGTCCCGGCACACCACGTCCGCCTCGGAGCTCCCGGACTCCACGGCGAGACCGCGGCAGCGGTAGGGGGGCTGGGAAAGAAGACCTTAGGCTCTCGGGCCACGGTGGCCGGGTGCCTGGCACGCGACAGAATTTCCCGAGTCGCCGGCGGGCAGGCGCGACAGTACCACACGGAGCTTCCACCCCCACGACCGTCTCCACCCCAATACCCTCCAAGCCGCCGCCGCCGCCGCCTACGGAACGCGACCCCCGAGGCGTCGGGAAGGGGCGGAAAGCGCCGCGGCGATGGCACGGGACCCCCGCCCCGGTCTTGGCACGCGCTGGGGTCCGGGGACGCTTCGGGCCTAAGTCATGCCGGGCCAGATGGTCGACCCCGCAGCCAAGCGCCCGCAGGCTTAGTAGCGCCGAGCTGACTGAGCCCCGCAGCCCAGCGTCCGGAGGCTGTTTCCCGCCTGGCCGTCTGGCCGGACCCCGTGGCCCGCGCCTGGACGATGAGTCCCGCAGGGCAGTCTGGTCGAAACCACACACCCCGAGCCTGGAGGCAGAGTCCCGCCCGGCCAGCTGGTCGACCCCTGCGGCCCGCGCCAGGAGGCTCCGTCCGGCCGGGCAGTCTCGTGGAGAACCGCTCTCGGAGGCTCAGTCCGGCTGTGCTGGCTGGTGGAGCACCGCGCCCGGAGGCCGAGTCCCGCCGGGACGGCTGGTCGACCCCCGCGGCCCGCGCCAGGACGCTCCGTCCGGCCGGGCAGTCTGGTGGAGAACCGCTCTCGGAGGCTCAGTCCGGCTGTGCTGGCTGGAGGAGCACCGCGCCCGGAGGCCGAGTCCCGCCGGGACGGCTGGTCGACCCCCGCGGCCTGAGCTAGGACGCTCAGTCCCGCCGGGCCGGCTGGTCGAGTCCCGCAGCCCAGCGCCTGCAGGATGAGTACCGCCGAGCTGACTGAGCCACGCAGTCCAGCGTCCGGAGGATGTTTCCCTCCTGCCCGGTTGGTCGAACCCCGTGGCCCGTGACTCGACGATGAGTCCCGCCGGGCTGGCTGGTCGAACCCCCAGACCCCGTGCACGGAGGCTGAGTGCCGCCGGGCCACCCAGTCGACCGCTGTGGCCCCCGCGCGCGGAGCCTGAGTCCCGCCGTGGAGGCTGGTGGAGCCCCGCGGCCCGCGCCAACAGGCTCAGACCGGCCGGGCAGGCTGCTGGAGCCCCGGGCCCGGAGGCGAGTCCCGCCGGTCCCACTGGTCGACCCCCGCCGCCTGAGCGAGGAGGCTCAGTCCCGCCGGGCCTGCTGGTCGACCGCCGTGGCACCCAGCCCGGAGGCTGAGTCCCTCTAGGCCGGCTGGTCGAACCCCGCCGTAAGAGCCAGGAAGCTCAGTCCCGAAGGGCAGGCTAGTGGACCAAGTGCTCGGAGGCTCAGTCCCACCGGGCCGGCTGGTCGAGTCCCGCAGCCCAGCGCCTGCAGGATGAGTACCGCCGAGCTGACTGAGCCCCGCAGCACAGCGTCCGGAGGCTGTTTCCCGCCTGGCCGTCTGGCCGGACCCCGTGGCCCGCGCCTCGAAGATGAGTCCCGCAGGGCAGTCTGGTCGAAACCACACACCCCGAGCCCGGAGGCAGAGTCCCGCCGGGCCAGCTGGTCGACCCCCCGCGGCCCCGCGCCCAGAAGCCAAGTCGCGCCCGGCCAGCTGGTCGACCCCCGCGGCCCCGCGCCCAGAGGCCAGGTCCCGCCCGGCCAGCTGGTTGACCCCCGCGACCCCGCGTCCAGAGGCCAAGTCCCGCTCGGCCAGCTGGTTGACCCCCGCGGTCCCGCGCACAGAGGCCAAGTCCCGCCCGGCCAGCTGGTCGACCCCCTCGGCCCCGCGCCCAGAGGCCAAGTCCCGCCCGGCCAGCTGGTTGACCCCCGCGGCCCCGCCCCCAGAGGCCAAGTCCCGCTCGGCCAGCTCGTCGACCCCCGCGGGCCGCGCCAGGAGGCTCCGTCCGGCCGGGCAGTCTGGTGGAGCACCGCGCTCGGAGGCTCAGTCCGGCTGTGCTGGCTGGTGGAGCACCGCGCCCGGAGGCCAAGTCCCGCCGGGACGGCTGGTCGACCCCCGCGGCCTGAGCTAGGACGCTCAGTCCCGCCGGGCCGGCTGGTCGACTGCCGTGGCACCCAGCCCGGAGGCTGAGTGCCTCTAGGCCGGCTGGTCGAACCCCGCCGTAAGAGCCAGGAAGCTCAGTCCCGACGGACAGGCTAGTGGACCAAGTGCTCGGAGGCTCAGTCCCACCGGGCCGGCTGGTCGAGTCCCGCAGCCCAGCGCCTGCAGGATGAGTACCGCCGAGCTGACTGAGCCACGCAGTCCAGCGTCCGGAGGATGTTTCCCTCCTGCCCGGTTGGTCGAACCCCTTGGCCCGTGACTCGACGATGAGTCCCGCCGGGCTGGCTGGTCGAACCCCCAGACCCCGTGCACGGAGGCTGAGTGCCGCCGGGCCACCCAGTCGACCGCTGTGGCCCCCGCGCGCGGAGCCTGAGTCCCGCCGTGGAGGCTGGTGGAGCCCCGCGGCCCGCGCCAACAGGCTCAGACCGGCCGGGCAGGCTGCTGGAGCCCCGGGCCCGGAGGCGAGTCCCGCCGGTCCCACTGGTCGACCCCCGCCGCCTGAGCGAGGAGGCTCAGTCCCGCCGGGCCTGCTGGTCGACCGCCGTGGCCCCGAGCCCGGAGGCTGAGTCCCGCTGGACGGCTGGTCTACACCCGTGGCCCGCGCCCGGACAATGAATGCCGCCGGGCCAGCTGGTCGACGGCCCGAGCCCACGCCTCGAGGCTGTGTCCCGCCGGGCTGGCTGGTCGACCCCCGTGGCCCGCTACCGCAAGCTGAGTCCCACCGT
This sequence comes from Desmodus rotundus, assembly GCF_022682495.2. NCBI lineage: Eukaryota > Metazoa > Chordata > Mammalia > Chiroptera > Phyllostomidae > Desmodus > Desmodus rotundus. The sequence goes on along the minus strand of NW_026527632.1, from coordinate 171,097 downwards.
GCAGCTGGTCGAACCCACAGACCCCGTGCACGGGGGCTGAGTCCCGCCGGGCCTGCTGGTCGAGGTCCGCGTCCAGGAGCGTCCGCGGAGCGTCGTTCGATCGCCCGACACGGCGTGCCTCGGTCGGCAGCTCCGGAACGGCCAGGTGCCAACCACCTCAGGCGTTCCCCCACCACGGACCAGGGGCGTCGTTCGGTCTGTCCGTCCGTCACCGCGGGAGCCCGCGCGTGCTGGTCGACCCGTGCAGGCGGCCATACGGCCCTACTAATCCTGCAGGGGCAACCTCGGGCCCAGAGGCCGGGCACCGACACGCCGGCGCCACCCGCACGATCCCGCAAGCACCGCCGGCCTGCTGGAAGTCCAGCGCGTGCGACGTGGCCAAATCGCGTCCCTCGTGGCTCCGGAAGGAACGAACGATATACAAACGGCCGCCAGGTGGCGCCCGACAACCGTCGCGCGCGTCAGCGGGACCGAGCCGGATCACCGGGCGGCCAGGGCGACCTGCCGCCCTTCCGTAGGGCCGATCCCGTCCCGGCACACCACGTCCGCCTCGGAGCTCCCGGACTCCACGGCGAGACCGCGGCAGCGGTAGGGGGGCTGGGAAAGAAGACCTTAGGCTCTCGGGCCACGGTGGCCGGGTGCCTGGCACGCGACAGAATTTCCCGAGTCGCCGGCGGGCAGGCGCGACAGTACCACACGGAGCTTCCACCCCCACGACCGTCTCCACCCCAATACCCTCCAAGCCGCCGCCGCCGCCGCCTACCGAACGCGACCCCCGAGGCGTCGGGAAGGGGCGGAAAGCGCCGCGGCGATGGCACGGGACCCCCGCCCCGGTCTTGGCACGCGCTGGGGTCCGGGGACGCTTCGGGCCTAAGTCATGCCGGGCCAGATGGTCGACCCCGCAGCCAAGCGCCCGCAGGCTTAGTAGCGCCGAGCTGACTGAGCCCCGCAGCCCAGCGTCCGGAGGCTGTTTCCCGCCTGGCCGTCTGGCCGGACCCCGTGGCCCGCGCCTGGACGATGAGTCCCGCAGGGCAGTCTGGTCGAAACCACACACCCCGAGCCTGGAGGCAGAGTCCCGCCCGGCCAGCTGGTCGACCCCTGCGGCCCGCGCCAGGAGGCTCCGTCCGGCCGGGCAGTCTCGTGGAGAACCGCTCTCGGAGGCTCAGTCCGGCTGTGCTGGCTGGTGGAGCACCGCGCCCGGAGGCCGAGTCCCGCCGGGACGGCTGGTCGACCCCCGCGGCCCGCGCCAGGACGCTCCGTCCGGCCGGGCAGTCTGGTGGAGAACCGCTCTCGGAGGCTCAGTCCGGCTGTGCTGGCTGGAGGAGCACCGCGCCCGGAGGCCGAGTCCCGCCGGGACGGCTGGTCGACCCCCGCGGCCTGAGCTAGGACGCTCAGTCCCGCCGGGCCGGCTGGTCGAGTCCCGCAGCCCAGCGCCTGCAGGATGAGTACCGCCGAGCTGACTGAGCCACGCAGTCCAGCGTCCGGAGGATGTTTCCCTCCTGCCCGGTTGGTCGAACCCCGTGGCCCGTGACTCGACGATGAGTCCCGCCGGGCTGGCTGGTCGAACCCCCAGACCGCGTTCACGGAGGCTGAGTGCCGCCGGGCCACCCAGTCGACCGCTGTGGCCCCCGCGCGCGGAGCCTGAGTCCCGCCGTGGAGGCTGGTGGAGCCCCGCGGCCCGCGCCAACAGGCTCAGACCGGCCGGGCAGGCTGCTGGAGCCCCGGGCCCGGAGGCGAGTCCCGCCGGTCCCACTGGTCGACCCCCGCCGCCTGAGCGAGGAGGCTCAGTCCCGCCGGGCCTGCTGGTCGACCGCCGTGGCACCCAGCCCGGAGGCTGAGTCCCTCTAGGCCGGCTGGTCGAACCCCGCCGTAAGAGCCAGGAAGCTCAGTCCCGAAGGGCAGGCTAGTGGACCAAGTGCTCGGAGGCTCAGTCCCACCGGGCCGGCTGGTCGAGTCCCGCAGCCCAGCGCCTGCAGGATGAGTACCGCCGAGCTGACTGAGCCCCGCAGCACAGCGTCCGGAGGCTGTTTCCCGCCTGGCCGTCTGGCCGGACCCCGTGGCCCGCGCCTCGAAGATGAGTCCCGCAGGGCAGTCTGGTCGAAACCACACACCCCGAGCCCGGAGGCAGAGTCCCGCCGGGCCAGCTGGTCGACCCCCCGCGGCCCCGCGCCCAGAAGCCAAGTCGCGCCCGGCCAGCTGGTCGACCCCCGCGGCCCCGCGCCCAGAGGCCAGGTCCCGCCCGGCCAGCTGGTTGACCCCCGCGGCCCCGCGCCCAGAGGCCAAGTCCCGCTCGGCCAGCTGGTTGACTGCCGCGGTCCCGCGCACAGAGGCCAAGTCCCGCCCGGACAGCTGGTCGACCACCGCGGCCCCGCGCCCAGAGGCCAAGTCCCGCCCGGCCAGCTGGTTGACCCCCGCGGCCCCGCCCCCAGAGGCCAAGTCCCGCTCGGCCAGCTCGTCGACCCCCGCGGGCCGCGCCAGGAGGCTCCGTCCGGCCGGGCAGTCTGGTGGAGCACCGCGCTCGGAGGCTCAGTCCGGCTGTGCTGGCTGGTGGAGCACCGCGCCCGGAGGCCAAGTCCCGCCGGGACGGCTGGTCGAGCCCCGCGGCCTGAGCTAGGACGCTCAGTCCCGCCGGGCCGGCTGGTCGACTGCCGTGGCACCCAGCCCGGAGGCTGAGTGCCTCTAGGCCGGCTGGTCGAACCCCGCCGTAAGAGCCAGGAAGCTCAGTCCCGACGGACAGGCTAGTGGACCAAGTGCTCGGAGGCTCAGTCCCACCGGGCCGGCTGGTCGAGTCCCGCAGCCCAGCGCCTGCAGGATGAGTACCGCCGAGCTGACTGAGCCCCGCAGCACAGCGTCCGGAGGCTGTTTCCCGCCTGGCCGTCTGGCCGGACCCCGTGGCCCGCGCCTCGAAGATGAGTCCCGCAGGGCAGTCTGGTCGAAACCACACACCCCGAGCCCGGAGGCAGAGTCCCGCCGGGCCAGCTGGTCGACACCCCGCGGCCCCGCGCACAGAGGCCAAGTCCCGCCCGGCCATCTAGTTGACCCCCGCGGCCCCGCCCCCAGAGGCCAAGTCCCGCTCGGCCAGCTGGTCGACCCCCGCGGCCCGCGCCAGGAGGCTCCGTCCGGCCGGGAAGTCTGGTGGAGCACCGCTCTCGGAGGCTCAGTCCGGCTGTGCTGGCTGGTGGAGCACCGCGCCCGGAGGCCAAGTCCCGCCGGGACGGCTGGTCGACCCCCGCGGCCTGAGCTAGGACGCTCAGTCCCGCCGGGCCGGCTGGTCGACTGCCGTGGCACCCAGCCCGGAGGCTGAGTCCCTCTAGGCCGGCTGGTCGAACCCCGCCGTAAGAGCCAGGAAGCTCAGTCCCGACGGGCAGGCTAGTGGACCAAGTGCTCGGAGGCTCAGTCCCACCGGGCCGGCTGGTCGAGTCCCGCAGCCCAGCGCCTGCAGGATGAGTACCGCCGAGCTGACTGAGCCACGCAGTCCAGCGTCCGGAGGATGTTTCCCTCCTGCCCGGTTGGTCGAACCCCGTGGCCCGTGACTCGACGATGAGTCCCGCCGGGCTGGCTGGTCGAACCCCCAGACCCCGTGCACGGAGGCTGAGTGCCGCCGGGCCACCCAGTCGACCGCTGTGGCCCCCGCGCGCGGAGCCTGAGTCCCGCCGTGGAGGCTGGTGGAGCCCCGCGGCCCGCGCCAACAGGCTCAGACCGGCCGGGCAGGCTGCTGGAGCCCCGGGCCCGGAGGCGAGTCCCGCCGGTCCCACTGGTCGACCCCCGCCGCCTGAGCGAGGAGGCTCAGTCCCGCCGGGCCTGCTGGTCGACCGCCGTGACCCCGAGCACGGAGGCTGAGTCCCGCTGGACGGCTGGTCTACACCCGTGGCCCGCGCCCGGACAATGAATGCCGCCGGGCCAGCTGGTCGACGGCCCGAGCCCACGCCTCGAGGCTGTGTCCCGCCGGGCTGGCTGGTCGACCCCCGTGGCCCGCTACCGCAAGCTGAGTCCCACCGTGCAGCTGGTCGAACCCACAGACCCCGTGCACGGGGGCTGAGTCCCGCCGGGCCTGCTGGTCGAGGTCCGCGTCCAGGAGCGTCCGCGGAGCGTCGTTCGATCGCCCGACACGGCGTGCCTCGGTCGGCAGCTCCGGAACGGCCAGGTGCCAACCACCTCAGGCGTTCCCCCACCACGGACCAGGGGCGTCGCTCGGTCTGTCCGTCCGTCACCGCGGGCGCCCGCGCGTGCTGGTCGACCCGTGCAGGCGGCCATACGGCCCTACTAATCCTGCAGGGGCAACCTCGGGCCCAGAGGCCGGGCACCGACACGCCGGCGCCACCCGCACGATCCCGCAAGCACCGCCGGCCTGCTGGAAGTCCAGCGCGTGCGACGTGGCCAAATCGCGTCCCTCGTGGCTCCGGAAGGAACGAACGATATACAAACGGCCGCCAGGTGGCGCCCGACAACCGTCGCGAGCGTCAGCGGGACCGAGCCGGATCACCGGGCGGCCAGGGCGACCTGCCGCCCTTCCGTAGGGCCGATCCCGTCCCGGCACACCACGTCCGCCTCGGAGCTCCCGGACTCCACGGCGAGACCGCGGCAGCGGTAGGGGGGCTGGGAAAGAAGACCTTAGGCTCTCGGGCCACGGTGGCCGGGTGCCTGGCACGCGACAGAATTTCCCGAGTCGCCGGCGGGCAGGCGCGACAGTACCACACGGAGCTTCCACCCCCACGACCGTCTCCACCCCAATACCCTCCAAGCCGCCGCCGCCGCCGCCTACGGAACGCGACCCCCGAGGCGTCGGGAAGGGGCGGAAAGCGCCGCGGCGATGGCACGGGACCCCCGCCCCGGTCTTGGCACGCGCTGGGGTCCGGGGACGCTTCGGGCCTAAGTCATGACGGGCCAGATGGTCGACCCCGCAGCCAAGCGCCCGCAGGCTTAGTAGCGCCGAGCTGACTGAGCCCCGCAGCCCAGCGTCCGGAGGCTGTTTCCCGCCTGGCCGTCTGGCCGGACCCCGTGGCCCGCGCCTCGAAGATGAGTCCCGCAGGGCAGTCTGGTCGAAACCACACACCCCGAGCCCGGAGGCAGAGTCCCGCCGGGCCAGCTGGTCGACCCCCCGCGGCCCCGCGCCCAGAGGCCAGGTCCCGCCCGGCCAGCTGGTCGACCCCCGCGGCCCCGCGACCAGAGGCCAAGTCCCGCCCGGCCAGCTGGTTGACCCCCGCGGCCCCGCCCCCAGAGGCCAAGTCCCGCTCGGCCAGCTGGTTGACCCCCGCGGCCCTGCGCACAGAGGCCAAGTCCCGCCCGGCCAGCTGGTCGACCCCCGCGGCCCCGCGCCCAGAGGCCAAGTCCCGCCCGGCCAGCTGGTTGACCCCCGCGGCCCCGCGCGCAGAGGCCAAGTCCCGCTCGGCCAGCTCGTCGACCCCCGCGGGCCGAGCCAGGAGGCTCCGTCCGGCCGGGCAGTCTGGTGGAGCACCGCGCTCGGAGGCTCAGTCCGGCTGTGCTGGCTGGTGGAGCATCGCGCCCGGAGGCCAAGTCCCGCCGGGACGGCTAGTCGACCCCCGCGGCCTGAGCTAGGACGCTCAGTCCCGCCGGGCCGGCTGGTCGACTGCCGTGGCACCCAGCCCGGAGGCTGAGTCCCTCTAGGCCGGCTGGTCGAACCCCGCCGTAAGAGCCAGGAAGCTCAGTCCCGACGGGCAGGCTAGTGGACCAAGTGCTCGGAGGCTCAGTCCCACCGGGCCGGCTGGTCGAGTCCCGCAGCCCAGCGCCTGCAGGATGAGTACCGCAGAGCTGACTGAGCCACGCAGTCCAGCGTCCGGAGGATGTTTCCCTCCTGCCCGGTTGGTCGAACCCCGTGGCCCGTGACTCGACGATGAGTCCCGCCGGGCTGGCTGGTCGAACCCCCAGACCCCGTGCACGGAGGCTGAGTGCCGCCGGGCCACCCAGTCGACCGCTGTGGCCCCCGCGCGCGGAGCCTGAGTCCCGCCGTGGAGGCTGGTGGAGCCCCGCGGCCCGCGCCAACAGGCTCAGACCGGCCGGGCAGGCTGCTGGAGCCCCGGGCCCGGAGGCGAGTCCCGCCGGTCCCACTGGTCGACCCCCGCCGCCTGAGCGAGGAGGCTCAGTCCCGCCGGGCCTGCTGGTCGACCGCTGTGGCACCCAGCCCGGAGGCTGAGTCCCTCTAGGCCGGCTGGTCGAACCCCGCCGTAAGAGCCAGGAAGCTCAGTCCCGAAGGGCAGGCTAGTGGACCAAGTGCTCGGAGGCTCAGTCCCACCGGGCCGGCTGGTCGAGTCCCGCAGCCCAGCGCCTGCAGGATGAGTACCGCCGAGCTGACTGAGCCCCGCAGCACAGCGTCCGGAGGCTGTTTCCCGCCTGGCCGTCTGGCCGGACCCCGTGGCCCGCGCCTCGAAGATGAGTCCCGCAGGGCAGTCTGGTCGAAACCACACACCCCGAGACCGGAGGCAGAGTCCCGCCGGGCCAGCTGGTCGACCCCCCGCGGCCCCGCGCAGAGAGGCCAAGTCCAGCCCGGCCAGCTGGTCGACCCCCGCGGCCCCGCGCCCAGAGGCCAAGTCCCGCCCGGCCATCTAGTTGACCCCCGCGGCCCCGCCCCCAGAGGCCAAGTCCCGCTCGGCCAGCTGGTCGACCCCCGCGGCCCGCGCCAGGAGGCTCCGTCCGGCCGGGAAGTCTGGTGGAGCACCGCGCTCGGAGGCTCAGTCCGGCTGTGCTGGCTGGTGGAGCACCGCGCCCGGAGGCCAAGTCCCGCCGGGACGGCTGGTCGACCCCCGCGGCCTGAGCTAGGACGCTCAGTCCCGCCGTGCCGGCTGGTCGACTGCCGTGGCACCCAGCCCGGAGGCTGAGTCCCTCTAGGCCGGCTGGTCGAACCCCGCCGTAAGAGCCAGGAAGCTCAGTCCCGAAGGGCAGGCTAGTGGACCAAGTGCTCGGAGGCTCAGTCCCACCGGGCCGGCTGGTCGAGTCCCGCAGCCCAGCGCCTGCAGGATGAGTACCGCCGAGCTGACTGAGCCACGCAGTCCAGCGTCCGGAGGTTGTTTCCCTCCTGCCCGGTTGGTCGAACCCCGTGGCCCGTGACTCGACGATGAGTCCCGCCGGGCTGGCTGGTCGAACCCCCAGACCGCGTGCACGGAGGCTGAGTGCCGCCGGGCCAACCAGTCGACCGCTGTGGCCCCCGCGCGCGGAGCCTGAGTCCCGCCGTGGAGGCTGGTGGAGCCCCGCGGCCCGCGCCAACAGGCTCAGACCGGCCGGGCAGGCTGCTGGAGCCCCGGGCCCGGAGGCGAGTCCCGCCGGTCCCACTGGTCGACCCCCGCCGCCTGAGCGAGGAGGCTCAGTCCCGCCGGGCCTGCTGGTCGACCGCCGTGGCCCCGAGCCCGGAGGCTGAGTCCCTCTAGGCCGGCTGGTCGAACCCCGCCGTAAGAGCCAGGAAGCTCAGTCCCGAAGGGCAGGCTAGTGGACCAAGTGCTCGGAGGCTCAGTCCCACCGGGCCGGCTGGTCGAGTCCCGCAGCCCAGCGCCTGCAGGATGAGTACCGCCGAGCTGACTGAGCCCCGCAGCACAGCGTCCGGAGGCTGTTTCCCGCCTGGCCGTCTGGCCGGACCCCGTGGCCCGCGCCTCGAAGATGAGTCCCGCAGGGCAGTCTGGTCGAAACCACACACCCCGAGCCCGGAGGCAGAGTCCCGCCGGGCCAGCTGGTCGACCCCCCGCGGCCCCGCGCCCAGAGGCCAGGTCCCGCCCGGCCAGCTGGTCGACCCCCGCGGCCCCGCGCCCAGAGGCCCAGTCCCGCCCGGCCATCTAGTTGACCCCCGCGGCCCCGCCCCCAGAGGCCAAGTCCCGCTCGGCCAGCTGGTCGACCCCCGCGGCCCGCGCCAGGAGGCTCCGTCCGGCCGGGAAGTCTGGTGGAGCACCGCGCTCGGAGGCTCAGTCCGGCTGTGCTGGCTGGTGGAGCACCGCGCCCGGAGGCCAAGTCCCGCCGGGACGGCTGGTCGACCCCCGCGGCCTGAGCTAGGACGCTCAGTCCCGCCGGGCCGGCTGGTCGACTGCCGTGGCACCCAGCCCGGAGGCTGAGTCCCTCTAGGCCGGCTGGTCGAACCCCGCCGTAAGAGCCAGGAAGCTCAGTCCCGAAGGGCAGGCTAGTGGACCAAGTGCTCGGAGGCTCAGTCCCACCGGGCCGGCTGGTCGAGTCCCGCAGCCCAGCGCCTGCAGGATGAGTACCGCCGAGCTGACTGAGCCCGGCAGCACAGCGTCCGGAGGCTGTTTCCCGCCTGGCCGTCTGGCCGGACCCCGTGGCCCGCGCCTCGAAGATGAGTCCCGCAGGGCAGTCTGGTCGAAACCACACACCCCGAGCCCGGAGGCAGAGTCCCGCCGGGCCAGCTGGTCGACCCCCCGCGGCCCCGCGCCCAGAGGCCAGGTCCCGCCCGGCCAGCTGGTCGACCCCCGCGGCCCCGCGCCCAGAGGCCAAGTCCCGCCCGGCCAGCTGGTTGACCCCCGCGGCCCCGCGCGCAGAGGCCAAGTCCCGCTCGGCCAGCTGGTTGACCCCCGCGACCCCGCCCAAAGGCCAAGTGCCGCTCGGCCAGCTGGTTGACCCCCGCGGCCCCGCGCACAGAGGCCAAGTCCCGCCCGGCCAGCTGGTCGACCCCCGCGGCCCCGCGCCCAGAGGCCAATTCCCGCCCGGCCAGCTGGTTGACCCCCGCGGCCCCGCCCCCAGAGGCCAAGTCCCGCTCGGCCAGCTCGTCGACCCCCGCGGGCCGCGCCAGGAGGCTCCGTCCGGCCGGGCAGTCTGGTGGAGCACCGCGCTCGGAGGCTCAGTCCGGCTGTGCTGGCTGGTGGAGCACCGCGCCCGGAGGCCAAGTCCCGCCGGGACGGCTGGTCGACCCCCGCAGCCTGCGCTAGGACGCTCAGTCCCGCCGGGCCGGCTGGTCGACTGCCGTGGCACCCAGCCCGGAGGCTGAGTCCCTCTAGGCCGGCTGGTCGAACCCCGCCGTAAGAGCCAGGAAGCTCAGTCCCGACGGGCAGGCTAGTGGACCAAGTGCTCGGAGGCTCAGTCCCACCGGGCCGGCTGGTCGAGTCCCGCAGCCCAGCGCCTGCAGGATGAGTACCGCCGAGCTGACTGAGCCCCGCAGCACAGCGTCCGGAGGCTGTTTCCCGCCTGGCCGTCTGGCCGGACCCCGTGGCCCGCGCCTCGAAGATGAGTCCCGCAGGGCAGTCTGGTCGAAACCACACACCCCGAGCCCGGAGGCAGAGTCCCGCCGGGCCAGCTGGTCGACACCCCGCGGCCCCGCGCACAGAGGCCAAGTCCCGCCCGGCCAGCTGGTCGACCCCCGCGGCCCCGCGCCCAGAGGCCAAGTCCCGCCCGGCCAGCTGGTTGACCCCCGCGGCCCCGCGCGCAGAGGCCAAGTCCCGCTCGGCCAGCTCGTCGACCCCTGCGGGCCGAGCCAGGAGGCTCCGTCCGCCCGGGCAGTCTGGTGGAGCACCGCGCTCGGAGGCTCAGTCCGGCTGTGCTGGCTGGTGGAGCATCGCGCCCGGAGGCCAAGTCCCGCCGGGACGGCTGGTCGACCCCCGCGGCCTGAGCTAGGACGCTCAGTCCCGCCGGGCCGGCTGGTCGACTGCCGTGGCACCCAGCCCGGAGGCTGAGTCCCTCTAGGCCGGCTGGTCGAACCCCGCCGTAAGAGCCAGGAAGCTCAGTCCCGACGGGCAGGCTAGTGGACCAAGTGCTCGGAGGCTCAGTCCCACCGGGCCGGCTGGTCGAGTCCCGCAGCCCAGCGCCTGCAGGATGAGTACCGCCGAGCTGACTGAGCCACGCAGTCCAGCGTCCGGAGGATGTTTCCCTCCTGCCCGGTTGGTCGAACCCCGTGGCCCGTGACTCGACGATGAGTCCCGCCGCGCTGGCTGGTCGAACCCCCAGACCCCGTGCACGGAGGCTGAGTGCCGCCGGGCCACCCAGTCGACCGCTGTGGCCCCCGCGCGCGGAGCCTGAGTCCCGCCGTGGAGGCTGGTGGAGCCCCGCGGCCCGCGCCAACAGGCTCAGACCGGCCGGGCAGGCTGCTGGAGCCCCGGGCCCGGAGGCGAGTCCCGCCGGTCCCACTGGTCGACCCCCGCCGCCTGAGCGAGGAGGCTCAGTCCCGCCGGGCCTGCTGGTCGACCGCCGTGGCACCCAGCCCGGAGGCTGAGTCCCTCTAGGCCGGCTGGTCGAACCCCGCCGTAAGAGCCAGGAAGCTCAGTCCCGAAGGGCAGGCTAGTGGACCAAGTGCTCGGAGGCTCAGTCCCACCGGGCCGGCTGGTCGAGTCCCGCAGCCCAGCGCCTGCAGGATGAGTACCGCCGAGCTGACTGAGCTCCGCAGCACAGCGTCCGGAGGCTGTTTCCCGCCTGGCCGTCTGGCCGGACCCCGTGGCCCGCGCCTCGAAGATGAGTCCCGCAGGGCAGTCTGGTCGAAACCACACACCCCGAGCCCGGAGGCAGAGTCCCGCCGGGCCAGCTGGTCGACTCCCCGCGGCCCCGCGCACAGAGGCCAAGTCCCGTCCGGCCAGCTGGTCGACCCCCGCGGCCCCGCGCCCAGAGGCCAAGTCCCGCTCGGCCAGCTGGTTGACCCCCGCGGTCCCGCGCACAGAGGCCAAGTCCCGCCCGGCCAGCTGGTCGACCCCCGCGGCCCCGCGCCCAGAGGCCAGGTCCCGCCCGGCCAGCTGGTCGACCCCCGCGGCCCCGCGCCCAGTGGCCCAGTCCCGCCCGGCCATCTAGTTGACCCCCGCGGCCCCGCCCCCAGAGGCCAAGTCCCGCTCGGCCAGCTGGTCGACCCCCGCGGCCCGCGCCAGGAGGCTCCGTCCGGCCGGGAAGTCTGGTGGAGCACCGCGCTCGGAGGCTCAGTCCGGCTGTGCTGGCTGGTGGAGCACCGCGCCCGGAGGCCAAGTCCCGCCGGGACGGCTGGTCGACCCCCGCGGCCTGAGCTAGGACGCTCAGTCCCGCCGGGCCGGCTGGTCGACTGCCGTGGCACCCAGCCCGGAGGCTGAGTCCCTCTAGGCCGGCTGGTCGAACCCCGCCGTAAGAGCCAGGAAGCTCAGTCCCGAAGGGCAGGCTAGTGGACCAAGTGCTCGGAGGCTCAGTCCCACCGGGCCGGCTGGTCGAGTCCCGCAGCCCAGCGCCTGCAGGATGAGTACCGCCGAGCTGACTGAGCCCCGCAGCACAGCGTCCGGAGGCTGTTTCCCGCCTGGCCGTCTGGCCGGACCCCGTGGCCCGCGCCTCGAAGATGAGTCCCGCAGGGCAGTCTGGTCGAAACCACACACCCCGAGCCCGGAGGCAGAGTCCCGACGGGCCAGCTGGTCGACCCCCCGCGGCCCCCGCGCCCAGAGGCCAGGTCCCTCCCGGCCAGCTGGTCGACCCCCGCGGCCCCGCGCCCAGAGGCCAAGTCCCGCCCGGCCAGCTGGTTAACCCCCGCGGCCCCGCACCCAGAGGCCAAGTCCCGCTCGGCCAGCTGGTTGACCCCCGCGACCCCGCCCAAAGGCCAAGTGCCGCTCGGCCAGCTGGTTGACCCCCGCGGCCCCGCGCACAGAGGCCAAGTCCCGCCCGGCCAGCTGGTCGACCCCCGCGGCCCCGCGCCCAGAGGCCAAGTCCCGCCCGGCCAGCTGGTTGACCCCCGCGGCCCCGCGCGCAGAGGCCAAGTCCCGCTCGGCCAGCTCGTCGACCCCTGCGGGCCGAGCCAGGAGGCTCCGTCCGGCCGGGCAGTCTGGTGGAGCACCGCGCTCGGAGGCTCAGTCCGGCTGTGCTGGCTGGTGGAGCATCGCGCCCGGAGGCCAAGTCCCGCCGGGACGGCTGGTCGACCCCCGCGGCCTGAGCTAGGACGCTCAGTCCCGCCGGGCCGGCTGGTCGACTGCCGTGGCACCCAGCCCGGAGGCTGAGTCCCTCTAGGCCGGCTGGTCGAACCCCGCCGTAAGAGCCAGGAAGCTCAGTCCCGACGGGCAGGCTAGTGGACCAAGTGCTCGGAGGCTCAGTCCCACCGGGCCGGCTGGTCGAGTCCCGCAGCCCAGCGCCTGCAGGATGAGTACCGCCGAGCTGACTGAGCCACGCAGTCCAGCGTCCGGAGGATGTTTCCCTCCTGCCCGGTTGGTCGAACCCCGTGGCCCGTGACTCGACGATGAGTCCCGCCGGGCTGGCTGGTCGAACCCCCAGACCCTGTGCACGGGGGCTGAGTCCCGCCGGGCCTGCTGGTCGAGGTCCGCGTCCAGGAGCGTCCGCGGAGCGTCGTTCGATCGCCCGACACGGCCTGCCTCGGTCGGCAGCTCCGGAACGGCCAGGTGCCAACCACCTCAGGCGTTCCCCCACCACGGACCAGGGGCGTCGTTCGGTCTGTCCGTCCGTCACCGCGGGCGCCCGCGCGTGCTGGTCGACCCGTGCAGGCGGCCATACCGCCCTACTAATCCTGCAGGTGCAACCTCGGGCCCAGAGGCCGGGCACCGACACGCCGGCGCCACCCGCAGGATCCCGCAAGCACCGCCGGCCTGCTGGAAGTCCAGCGCTTGCGACGTGGCCAAATCGCGTCCGTCGTGGCTCCGGAAGGAACGAACGATATACAAACGGCCGCCAGGTGGCGCCCGACAACTGTCGCGCGCGTCAGCGGGACCGAGCCGGATCACCGGGCGGCCAGGGCGACCCACTGCCCGGCCGTAGGGCCGATCCCGTCCCGGCACACCACGTCCGCCTCGGAGCTCCCGGACTCCACGGCGCGACCGCGGCTGCGGTAGGGGGGCTGGGAAAGAAGACCTTAGGCTCTCGGGCCACGGTGGCCGGGTGCCTGGCACGCGACAGAATTTCCCCTGAGTCGCCGGCGGGCAGGCGCGACAGTACCACACCGAGCTTCCACCCCCACGACCGTCTCCACCCCAATACCCTCCAAGCCGCCGCCGCCGCCGCCTACAGAACGCGACCCCCGAGGCGTCGGGAACGGGCGGAAAGTGCTGCGGCGATGGCACGGGACCCCTGCCCCGGTCTTGGCACGCGCTGGGGTCCGGGGACGCTTCGGGCCTAAGTCATGCCGGGCCAGATGGTCGACCCCGCAGCCAAGCGCCTGCAGGCTTAGTAGCGCCGAGCTGACTGAGCCCCGCAGCCCAGCGTCCGGAGGCTGTTTCCCGCCTGGCCGTCTGGCCGGACCCCGTGGCCCGCGCCTCGAAGATGAGTCCCGCAGGGCAGTCTGGTCGAAACCACACACGCCGAGCCCGGAGGCAGAGTCCCTCCGGGCCAGCTGGTCGATCCCCCGCGGCCCCGCGCACAGAGGCCAAGTCCCGCCCGGCCAGCTGGTTGACCCCCGCGGCCCCGCGCACAGAGGCCAAGTCCCGCCCGGCCAGCTGGTCGACCCCCGCGGCCCCGCGCCCAGAGGCCAAGTCCCGCCCGGCCAGCTGGTTGACCCCCGCGGCCCCGCCCCCAGAGGCCAAGTCCCGCTCGGCCAGCTCGTCGACCCCCGCGGGCCGCGCCAGGAGGCTCCGTCCGGCCGGGAAGTCTGGTGGAGCACCGCGCTCGGAGGCTCAGTCCGGCTGTGCTGGCTGGTGGAGCACCGCGCCCGGAGGCCAAGTCCCGCCGGGACGGCTGGTCGACCCCCGCGGCCTGAGCTAGGACGCTCAGTCCCGCCGGGCCGGCTGGTCGACTGCCGTGGCACCCAGCCCGGAGGCTGAGTCCCTCTAGGCCGGCTGGTCGAACCCCGCCGTAAGAGCCAGGAAGCTCAGTCCCGAAGGGCAGGCTAGTGGACCAAGTGCTCGGAGGCTCAGTCCCACCGGGCCGGCTGGTCGAGTCCCGCAGCCCAGCGCCTGCAGGATGAGTACCGCCGAGCTGACTGAGCCACGCAGTCCAGCGTCCGGAGGTTGTTTCCCTCCTGCCCGGTTGGTCGAACCCCGTGGCCCGTGACTCGACGATGAGTCCCGCCGGGCTGGCTGGTCGAACCCCCAGACCGCGTGCACGGAGGCTGAGTGCCGCCGGGCCAACCAGTCGACCGCTGTGGCCCCCGCGCGCGGAGCCTGAGTCCCGCCGTGGAGGCTGGTGGAGCCCCGCGGCCCGCGCCAACAGGCTCAGACCGGCCGGGCAGGCTGCTGGAGCCCCGGGCCCGGAGGCGAGTCCCGCCGGTCCCACTGGTCGACCCCCGCCGCCTGAGCGAGGAGGCTCAGTCCCGCCGGGCCTGCTGGTCGACCGCCGTGGCCCCGAGCCCGGAGGCTGAGTCCCTCTAGGCCGGCTGGTCGAACCCCGCCGTAAGAGCCAGGAAGCTCAGTCCCGAAGGGCAGGCTAGTGGACCAAGTGCTCGGAGGCTCAGTCCCACCGGGCCGGCTGGTCGAGTCCCGCAGCCCAGCGCCTGCAGGATGAGTACCGCCGAGCTGACTGAGCCCCGCAGCACAGCGTCCGGAGGCTGTTTCCCGCCTGGCCGTCTGGCCGGACCCCGTGGCCCGCGCCTCGAAGATGAGTCCCGCAGGGCAGTCTGGTCGAAACCACACACCCCGAGCCCGGAGGCAGAGTCCCGCCGGGCCAGCTGGTCGACCCCCCGCGGCCCCGCGCCCAGAGGCCAGGTCCCGCCCGGCCAGCTGGTCGACCCCCGCGGCCCCGCGCCCAGAGGCCCAGTCCCGCCCGGCCATCTAGTTGACCCCCGCGGCCCCGCCCCCAGAGGCCAAGTCCCGCTCGGCCAGCTGGTCGACCCCCGCGGCCCGCGCCAGGAGGCTCCGTCCGGCCGGGAAGTCTGGTGGAGCACCGCGCTCGGAGGCTCAGTCCGGCTGTGCTGGCTGGTGGAGCACCGCGCCCGGAGGCCAAGTCCCGCCGGGACGGCTGGTCGACCCCCGCGGCCTGAGCTAGGACGCTCAGTCCCGCCGGGCCGGCTGGTCGACTGCCGTGGCACCCAGCCCGGAGGCTGAGTCCCTCTAGGCCGGCTGGTCGAACCCCGCCGTAAGAGCCAGGAAGCTCAGTCCCGAAGGGCAGGCTAGTGGACCAAGTGCTCGGAGGCTCAGTCCCACCGGGCCGGCTGGTCGAGTCCCGCAGCCCAGCGCCTGCAGGATGAGTACCGCCGAGCTGACTGAGCCCGGCAGCACAGCGTCCGGAGGCTGTTTCCCGCCTGGCCGTCTGGCCGGACCCCGTGGCCCGCGCCTCGAAGATGAGTCCCGCAGGGCAGTCTGGTCGAAACCACACACCCCGAGCCCGGAGGCAGAGTCCCGCCGGGCCAGCTGGTCGACCCCCCGCGGCCCCGCGCCCAGAGGCCAGGTCCCGCCCGGCCAGCTGGTCGACCCCCGCGGCCCCGCGCCCAGAGGCCAAGTCCCGCCCGGCCAGCTGGTTGACCCCCGCGGCCCCGCGCGCAGAGGCCAAGTCCCGCTCGGCCAGCTGGTTGACCCCCGCGACCCCGCCCAAAGGCCAAGTGCCGCTCGGCCAGCTGGTTGACCCCCGCGGCCCCGCGCACAGAGGCCAAGTCCCGCCCGGCCAGCTGGTCGACCCCCGCGGCCCCGCGCCCAGAGGCCAATTCCCGCCCGGCCAGCTGGTTGACCCCCGCGGCCCCGCCCCCAGAGGCCAAGTCCCGCTCGGCCAGCTCGTCGACCCCCGCGGGCCGCGCCAGGAGGCTCCGTCCGGCCGGGCAGTCTGGTGGAGCACCGCGCTCGGAGGCTCAGTCCGGCTGTGCTGGCTGGTGGAGCACCGCGCCCGGAGGCCAAGTCCCGCCGGGACGGCTGGTCGACCCCCGCAGCCTGCGCTAGGACGCTCAGTCCCGCCGGGCCGGCTGGTCGACTGCCGTGGCACCCAGCCCGGAGGCTGAGTCCCTCTAGGCCGGCTGGTCGAACCCCGCCGTAAGAGCCAGGAAGCTCAGTCCCGACGGGCAGGCTAGTGGACCAAGTGCTCGGAGGCTCAGTCCCACCGGGCCGGCTGGTCGAGTCCCGCAGCCCAGCGCCTGCAGGATGAGTACCGCCGAGCTGACTGAGCCCCGCAGCACAGCGTCCGGAGGCTGTTTCCCGCCTGGCCGTCTGGCCGGACCCCGTGGCCCGCGCCTCGAAGATGAGTCCCGCAGGGCAGTCTGGTCGAAACCACACACCCCGAGCCCGGAGGCAGAGTCCCGCCGGGCCAGCTGGTCGACACCCCGCGGCCCCGCGCACAGAGGCCAAGTCCCGCCCGGCCAGCTGGTCGACCCCCGCGGCCCCGCGCCCAGAGGCCAAGTCCCGCCCGGCCAGCTGGTTGACCCCCGCGGCCCCGCGCGCAGAGGCCAAGTCCCGCTCGGCCAGCTCGTCGACCCCTGCGGGCCGAGCCAGGAGGCTCCGTCCGCCCGGGCAGTCTGGTGGAGCACCGCGCTCGGAGGCTCAGTCCGGCTGTGCTGGCTGGTGGAGCATCGCGCCCGGAGGCCAAGTCCCGCCGGGACGGCTGGTCGACCCCCGCGGCCTGAGCTAGGACGCTCAGTCCCGCCGGGCCGGCTGGTCGACTGCCGTGGCACCCAGCCCGGAGGCTGAGTCCCTCTAGGCCGGCTGGTCGAACCCCGCCGTAAGAGCCAGGAAGCTCAGTCCCGACGGGCAGGCTAGTGGACCAAGTGCTCGGAGGCTCAGTCCCACCGGGCCGGCTGGTCGAGTCCCGCAGCCCAGCGCCTGCAGGATGAGTACCGCCGAGCTGACTGAGCCACGCAGTCCAGCGTCCGGAGGATGTTTCCCTCCTGCCCGGTTGGTCGAACCCCGTGGCCCGTGACTCGACGATGAGTCCCGCCGCGCTGGCTGGTCGAACCCCCAGACCCCGTGCACGGAGGCTGAGTGCCGCCGGGCCACCCAGTCGACCGCTGTGGCCCCCGCGCGCGGAGCCTGAGTCCCGCCGTGGAGGCTGGTGGAGCCCCGCGGCCCGCGCCAACAGGCTCAGACCGGCCGGGCAGGCTGCTGGAGCCCCGGGCCCGGAGGCGAGTCCCGCCGGTCCCACTGGTCGACCCCCGCCGCCTGAGCGAGGAGGCTCAGTCCCGCCGGGCCTGCTGGTCGACCGCCGTGGCACCCAGCCCGGAGGCTGAGTCCCTCTAGGCCGGCTGGTCGAACCCCGCCGTAAGAGCCAGGAAGCTCAGTCCCGAAGGGCAGGCTAGTGGACCAAGTGCTCGGAGGCTCAGTCCCACCGGGCCGGCTGGTCGAGTCCCGCAGCCCAGCGCCTGCAGGATGAGTACCGCCGAGCTGACTGAGCTCCGCAGCACAGCGTCCGGAGGCTGTTTCCCGCCTGGCCGTCTGGCCGGACCCCGTGGCCCGCGCCTCGAAGATGAGTCCCGCAGGGCAGTCTGGTCGAAACCACACACCCCGAGCCCGGAGGCAGAGTCCCGCCGGGCCAGCTGGTCGACTCCCCGCGGCCCCGCGCACAGAGGCCAAGTCCCGTCCGGCCAGCTGGTCGACCCCCGCGGCCCCGCGCCCAGAGGCCAAGTCCCGCTCGGCCAGCTGGTTGACCCCCGCGGTCCCGCGCACAGAGGCCAAGTCCCGCCCGGCCAGCTGGTCGACCCCCGCGGCCCCGCGCCCAGAGGCCAGGTCCCGCCCGGCCAGCTGGTCGACCCCCGCGGCCCCGCGCCCAGTGGCCCAGTCCCGCCCGGCCATCTAGTTGACCCCCGCGGCCCCGCCCCCAGAGGCCAAGTCCCGCTCGGCCAGCTGGTCGACCCCCGCGGCCCGCGCCAGGAGGCTCCGTCCGGCCGGGAAGTCTGGTGGAGCACCGCGCTCGGAGGCTCAGTCCGGCTGTGCTGGCTGGTGGAGCACCGCGCCCGGAGGCCAAGTCCCGCCGGGACGGCTGGTCGACCCCCGCGGCCTGAGCTAGGACGCTCAGTCCCGCCGGGCCGGCTGGTCGACTGCCGTGGCACCCAGCCCGGAGGCTGAGTCCCTCTAGGCCGGCTGGTCGAACCCCGCCGTAAGAGCCAGGAAGCTCAGTCCCGAAGGGCAGGCTAGTGGACCAAGTGCTCGGAGGCTCAGTCCCACCGGGCCGGCTGGTCGAGTCCCGCAGCCCAGCGCCTGCAGGATGAGTACCGCCGAGCTGACTGAGCCCCGCAGCACAGCGTCCGGAGGCTGTTTCCCGCCTGGCCGTCTGGCCGGACCCCGTGGCCCGCGCCTCGAAGATGAGTCCCGCAGGGCAGTCTGGTCGAAACCACACACCCCGAGCCCGGAGGCAGAGTCCCGACGGGCCAGCTGGTCGACCCCCCGCGGCCCCCGCGCCCAGAGGCCAGGTCCCTCCCGGCCAGCTGGTCGACCCCCGCGGCCCCGCGCCCAGAGGCCAAGTCCCGCCCGGCCAGCTGGTTAACCCCCGCGGCCCCGCACCCAGAGGCCAAGTCCCGCTCGGCCAGCTGGTTGACCCCCGCGACCCCGCCCAAAGGCCAAGTGCCGCTCGGCCAGCTGGTTGACCCCCGCGGCCCCGCGCACAGAGGCCAAGTCCCGCCCGGCCAGCTGGTCGACCCCCGCGGCCCCGCGCCCAGAGGCCAAGTCCCGCCCGGCCAGCTGGTTGACCCCCGCGGCCCCGCGCGCAGAGGCCAAGTCCCGCTCGGCCAGCTCGTCGACCCCTGCGGGCCGAGCCAGGAGGCTCCGTCCGGCCGGGCAGTCTGGTGGAGCACCGCGCTCGGAGGCTCAGTCCGGCTGTGCTGGCTGGTGGAGCATCGCGCCCGGAGGCCAAGTCCCGCCGGGACGGCTGGTCGACCCCCGCGGCCTGAGCTAGGACGCTCAGTCCCGCCGGGCCGGCTGGTCGACTGCCGTGGCACCCAGCCCGGAGGCTGAGTCCCTCTAGGCCGGCTGGTCGAACCCCGCCGTAAGAGCCAGGAAGCTCAGTCCCGACGGGCAGGCTAGTGGACCAAGTGCTCGGAGGCTCAGTCCCACCGGGCCGGCTGGTCGAGTCCCGCAGCCCAGCGCCTGCAGGATGAGTACCGCCGAGCTGACTGAGCCACGCAGTCCAGCGTCCGGAGGATGTTTCCCTCCTGCCCGGTTGGTCGAACCCCGTGGCCCGTGACTCGACGATGAGTCCCGCCGGGCTGGCTGGTCGAACCCCCAGACCCTGTGCACGGGGGCTGAGTCCCGCCGGGCCTGCTGGTCGAGGTCCGCGTCCAGGAGCGTCCGCGGAGCGTCGTTCGATCGCCCGACACGGCCTGCCTCGGTCGGCAGCTCCGGAACGGCCAGGTGCCAACCACCTCAGGCGTTCCCCCACCACGGACCAGGGGCGTCGTTCGGTCTGTCCGTCCGTCACCGCGGGCGCCCGCGCGTGCTGGTCGACCCGTGCAGGCGGCCATACCGCCCTACTAATCCTGCAGGTGCAACCTCGGGCCCAGAGGCCGGGCACCGACACGCCGGCGCCACCCGCAGGATCCCGCAAGCACCGCCGGCCTGCTGGAAGTCCAGCGCTTGCGACGTGGCCAAATCGCGTCCGTCGTGGCTCCGGAAGGAACGAACGATATACAAACGGCCGCCAGGTGGCGCCCGACAACTGTCGCGCGCGTCAGCGGGACCGAGCCGGATCACCGGGCGGCCAGGGCGACCCACTGCCCGGCCGTAGGGCCGATCCCGTCCCGGCACACCACGTCCGCCTCGGAGCTCCCGGACTCCACGGCGCGACCGCGGCTGCGGTAGGGGGGCTGGGAAAGAAGACCTTAGGCTCTCGGGCCACGGTGGCCGGGTGCCTGGCACGCGACAGAATTTCCCCTGAGTCGCCGGCGGGCAGGCGCGACAGTACCACACCGAGCTTCCACCCCCACGACCGTCTCCACCCCAATACCCTCCAAGCCGCCGCCGCCGCCGCCTACAGAACGCGACCCCCGAGGCGTCGGGAACGGGCGGAAAGTGCTGCGGCGATGGCACGGGACCCCTGCCCCGGTCTTGGCACGCGCTGGGGTCCGGGGACGCTTCGGGCCTAAGTCATGCCGGGCCAGATGGTCGACCCCGCAGCCAAGCGCCTGCAGGCTTAGTAGCGCCGAGCTGACTGAGCCCCGCAGCCCAGCGTCCGGAGGCTGTTTCCCGCCTGGCCGTCTGGCCGGACCCCGTGGCCCGCGCCTCGAAGATGAGTCCCGCAGGGCAGTCTGGTCGAAACCACACACGCCGAGCCCGGAGGCAGAGTCCCTCCGGGCCAGCTGGTCGATCCCCCGCGGCCCCGCGCACAGAGGCCAAGTCCCGCCCGGCCAGCTGGTTGACCCCCGCGGCCCCGCGCACAGAGGCCAAGTCCCGCCCGGCCAGCTGGTCGACCCCCGCGGCCCCGCGCCCAGAGGCCAAGTCCCGCCCGGCCAGCTGGTTGACCCCCGCGGCCCCGCCCCCAGAGGCCAAGTCCCGCTCGGCCAGCTCGTCGACCCCCGCGGGCCGCGCCAGGAGGCTCCGTCCGGCCGGGAAGTCTGGTGGAGCACCGCGCTCGGAGGCTCAGTCCGGCTGTGCTGGCTGGTGGAGCACCGCGCCCGGAGGCCAAGTCCCGCCGGGACGGCTGGTCGACCCCCGCGGCCTGAGCTAGGACGCTCAGTCCCGCCGGGCCGGCTGGTCGACTGCCGTGGCACCCAGCCCGGAGGCTGAGTGCCTCTAGGCCGGCTGGTCGAACCCCGCCGTATGAGCCAGGAAGCTCAGTCCCGACGGGCAGGCTAGTGGACCAAGTGCTCGGAGGCTCAGTCCCACCGGGCCGGCTGGTCGAGTCCCGCAGCCCAGCGCCTGCAGGATGAGTACCGCCGAGCTGACTGAGCCCAGCAGCACAGCGTCCGGAGGCTGTTTCCCGCCTGGCCGTCTGGCCGGACCCCGTGGCCCGCGCCTCGAAGATGAGTCCCGCAGGGCAGTCTGGTCGAAACCACACACCCCGAGCCCGGAGGCAGAGTCCCGCCGGGCCAGCTGGTCGACACCCCGCGGCCCCGCGCACAGAGGCCAAGTCCCGCCCGGCCATCTAGTTGACCCCCGCGGCCCCTTCCCCAGAGGCCAAGTCCCGCTCGGCCAGGTGGTCGACCCCCGCGGCCCGCGCCAGGAGGCTCCGTCCGGCCGGGAAGTCTGGTGGAGCACCGCTCTCGGAGGCTCAGTCCGGCTGTGCTGGCTGGTGGAGCACCGCGCCCGGAGGCCAAGTCCCGCCGGGACGGCTGGTCGACCCCCGCGGCCTGAGCTAGGACGCTCAGTCCCGCCGGGCCGCCTGGTCGACTGCCGTGGCACCCAGCCCGGAGGCTGAGTCCCTCTAGGCCGGCTGGTCGAACCCCGCCGTAAGAGCCAGGAAGCTCAGTCCCGACGGGCAGGCTAGTGGACCAAGTGCTCGGAGGCTCAGTCCCACCGGGCCGGCTGGTCGAGTCCCGCAGCCCAGCGCCTGCAGGATGAGTACCGCCGAGCTGACTGAGCCACGCAGTCCAGCGTCCGGAGGTTGTTTCCCTCCTGCCCGGTTGGTCGAACCCCGTGGCCCGTGACTCGACGATGAGTCCCGCCGGGCTGGCTGGTCGAACCCCCAGACCGCGTGCACGGAGGCTGAGTGCCGCCGGGCCAACCAGTCGACCGCTGTGGCCCCCGCGCGCGGAGCCTGAGTCCCGCCGTGGAGGCTGGTGGAGCCCCGCGGCCCGCGCCAACAGGCTCAGACCGGCCGGGCAGGCTGCTGGAGCCCCGGGCCCGGAGGCGAGTCCCGCCGGTCCCACTGGTCGACCCCCGCCGCCTGAGCGAGGAGGCTCAGTCCCGCCGGGCCTGCTGGTCGACCGCCGTGGCCCCGAGCCCGGAGGCTGAGTCCCTCTAGGCCGGCTGGTCGAACCCCGCCGTAAGAGCCAGGAAGCTCAGTCCCGAAGGGCAGGCTAGTGGACCAAGTGCTCGGAGGCTCAGTCCCACCGGGCCGGCTGGTCGAGTCCCGCAGCCCAGCGCCTGCAGGATGAGTACCGCCGAGCTGACTGAGCCCCGCAGCACAGCGTCCGGAGGCTGTTTCCCGCCTGGCCGTCTGGCCGGACCCCGTGGCCCGCGCCTCGAAGATGAGTCCCGCAGGGCAGTCTGGTCGAAACCACACACCCCGAGCCCGGAGGCAGAGTCCCGCCGGGCCAGCTGGTCGACCCCCCGCGGCCCCGCGCAGAGAGGCCAAGTCCAGCCCGGCCAGCTGGTCGACCCCCGCGGCCCCGCGCCCAGAGGCCCAGTCCCGCCCGGCCATCTAGTTGACCCCCGCGGCCCCGCCCCCAGAGGCCAAGTCCCGCTCGGCCAGCTGGTCGACCCCCGCGGCCCGCGCCAGGAGGCTCCGTCCGGCCGGGAAGTCTGGTGGAGCACCGCGCTCGGAGGCTCAGTCCGGCTGTGCTGGCTGGTGGAGCACCGCGCCCGGAGGCCAAGTCCCGCCGGGACGGCTGGTCGACCCCCGCGGCCTGAGCTAGGACGCTCAGTCCCGCCGTGCCGGCTGGTCGACTGCCGTGGCACCCAGCCCGGAGGCTGAGTCCCTCTAGGCCGGCTGGTCGAACCCCGCCGTAAGAGCCAGGAAGCTCAGTCCCGAAGGGCAGGCTAGTGGACCAAGTGCTCGGAGGCTCAGTCCCACCGGGCCGGCTGGTCGAGTCCCGCAGCCCAGCGCCTGCAGGATGAGTACCGCCGAGCTGACTGAGCCACGCAGTCCAGCGTCCGGAGGTTGTTTCCCTCCTGCCCGGTTGGTCGAACCCCGTGGCCCGTGACTCGACGATGAGTCCCGCCGGGCTGGCTGGTCGAACCCCCAGACCGCGTGCACGGAGGCTGAGTGCCGCCGGGCCAACCAGTCGACCGCTGTGGCCCCCGCGCGCGGAGCCTGAGTCCCGCCGTGGAGGCTGGTGGAGCCCCGCGGCCCGCGCCAACAGGCTCAGACCGGCCGGGCAGGCTGCTGGAGCCCCGGGCCCGGAGGCGAGTCCCGCCGGTCCCACTGGTCGACCCCCGCCGCCTGAGCGAGGAGGCTCAGTCCCGCCGGGCCTGCTGGTCGACCGCCGTGGCCCCGAGCCCGGAGGCTGAGTCCCTCTAGGCCGGCTGGTCGAACCCCGCCGTAAGAGCCAGGAAGCTCAGTCCCGAAGGGCAGGCTAGTGGACCAAGTGCTCGGAGGCTCAGTCCCACCGGGCCGGCTGGTCGAGTCCCGCAGCCCAGCGCCTGCAGGATGAGTACCGCCGAGCTGACTGAGCCCCGCAGCACAGCGTCCGGAGGCTGTTTCCCGCCTGGCCGTCTGGCCGGACCCCGTGGCCCGCGCCTCGAAGATGAGTCCCGCAGGGCAGTCTGGTCGAAACCACACACCCCGAGCCCGGAGGCAGAGTCCCGCCGGGCCAGCTGGTCGACCCCCCGCGGCCCCGCGCCCAGAGGCCAGGTCCCGCCCGGCCAGCTGGTCGACCCCCGCGGCCCCGCGCCCAGAGGCCCAGTCCCGCCCGGCCATCTAGTTGACCCCCGCGGCCCCGCCCCCAGAGGCCAAGTCCCGCTCGGCCAGCTGGTCGACCCCCGCGGCCCGCGCCAGGAGGCTCCGTCCGGCCGGGAAGTCTGGTGGAGCACCGCGCTCGGAGGCTCAGTCCGGCTGTGCTGGCTGGTGGAGCACCGCGCCCGGAGGCCAAGTCCCGCCGGGACGGCTGGTCGACCCCCGCGGCCTGAGCTAGGACGCTCAGTCCCGCCGGGCCGGCTGGTCGACTGCCGTGGCACCCAGCCCGGAGGCTGAGTCCCTCTAGGCCGGCTGGTCGAACCCCGCCGTAAGAGCCAGGAAGCTCAGTCCCGAAGGGCAGGCTAGTGGACCAAGTGCTCGGAGGCTCAGTCCCACCGGGCCGGCTGGTCGAGTCCCGCAGCCCAGCGCCTGCAGGATGAGTACCGCCGAGCTGACTGAGCCCGGCAGCACAGCGTCCGGAGGCTGTTTCCCGCCTGGCCGTCTGGCCGGACCCCGTGGCCCGCGCCTCGAAGATGAGTCCCGCAGGGCAGTCTGGTCGAAACCACACACCCCGAGCCCGGAGGCAGAGTCCCGCCGGGCCAGCTGGTCGACCCCCCGCGGCCCCGCGCCCAGAGGCCAGGTCCCGCCCGGCCAGCTGGTCGACCCCCGCGGCCCCGCGCCCAGAGGCCAAGTCCCGCCCGGCCAGCTGGTTGACCCCCGCGGCCCCGCGCGCAGAGGCCAAGTCCCGCTCGGCCAGCTGGTTGACCCCCGCGACCCCGCCCAAAGGCCAAGTGCCGCTCGGCCAGCTGGTTGACCCCCGCGGCCCCGCGCACAGAGGCCAAGTCCCGCCCGGCCAGCTGGTCGACCCCCGCGGCCCCGCGCCCAGAGGCCAATTCCCGCCCGGCCAGCTGGTTGACCCCCGCGGCCCCGCCCCCAGAGGCCAAGTCCCGCTCGGCCAGCTCGTCGACCCCCGCGGGCCGCGCCAGGAGGCTCCGTCCGGCCGGGCAGTCTGGTGGAGCACCGCGCTCGGAGGCTCAGTCCGGCTGTGCTGGCTGGTGGAGCACCGCGCCCGGAGGCCAAGTCCCGCCGGGACGGCTGGTCGACCCCCGCAGCCTGCGCTAGGACGCTCAGTCCCGCCGGGCCGGCTGGTCGACTGCCGTGGCACCCAGCCCGGAGGCTGAGTCCCTCTAGGCCGGCTGGTCGAACCCCGCCGTAAGAGCCAGGAAGCTCAGTCCCGACGGGCAGGCTAGTGGACCAAGTGCTCGGAGGCTCAGTCCCACCGGGCCGGCTGGTCGAGTCCCGCAGCCCAGCGCCTGCAGGATGAGTACCGCCGAGCTGACTGAGCCCCGCAGCACAGCGTCCGGAGGCTGTTTCCCGCCTGGCCGTCTGGCCGGACCCCGTGGCCCGCGCCTCGAAGATGAGTCCCGCAGGGCAGTCTGGTCGAAACCACACACCCCGAGCCCGGAGGCAGAGTCCCGCCGGGCCAGCTGGTCGACACCCCGCGGCCCCGCGCACAGAGGCCAAGTCCCGCCCGGCCAGCTGGTCGACCCCCGCGGCCCCGCGCCCAGAGGCCAAGTCCCGCCCGGCCAGCTGGTTGACCCCCGCGGCCCCGCGCGCAGAGGCCAAGTCCCGCTCGGCCAGCTCGTCGACCCCTGCGGGCCGAGCCAGGAGGCTCCGTCCGCCCGGGCAGTCTGGTGGAGCACCGCGCTCGGAGGCTCAGTCCGGCTGTGCTGGCTGGTGGAGCATCGCGCCCGGAGGCCAAGTCCCGCCGGGACGGCTGGTCGACCCCCGCGGCCTGAGCTAGGACGCTCAGTCCCGCCGGGCCGGCTGGTCGACTGCCGTGGCACCCAGCCCGGAGGCTGAGTCCCTCTAGGCCGGCTGGTCGAACCCCGCCGTAAGAGCCAGGAAGCTCAGTCCCGACGGGCAGGCTAGTGGACCAAGTGCTCGGAGGCTCAGTCCCACCGGGCCGGCTGGTCGAGTCCCGCAGCCCAGCGCCTGCAGGATGAGTACCGCCGAGCTGACTGAGCCACGCAGTCCAGCGTCCGGAGGATGTTTCCCTCCTGCCCGGTTGGTCGAACCCCGTGGCCCGTGACTCGACGATGAGTCCCGCCGCGCTGGCTGGTCGAACCCCCAGACCCCGTGCACGGAGGCTGAGTGCCGCCGGGCCACCCAGTCGACCGCTGTGGCCCCCGCGCGCGGAGCCTGAGTCCCGCCGTGGAGGCTGGTGGAGCCCCGCGGCCCGCGCCAACAGGCTCAGACCGGCCGGGCAGGCTGCTGGAGCCCCGGGCCCGGAGGCGAGTCCCGCCGGTCCCACTGGTCGACCCCCGCCGCCTGAGCGAGGAGGCTCAGTCCCGCCGGGCCTGCTGGTCGACCGCCGTGGCACCCAGCCCGGAGGCTGAGTCCCTCTAGGCCGGCTGGTCGAACCCCGCCGTAAGAGCCAGGAAGCTCAGTCCCGAAGGGCAGGCTAGTGGACCAAGTGCTCGGAGGCTCAGTCCCACCGGGCCGGCTGGTCGAGTCCCGCAGCCCAGCGCCTGCAGGATGAGTACCGCCGAGCTGACTGAGCTCCGCAGCACAGCGTCCGGAGGCTGTTTCCCGCCTGGCCGTCTGGCCGGACCCCGTGGCCCGCGCCTCGAAGATGAGTCCCGCAGGGCAGTCTGGTCGAAACCACACACCCCGAGCCCGGAGGCAGAGTCCCGCCGGGCCAGCTGGTCGACTCCCCGCGGCCCCGCGCACAGAGGCCAAGTCCCGTCCGGCCAGCTGGTCGACCCCCGCGGCCCCGCGCCCAGAGGCCAAGTCCCGCTCGGCCAGCTGGTTGACCCCCGCGGTCCCGCGCACAGAGGCCAAGTCCCGCCCGGCCAGCTGGTCGACCCCCGCGGCCCCGCGCCCAGAGGCCAGGTCCCGCCCGGCCAGCTGGTCGACCCCCGCGGCCCCGCGCCCAGTGGCCCAGTCCCGCCCGGCCATCTAGTTGACCCCCGCGGCCCCGCCCCCAGAGGCCAAGTCCCGCTCGGCCAGCTGGTCGACCCCCGCGGCCCGCGCCAGGAGGCTCCGTCCGGCCGGGAAGTCTGGTGGAGCACCGCGCTCGGAGGCTCAGTCCGGCTGTGCTGGCTGGTGGAGCACCGCGCCCGGAGGCCAAGTCCCGCCGGGACGGCTGGTCGACCCCCGCGGCCTGAGCTAGGACGCTCAGTCCCGCCGGGCCGGCTGGTCGACTGCCGTGGCACCCAGCCCGGAGGCTGAGTCCCTCTAGGCCGGCTGGTCGAACCCCGCCGTAAGAGCCAGGAAGCTCAGTCCCGAAGGGCAGGCTAGTGGACCAAGTGCTCGGAGGCTCAGTCCCACCGGGCCGGCTGGTCGAGTCCCGCAGCCCAGCGCCTGCAGGATGAGTACCGCCGAGCTGACTGAGCCCCGCAGCACAGCGTCCGGAGGCTGTTTCCCGCCTGGCCGTCTGGCCGGACCCCGTGGCCCGCGCCTCGAAGATGAGTCCCGCAGGGCAGTCTGGTCGAAACCACACACCCCGAGCCCGGAGGCAGAGTCCCGACGGGCCAGCTGGTCGACCCCCCGCGGCCCCCGCGCCCAGAGGCCAGGTCCCTCCCGGCCAGCTGGTCGACCCCCGCGGCCCCGCGCCCAGAGGCCAAGTCCCGCCCGGCCAGCTGGTTAACCCCCGCGGCCCCGCACCCAGAGGCCAAGTCCCGCTCGGCCAGCTGGTTGACCCCCGCGACCCCGCCCAAAGGCCAAGTGCCGCTCGGCCAGCTGGTTGACCCCCGCGGCCCCGCGCACAGAGGCCAAGTCCCGCCCGGCCAGCTGGTCGACCCCCGCGGCCCCGCGCCCAGAGGCCAAGTCCCGCCCGGCCAGCTGGTTGACCCCCGCGGCCCCGCGCGCAGAGGCCAAGTCCCGCTCGGCCAGCTCGTCGACCCCTGCGGGCCGAGCCAGGAGGCTCCGTCCGGCCGGGCAGTCTGGTGGAGCACCGCGCTCGGAGGCTCAGTCCGGCTGTGCTGGCTGGTGGAGCATCGCGCCCGGAGGCCAAGTCCCGCTGGGACGGCTGGTCGACCCCCGCGGCCTGAGCTAGGACGCTCAGTCCCGCCGGGCCGGCTGGTCGACTGCCGTGGCACCCAGCCCGGAGGCTGAGTCCCTCTAGGCCGGCTGGTCGAACCCCGCCGTAAGAGCCAGGAAGCTCAGTCCCGACGGGCAGGCTAGTGGACCAAGTGCTCGGAGGCTCAGTCCCACCGGGCCGGCTGGTCGAGTCCCGCAGCCCAGCGCCTGCAGGATGAGTACCGCCGAGCTGACTGAGCCACGCAGTCCAGCGTCCGGAGGATGTTTCCCTCCTGCCCGGTTGGTCGAACCCCGTGGCCCGTGACTCGACGATGAGTCCCGCCGGGCTGGCTGGTCGAACCCCCAGACCCTGTGCACGGGGGCTGAGTCCCGCCGGGCCTGCTGGTCGAGGTCCGCGTCCAGGAGCGTCCGCGGAGCGTCGTTCGATCGCCCGACACGGCCTGCCTCGGTCGGCAGCTCCGGAACGGCCAGGTGCCAACCACCTCAGGCGTTCCCCCACCACGGACCAGGGGCGTCGTTCGGTCTGTCCGTCCGTCACCGCGGGCGCCCGCGCGTGCTGGTCGACCCGTGCAGGCGGCCATACCGCCCTACTAATCCTGCAGGTGCAACCTCGGGCCCAGAGGCCGGGCACCGACACGCCGGCGCCACCCGCAGGATCCCGCAAGCACCGCCGGCCTGCTGGAAGTCCAGCGCTTGCGACGTGGCCAAATCGCGTCCGTCGTGGCTCCGGAAGGAACGAACGATATACAAACGGCCGCCAGGTGGCGCCCGACAACTGTCGCGCGCGTCAGCGGGACCGAGCCGGATCACCGGGCGGCCAGGGCGACCCACTGCCCGGCCGTAGGGCCGATCCCGTCCCGGCACACCACGTCCGCCTCGGAGCTCCCGGACTCCACGGCGCGACCGCGGCTGCGGTAGGGGGGCTGGGAAAGAAGACCTTAGGCTCTCGGGCCACGGTGGCCGGGTGCCTGGCACGCGACAGAATTTCCCCTGAGTCGCCGGCGGGCAGGCGCGACAGTACCACACCGAGCTTCCACCCCCACGACCGTCTCCACCCCAATACCCTCCAAGCCGCCGCCGCCGCCGCCTACAGAACGCGACCCCCGAGGCGTCGGGAACGGGCGGAAAGTGCTGCGGCGATGGCACGGGACCCCTGCCCCGGTCTTGGCACGCGCTGGGGTCCGGGGACGCTTCGGGCCTAAGTCATGCCGGGCCAGATGGTCGACCCCGCAGCCAAGCGCCTGCAGGCTTAGTAGCGCCGAGCTGACTGAGCCCCGCAGCCCAGCGTCCGGAGGCTGTTTCCCGCCTGGCCGTCTGGCCGGACCCCGTGGCCCGCGCCTCGAAGATGAGTCCCGCAGGGCAGTCTGGTCGAAACCACACACGCCGAGCCCGGAGGCAGAGTCCCTCCGGGCCAGCTGGTCGATCCCCCGCGGCCCCGCGCACAGAGGCCAAGTCCCGCCCGGCCAGCTGGTTGACCCCCGCGGCCCCGCGCACAGAGGCCAAGTCCCGCCCGGCCAGCTGGTCGACCCCCGCGGCCCCGCGCCCAGAGGCCAAGTCCCGCCCGGCCAGCTGGTTGACCCCCGCGGCCCCGCCCCCAGAGGCCAAGTCCCGCTCGGCCAGCTCGTCGACCCCCGCGGGCTGCGCCAGGAGGCTCCGTCCGGCCGGGCAGTCTGGTGGAGCACCGCGCTCGGAGGCTCAGTCCGGCTGTGCTGGCTGGTGGAGCACCGCGCCCGGAGGCCAAGTCCCGCCGGGACGGCTGGTCGACCCCCGCGGCCTGAGCTAGGACGCTCAGTCCCGCCGGGCCGGCTGGTCGACTGCCGTGGCACCCAGCCCGGAGGCTGAGTGCCTCTAGGCCGGCTGGTCGAACCCCGCCGTATGAGCCAGGAAGCTCAGTCCCGACGGGCAGGCTAGTGGACCAAGTGCTCGGAGGCTCAGTCCCACCGGGCCGGCTGGTCGAGTCCCGCAGCCCAGCGCCTGCAGGATGAGTACCGCCGAGCTGACTGAGCCCAGCAGCACAGCGTCCGGAGGCTGTTTCCCGCCTGGCCGTCTGGCCGGACCCCGTGGCCCGCGCCTCGAAGATGAGTCCCGCAGGGCAGTCTGGTCGAAACCACACACCCCGAGCCCGGAGGCAGAGTCCCGCCGGGCCAGCTGGTCGACACCCCGCGGCCCCGCGCACAGAGGCCAAGTCCCGCCCGGCCATCTAGTTGACCCCCGCGGCCCCGCCCCCAGAGGCCAAGTCCCGCTCGGCCAGGTGGTCGACCCCCGCGGCCCGCGCCAGGAGGCTCCGTCCGGCCGGGAAGTCTGGTGGAGCACCGCTCTCGGAGGCTCAGTCCGGCTGTGCTGGCTGGTGGAGCACCGCGCCCGGAGGCCAAGTCCCGCCGGGACGGCTGGTCGACCCCCGCGGCCTGAGCTAGGACGCTCAGTCCCGCCGGGCCGCCTGGTCGACTGCCGTGGCACCCAGCCCGGAGGCTGAGTCCCTCTAGGCCGGCTGGTCGAACCCCGTCGTAAGAGCCAGGAAGCTCAGTCCCGACGGGCAGGCTAGTGGACCAAGTGCTCGGAGGCTCAGTCCCACCGGGCCGGCTGGTCGAGTCCCGCAGCCCAGCGCCTGCAGGATGAGTACCGCCGAGCTGACTGAGCCACGCAGTCCAGCGTCCGGAGGTTGTTTCCCTCCTGCCCGGTTGGTCGAACCCCGTGGCCCGTGACTCGACGATGAGTCCCGCCGGGCTGGCTGGTCGAACCCCCAGACCGCGTGCACGGAGGCTGAGTGCCGCCGGGCCAACCAGTCGACCGCTGTGGCCCCCGCGCGCGGAGCCTGAGTCCCGCCGTGGAGGCTGGTGGAGCCCCGCGGCCCGCGCCAACAGGCTCAGACCGGCCGGGCAGGCTGCTGGAGCCCCGGGCCCGGAGGCGAGTCCCGCCGGTCCCACTGGTCGACCCCCGCCGCCTGAGCGAGGAGGCTCAGTCCCGCCGGGCCTGCTGGTCGACCGCCGTGGCCCCGAGCCCGGAGGCTGAGTCCCTCTAGGCCGGCTGGTCGAACCCCGCCGTAAGAGCCAGGAAGCTCAGTCCCGAAGGGCAGGCTAGTGGACCAAGTGCTCGGAGGCTCAGTCCCACCGGGCCGGCTGGTCGAGTCCCGCAGCCCAGCGCCTGCAGGATGAGTACCGCCGAGCTGACTGAGCCCCGCAGCACAGCATCCGGAGGCTGTTTCCCGCCTGGCCGTCTGGCCGGACCCCGTGGCCCGCGCCTCGAAGATGAGTCCCGCAGGGCAGTCTGGTCGAAACCACACACCCCGAGCCCGGAGGCAGAGTCCCGCCGGGCCAGCTGGTCGACCCCCCGCGGCCCCGCGCCCAGAGGCCAGGTCCCGCCCGGCCAGCTGGTCGACCCCCGCGGCCCCGCGCCCAGAGGCCCAGTCCCGCCCGGCCATCTAGTTGACCCCGACGGCCCCGCCCCCAGAGGCCAAGTCCCGCTCGGCCAGCTGGTCGACCCCCGCGGCCCACGCCAGGAGGCTCCGTCCGGCCGGGAAGTCTGGTGGAGCACCGCGCTCGGAGGCTCAGTCCGGCTGTGCTGGCTGGTGGAGCACCGCGCCCGGAGGCCAAGTCCCGCCGGGACGGCTGGTCGACCCCCGCGGCCTGAGCTAGGACGCTCAGTCCCGCCGGGCCGGCTGGTCGACTGCCGTGGCACCCAGCCCGGAGGCTGAGTCCCTCTAGGCCGGCTGGTCGAACCCCGCCGTAAGAGCCAGGAAGCTCAGTCCCGAAGGGCAGGCTAGTGGACCAAGTGCTCGGAGGCTCAGTCCCACCGGGCCGGCTGGTCGAGTCCCGCAGCCCAGCGCCTGCAGGATGAGTACCGCCGAGCTGACTGAGCCCGGCAGCACAGCGTCCGGAGGCTGTTTCCCGCCTGGCCGTCTGGCCGGACCCCGTGGCCCGCGCCTCGAAGATGAGTCCCGCAGGGCAGTCTGGTCGAAACCACACACCCCGAGCCCGGAGGCAGAGTCCCGCCGGGCCAGCTGGTCGACCCCCCGCGGCCCCCGCGCCCAGAGGCCAGGTCCCGCCCGGCCAGCTGGTCGACCCCCGC
Source organism: Desmodus rotundus (assembly GCF_022682495.2). Taxonomy (NCBI): domain Eukaryota; kingdom Metazoa; phylum Chordata; class Mammalia; order Chiroptera; family Phyllostomidae; genus Desmodus; species Desmodus rotundus. Next base: position 139,771 of record NW_026527632.1, on the reverse strand, counting down.
GGCCCCGCGCCCAGAGGCCAAGTCCCGCCCGGCCAGCTGGTTGACCCCCGCGGCCCCGCGCGCAGAGGCCAAGTCCCGCTCGGCCAGCTGGTTGACCCCCGCGACCCCGCCCAAAGGCCAAGTGCCGCTCGGCCAGCTGGTTGACCCCCGCGGCCCCGCGCCCAGAGGCCAGGTCCCGCCCGGCCAGCTGGTCGACCCCCGCGGCCCCGCGCCCAGAGGCCAAGTCCCGCCCGGCCAGCTGGTTGACCCCCGCGGCCCCGCTCACAGAGGCCAAGTCCCGCCCGGCCAGCTGGTCGACCCCCGCGGCCCCGCGCCCAGAGGCCAAGTCCCGCCCGGCCAGCTGGTTGACCCCCGCGGCCCCGCGCGCAGAGGCCAAGTCCCGCTCGGCCAGCTCGTCGACCCCTGCGGGCCGAGCCAGGAGGCTCCGTCCGGCCGGGCAGTCTGGTGGAGCACCGCGCTCGGAGGCTCAGTCCGGCTGTGCTGGCTGGTGGAGCATCGCGCCCGGAGGCCAAGTCCCGCCGGGACGGCTGGTCGACCCCCGCGGCCTGAGCTAGGACGCTCAGTCCCGCCGGGCCGGCTGGTCGACTGCCGTGGCACCCAGCCCGGAGGCTGAGTCCCTCTAGGCCGGCTGGTCGAACCCCGCCGTAAGAGCCAGGAAGCTCAGTCCCGACGGGCAGGCTAGTGGACCAAGTGCTCGGAGGCTCAGTCCCACCGGGCCGGCTGGTCGAGTCCCGCAGCCCAGCGCCTGCAGGATGAGTACCGCCGAGCTGACTGAGCCACGCAGTCCAGCGTCCGGAGGATGTTTCCCTCCTGCCCGGTTGGTCGAACCCCGTGGCCCGTGACTCGACGATGAGTCCCGCCGCGCTGGCTGGTCGAACCCCCAGACCCCGTGCACGGAGGCTGAGTGCCGCCGGGCCACCCAGTCGACCGCTGTGGCCCCCGCGCGCGGAGCCTGAGTCCCGCCGTGGAGGCTGGTGGAGCCCCGCGGCCCGCGCCAACAGGCTCAGACCGGCCGGGCAGGCTGCTGGAGCCCCGGGCCCGGAGGCGAGTCCCGCCGGTCCCACTGGTCGACCCCCGCCGCCTGAGCGAGGAGGCTCAGTCCCGCCGGGCCTGCTGGTCGACCGCCGTGGCACCCAGCCCGGAGGCTGAGTCCCTCTAGGCCGGCTGGTCGAACCCCGCCGTAAGAGCCAGGAAGCTCAGTCCCGAAGGGCAGGCTAGTGGACCAAGTGCTCGGAGGCTCAGTCCCACCGGGCCGGCTGGTCGAGTCCCGCAGCCCAGCGCCTGCAGGATGAGTACCGCCGAGCTGACTGAGCTCCGCAGCACAGCGTCCGGAGGCTGTTTCCCGCCTGGCCGTCTGGCCGGACCCCGTGGCCCGCGCCTCGAAGATGAGTCCCGCAGGGCAGTCTGGTCGAAACCACACACCCCGAGCCCGGAGGCAGAGTCCCGCCGGGCCAGCTGGTCGACTCCCCGCGGCCCCGCGCACAGAGGCCAAGTCCCGTCCGGCCAGCTGGTCGACCCCCGCGGCCCCGCGCCCAGAGGCCAAGTCCCGCTCGGCCAGCTGGTTGACCCCCGCGGTCCCGCGCACAGAGGCCAAGTCCCGCCCGGCCAGCTGGTCGACCCCCGCGGCCCCGCGCCCAGAGGCCAGGTCCCGCCCGGCCAGCTGGTCGACCCCCGCGGCCCCGCGCCCAGTGGCCCAGTCCCGCCCGGCCATCTAGTTGACCCCCGCGGCCCCGCCCCCAGAGGCCAAGTCCCGCTCGGCCAGCTGGTCGACCCCCGCGGCCCGCGCCAGGAGGCTCCGTCCGGCCGGGAAGTCTGGTGGAGCACCGCGCTCGGAGGCTCAGTCCGGCTGTGCTGGCTGGTGGAGCACCGCGCCCGGAGGCCAAGTCCCGCCGGGACGGCTGGTCGACCCCCGCGGCCTGAGCTAGGACGCTCAGTCCCGCCGTGCCGGCTGGTCGACTGCCGTGGCACCCAGCCCGGAGGCTGAGTCCCTCTAGGCCGGCTGGTCGAACCCCGCCGTAAGAGCCAGGAAGCTCAGTCCCGAAGGGCAGGCTAGTGGACCAAGTGCTCGGAGGCTCAGTCCCACCGGGCCGGCTGGTCGAGTCCCGCAGCCCAGCGCCTGCAGGATGAGTACCGCCGAGCTGACTGAGCCACGCAGTCCAGCGTCCGGAGGTTGTTTCCCTCCTGCCCGGTTGGTCGAACCCCGTGGCCCGTGACTCGACGATGAGTCCCGCCGGGCTGGCTGGTCGAACCCCCAGACCGCGTGCACGGAGGCTGAGTGCCGCCGGGCCAACCAGTCGACCGCTGTGGCCCCCGCGCGCGGAGCCTGAGTCCCGCCGTGGAGGCTGGTGGAGCCCCGCGGCCCGCGCCAACAGGCTCAGACCGGCCGGGCAGGCTGCTGGAGCCCCGGGCCCGGAGGCGAGTCCCGCCGGTCCCACTGGTCGACCCCCGCCGCCTGAGCGAGGAGGCTCAGTCCCGCCGGGCCTGCTGGTCGACCGCCGTGGCCCCGAGCCCGGAGGCTGAGTCCCTCTAGGCCGGCTGGTCGAACCCCGCCGTAAGAGCCAGGAAGCTCAGTCCCGAAGGGCAGGCTAGTGGACCAAGTGCTCGGAGGCTCAGTCCCACCGGGCCGGCTGGTCGAGTCCCGCAGCCCAGCGCCTGCAGGATGAGTACCGCCGAGCTGACTGAGCCCCGCAGCACAGCATCCGGAGGCTGTTTCCCGCCTGGCCGTCTGGCCGGACCCCGTGGCCCGCGCCTCGAAGATGAGTCCCGCAGGGCAGTCTGGTCGAAACCACACACCCCGAGCCCGGAGGCAGAGTCCCGCCGGGCCAGCTGGTCGACCCCCCGCGGCCCCGCGCCCAGAGGCCAGGTCCCGCCCGGCCAGCTGGTCGACCCCCGCGGCCCCGCGCCCAGAGGCCCAGTCCCGCCCGGCCATCTAGTTGACCCCGACGGCCCCGCCCCCAGAGGCCAAGTCCCGCTCGGCCAGCTGGTCGACCCCCGCGGCCCACGCCAGGAGGCTCCGTCCGGCCGGGAAGTCTGGTGGAGCACCGCGCTCGGAGGCTCAGTCCGGCTGTGCTGGCTGGTGGAGCACCGCGCCCGGAGGCCAAGTCCCGCCGGGACGGCTGGTCGACCCCCGCGGCCTGAGCTAGGACGCTCAGTCCCGCCGGGCCGGCTGGTCGACTGCCGTGGCACCCAGCCCGGAGGCTGAGTCCCTCTAGGCCGGCTGGTCGAACCCCGCCGTAAGAGCCAGGAAGCTCAGTCCCGAAGGGCAGGCTAGTGGACCAAGTGCTCGGAGGCTCAGTCCCACCGGGCCGGCTGGTCGAGTCCCGCAGCCCAGCGCCTGCAGGATGAGTACCGCCGAGCTGACTGAGCCCGGCAGCACAGCGTCCGGAGGCTGTTTCCCGCCTGGCCGTCTGGCCGGACCCCGTGGCCCGCGCCTCGAAGATGAGTCCCGCAGGGCAGTCTGGTCGAAACCACACACCCCGAGCCCGGAGGCAGAGTCCCGCCGGGCCAGCTGGTCGACCCCCCGCGGCCCCGCGCCCAGAGGCCAGGTCCCGCCCGGCCAGCTGGTCGACCCCCGCGGCCCCGCGCCCAGAGGCCAAGTCCCGCCCGGCCAGCTGGTTGACCCCCGCGGCCCCGCGCGCAGAGGCCAAGTCCCGCTCGGCCAGCTGGTTGACCCCCGCGACCCCGCCCAAAGGCCAAGTGCCGCTCGGCCAGCTGGTTGACCCCCGCGGCCCCGCGCCCAGAGGCCAGGTCCCGCCCGGCCAGCTGGTCGACCCCCGCGGCCCCGCGCCCAGAGGCCAAGTCCCGCCCGGCCAGCTGGTTGACCCCCGCGGCCCCGCTCACAGAGGCCAAGTCCCGCCCGGCCAGCTGGTCGACCCCCGCGGCCCCGCGCCCAGAGGCCAGGTCCCGCCCGGCCAGCTGGTTGACCCCCGCGGTCCCGCGCGCAGAGGCCAAGTCCCGCCCGGCCAGCTGGTCGACCCCCGCGGCCCCGCGCCCAGAGGCCAAGTCCCGCCCGGCCAGCTGGTTGACCCCCGCGGCCCCGCCCCCAGAGGCCAAGTCCCGCTCGGCCAGCTGGTCGACCCCCGCGGGCCGCGCCTGGAGGCTCCGTCCGGCCGGGCAGTCTGGTGGAGCACCGCGCTCGGAGGCTCAGTCCGGCTGTGCTGGCTGGTGGAGCATCGCGCCCGGAGGCCAAGTCCCGCCGGGACGGCTGGTCGACCCCCGCGGCCTGAGCTAGGACGCTCAGTCCCGCCGGGCCGGCTGGTCGACTGCCGTGGCACCCAGCCCGGAGGCTGAGTCCCTCTAGGCCGGCTGGTCGAACCCCGCCGTAAGAGCCAGGAAGCTCAGTCCCGACGGGCAGGCTAGTGGACCAAGTGCTCGGAGGCTCAGTCCCACCGGGCCGGCTGGTCGAGTCCCGCAGCCCAGCGCCTGCAGGATGAGTACCGCCGAGCTGACTGAGCCACGCAGTCCAGCGTCCGGAGGATGTTTCCCTCCTGCCCGGTTGGTCGAACCCCGTGGCCCGTGACTCGACGATGAGTCCCGCCGGGCTGGCTGGTCGAAACCCCAGACCCCGTGCACGGAGGCTGAGTGCCGCCGGGCCACCCAGTCGACCGCTGTGGCCCCCGCGCGCGGAGCCTGAGTCCCGCCGTGGAGGCTGGTGGAGCCCCGCGGCCCGCGCCAACAGGCTCAGACCGGCCGGGCAGGCTGCTGGAGCCCCGGGCCCGGAGGCGAGTCCCGCCGGTCCCACTGGTCGACCCCCGCCGCCTGAGCGAGGAGGCTCAGTCCCGCCGGGCCTGCTGGTCGACCGAAGTGGCCCCGAGCCCGGAGGCTGAGTCCCGCTGGACGGCTGGTCTACACCCGTGGCCCGCGCCCGGACAATGAATGCCGCCGGGCCAGCTTGTCGACGGCCCGAGCCCACGCCTCTAGGCTGTGTCCCGCCGGGCTGGCTGGTCGACCCCCGTGGCCCGCTACCGCAAGCTGAGTCCCACCGTGCAGCTGGTCGAACCCACAGACCCCGTGCACGGGGGCTGAGTCCCGCCGGGCCTGCTGGTCGAGGTCCGCGTCCAGGAGCGTCCGCGGAGCGTCGTTCGATCGCCCGACACGGCGTGCCTCGGTCGGCAGCTCCGGAACGGCCAGGTGCCAACCACCTCAGGCGTTCCCCCACCACGGACCAGGGGCGTCGTTCGGTCTGTCCGTCCGTCACCGCGGGCGCCCGCGCGTGCTGGTCGACTCGTGCAGGCGGCCATACGGCCCTACTAATCCTGCAGGGGCAACCTCGGGCCCAGAGGCCGGGCACCGACACGCCGGCGCCACCCGCACGATCCCGCAAGCACCGCCGGCCTGCTGGAAGTCCAGCGCGTGCGACGTGGCCAAATCGCGTCCCTCGTGGCTCCGGAAGGAACGAACGATATACAAACGGCCGCCAGGTGGCGCCCGACAACCGTCGCGCGCGTCAGCGGGACCGAGCCGGATCACCGGGCGGCCAGGGCGACCTGCCGCCCTTCCGTAGGGCCGATCCCGTCCCGGCACACCACGTCCGCCTCGGAGCTCCCGGACTCCACGGCGAGACCGCGGCAGCGGTAGGGGGGCTGGGAAAGAAGACCTTAGGCTCTCGGGCCACGGTGGCCGGGTGCCTGGCACGCGACAGAATTTCCCGAGTCGCCGGCGGGCAGGCGCGACAGTACCACACGGAGCTTCCACCCCCACGACCGTCTCCACCCCAATACCCTCCAAGCCGCCGCCGCCGCCGCCTACGGAACGCGACCCCCGAGGCGTCGGGAAGGGGCGGAAAGCGCCGCGGCGATGGCACGGGACCCCCGCCCCGGTCTTGGCACGCGCTGGGGTCCGGGGACGCTTCGGGCCTAAGTCATGCCGGGCCAGATGGTCGACCCCGCAGCCAAGCGCCCGCAGGCTTAGTAGCGCCGAGCTGACTGAGCCCCGCAGCCCAGCGTCCGGAGGCTGTTTCCCGCCTGGCCGTCTGGCCGGACCCCGTGGCCCGCGCCTGGACGATGAGTCCCGCAGGGCAGTCTGGTCGAAACCACACACCCCGAGCCTGGAGGCAGAGTCCCGCCCGGCCAGCTGGTTGACCCCCGCGGCCCCGCCCCCAGAGGCCAAGTCCCGCTCGGCCAGCTCGTCGACCCCCGCGGGCCGCGCCAGGAGGCTCCGTCCGGCCGGGCAGTCTGGTGGAGCACCGCGCTCGGAGGCTCAGTCCGGCTGTGCTGGCTTGTGGAGCACCGCGCCCGGAGGCCAAGTCCCGCCGGGACGGCTGGTCGACCCCCGCGGCCTGAGCTAGGACGCTCAGTCCCGCCGGGCCGGCTGGTCGACTGCCGTGGCACCCAGCCCGGAGGCTGAGTGCCTCTAGGCCGGCTGGTCGAACCCCGCCGTATGAGCCAGGAAGCTCAGTCCCGACGGGCAGGCTAGTGGACCAAGTGCTCGGAGGCTCAGTCCCACCGGGCCGGCTGGTCGAGTCCCGCAGCCCAGCGCCTGCAGGATGAGTACCGCCGAGCTGACTGAGCCCAGCAGCACAGCGTCCGGAGGCTGTTTCCCGCCTGGCCGTCTGGCCGGACCCCGTGGCCCGCGCCTCGAAGATGAGTCCCGCAGGGCAGTCTGGTCGAAACCACACACCCCGAGCCCGGAGGCAGAGTCCCGCCGGGCCAGCTGGTCGACACCCCGCGGCCCCGCGCACAGAGGCCAAGTCCCGCCCGGCCATCTAGTTGACCCCCGCGGCCCCGCCCCCAGAGGCCAAGTCCCGCTCGGCCAGGTGGTCGACCCCCGCGGCCCGCGCCAGGAGGCTCCGTCCGGCCGGGAAGTCTGGTGGAGCACCGCTCTCGGAGGCTCAGTCCGGCTGTGCTGGCTGGTGGAGCACCGCGCCCGGAGGCCAAGTCCCGCCGGGACGGCTGGTCGACCCCCGCGGCCTGAGCTAGGACGCTCAGTCCCGCCGGGCCGCCTGGTCGACTGCCGTGGCACCCAGCCCGGAGGCTGAGTCCCTCTAGGCCGGCTGGTCGAACCCCGCCGTAAGAGCCAGGAAGCTCAGTCCCGACGGGCAGGCTAGTGGACCAAGTGCTCGGAGGCTCAGTCCCACCGGGCCGGCTGGTCGAGTCCCGCAGCCCAGCGCCTGCAGGATGAGTACCGCCGAGCTGACTGAGCCACGCAGTCCAGCGTCCGGAGGATGTTTCCCTCCTGCCCGGTTGGTCGAACCCCGTGGCCCGTGACTCGACGATGAGTCCCGCCGGGCTGGCTGGTCGAACCCCCAGACCCCGTGCACGGAGGCGGAGTGCCGCCGGGCCACCCAGTCGACCGCTGTGGCCCCCGCGCGCGGAGCCTGAGTCCCGCCGTGGAGGCTGGTGGAGCCCCGCGGCCCGCGCCAACAGGCTCAGACCGGCCGGGCAGGCTGCTGGAGCCCCGGGCCCGGAGGCGAGTCCCGCCGGTCCCACTGGTCGACCCCCGCCGCCTGAGCGAGGAGGCTCAGTCCCGCCGGGCCTGCTGGTCGACCGCCGTGGCACCCAGCCCGGAGGCTGAGTCCCTCTAGGCCGGCTGGTCGAACCCCGCCGTAAGAGCCAGGAAGCTCAGTCCCGAAGGGCAGGCTAGTGGACCAAGTGCTCGGAGGCTCAGTCCCACCGGGCCGGCTGGTCGAGTCCCGCAGCCCAGCGCCTGCAGGATGAGTACCGCCGAGCTGACTGAGCCCCGCAGCACAGCGTCCGGAGGCTGTTTCCCGCCTGGCCGTCTGGCCGGACCCCGTGGCCCGCGCCTCGAAGATGAGTCCCGCAGGGCAGTCTGGTCGAAACCACACACCCCGAGCCCGGAGGCAGAGTCCCGACGGGCCAGCTGGTCGACCCCCCGCGGCCCCGCGCCCAGAAGCCAAGTCGCGCCCGGCCAGCTGGTCGACCCCCGCGGCCCCGCGCCCAGAGGCCAGGTCCCGCCCGGCCAGCTGGTTGACCCCCGCGACCCCGCGCCCAGAGGCCAAGTCCCGCTCGGCCAGCTGGTTGACCCCCGCGGTCCCGCGCACAGAGGCCAAGTCCCGCCCGGACAGCTGGTCGACCCCCGCGGCCCCGCGCCCAGAGGCCAAGTCCCGCCCGGCCAGCTGGTTGACCCCCGCGGCCCCGCCCCCAGAGGCCAAGTCCCGCTCGGCCAGCTCGTCGACCCCCGCGGGCCGCGCCAGGAGGCTCCGTCCGGCCGGGCAGTCTGGTGGAGCACCGCGCTCGGAGGCTCAGTCCGGCTGTGCTGGCTGGTGGAGCACCGCGCCCGGAGGCCAAGTCCCGCCGGGACGGCTGGTCGACCCCCGCGGCCTGAGCTAGGACGCTCAGTCCCGCCGGGCCGGCTGGTCGACTGCCGTGGCACCCAGCCCGGAGGCTGAGTGCCTCTAGGCCGGCTGGTCGAACCCCGCCGTATGAGCCAGGAAGCTCAGTCCCGACGGGCAGGCTAGTGGACCAAGTGCTCGGAGGCTCAGTCCCACCGGGCCGGCTGGTCGAGTCCCGCAGCCCAGCGCCTGCAGGATGAGTACCGCCGAGCTGACTGAGCCCAGCAGCACAGCGTCCGGAGGCTGTTTCCCGCCTGGCCGTCTGGCCGGACCCCGTGGCCCGCGCCTCGAAGATGAGTCCCGCAGGGCAGTCTGGTCGAAACCACACACCCCGAGCCCGGAGGCAGAGTCCCGCCGGGCCAGCTGGTCGACACCCCGCGGCCCCGCGCACAGAGGCCAAGTCCCGCCCGGCCATCTAGTTGACCCCCGCGGCCCCGCCCCCAGAGGCCAAGTCCCGCTCGGCCAGCTGGTCGACCCCCGCGGCCCGCGCCAGGAGGCTCCGTCCGGCCGGGAAGTCTGGTGGAGCACCGCTCTCGGAGGCTCAGTCCGGCTGTGCTGGCTGGTGGAGCACCGCGCCCGGAGGCCAAGTCCCGCCGGGACGGCTGGTCGACCCCCGCGGCCTGAGCTAGGACGCTCAGTCCCGCCGGGCCGCCTGGTCGACTGCCGTGGCACCCAGCCCGGAGGCTGAGTCCCTCTAGGCCGGCTGGTCGAACCCCGTCGTAAGAGCCAGGAAGCTCAGTCCCGACGGGCAGGCTAGTGGACCAAGTGCTCGGAGGCTCAGTCCCACCGGGCCGGCTGGTCGAGTCCCGCAGCCCAGCGCCTGCAGGATGAGTACCGCCGAGCTGACTGAGCCACGCAGTCCAGCGTCCGGAGGATGTTTCCCTCCTGCCCGGTTGGTCGAACCCCGTGGCCCGTGACTCGACGATGAGTCCCGCCGGGCTGGCTGGTCGAACCCCCAGACCCCGTGCACGGAGGCTGAGTGCCGCCGGGCCACCCAGTCGACCGCTGTGGCCCCCGCGCGCGGAGCCTGAGTCCCGCCGTGGAGGCTGGTGGAGCCCCGCGGCCCGCGCCAACAGGCTCAGACCGGCCGGGCCGGCTGCTGGAGCCCCGGGCCCGGAGGCGAGTCCCGCCGGTCCCACTGGTCGACCCCCGCCGCCTGAGCGAGGAGGCTCAGTCCCGCCGGGCCTGCTGGTCGACCGAAGTGGCCCCGAGCCCGGAGGCTGAGTCCCGCTGGACGGCTGGTCTACACCCGTGGCCCGCGCCCGGACAATGAATGCCGCCGGGCCAGCTTGTGGACGGCCCGAGCCCACGCCTCGAGGCTGTGTCCCGCCGGGCTGGCTGGTCGACCCCCGTGGCCCGCTACCGCAAGCTGAGTCCCACCGTGCAGCTGGTCGAACCCACAGACCCCGTGCACGGGGGCTGAGTCCCGCCGGGCCTGCTGGTCGAGGTCCGCGTCCAGGAGCGTCCGCGGAGCGTCGTTCGATCGCCCGACACGGCGTGCCTCGGTCGGCAGCTCCGGAACGGCCAGGTGCCAACCACCTCAGGCGTTCCCCCACCACGGACCAGGGGCGTCGTTCGGTCTGTCCGTCCGTCACCGCGGGCGCCCGCGCGTGCTGGTCGACTCGTGCAGGCGGCCATACGGCCCTACTAATCCTGCAGGGGCAACCTCGGGCCCAGAGGCCGGGCACCGACACGCCGGCGCCACCCGCACGATCCCGCAAGCACCGCCGGCCTGCTGGAAGTCCAGCGCGTGCGACGTGGCCAAATCGCGTCCCTCGTGGCTCCGGAAGGAACGAACGATATACAAACGGCCGCCAGGTGGCGCCCGACAACCGTCGCGCGCGTCAGCGGGACCGAGCCGGATCACCGGGCGGCCAGGGCGACCTGCCGCCCTTCCGTAGGGCCGATCCCGTCCCGGCACACCACGTCCGCCTCGGAGCTCCCGGACTCCACGGCGAGACCGCGGCAGCGGTAGGGGGGCTGGGAAAGAAGACCTTAGGCTCTCGGGCCACGGTGGCCGGGTGCCTGGCACGCGACAGAATTTCCCGAGTCGCCGGCGGGCAGGCGCGACAGTACCACACGGAGCTTCCACCCCCACGACCGTCTCCACCCCAATACCCTCCAAGCCGCCGCCGCCGCCGCCTACGGAACGCGACCCCCGAGGCGTCGGGAAGGGGCGGAAAGCGCCGCGGTGATGGCACGGGACCCCCGCCCCGGTCTTGGCACGCGCTGGCGTCCGGGGACGCTTCGGGCCTAAGTCATGCCGGGCCAGATGGTCGACCCCGCAGCCAAGCGCCCGCAGGCTTAGTAGCGCCGAGCTGACTGAGCCCCGCAGCCCAGCGTCCGGAGGCTGTTTCCCGCCTGGCCGTCTGGCCGGACCCCGTGGCCCGCGCCTGGACGATGAGTCCCGCAGGGCAGTCTGGTCGAAACCACACACCCCGAGCCTGGAGGCAGAGTCCCGCCCGGCCAGCTGGTCGACCCCTGCGGCCCGCGCCAGGAGGCTCCGTCCGGCCGGGCAGTCTCGTGGAGAACCGCTCTCGGAGGCTCAGTCCGGCTGTGCTGGCTGGTGGAGCACCGCGCCCGGAGGCCGAGTCCCGCCGGGACGGCTGGTCGAACCCCGCGGCCCGCGCCAGGACGCTCCGTCCGGCCGGGCAGTCTGGTGGAGAACCGCTCTCGGAGGCTCAGTCCGGCTGTGCTGGCTGGAGGAGCACCGCGCCCGGAGGCCGAGTCCCGCCGGGACGGCTGGTCGACCCCCGCCGTACGAGCCAGGAAGCTCAGTCCCGACGGACAGGCAGGTGGACCAAGTGCTCGGAGGCTCAGTCCGGCTGTGCTGGCTGGTGGAGCACCGCGCCCGGAGGCCAAGTCCCGACGGGACGGCTGGTCGACCCCCGCGGCCTGAGCTAGGACGCTCAGTCCCGCCGGGCCGGCTGGTCGACTGCCGTGGCACCCAACCCGGAGGCTGAGTCCCTCTAGGCCGGCTGGTCGAACCCCGCCGTAAGAGCCAGGAAGCTCAGTCCCGACGGGCAGGCTAGTGGACCAAGTGCTCGGAGGCTCAGTCCCACCGGGCCGGCTGGTCGAGTCCCGCAGCCCAGCGCCTGCAGGATGAGTACCGCCGAGCTGACTGAGCCACGCAGTCCAGCGTCCGGAGGATGTTTCCCTCCTGCCCGGTTGGTCGAACCCCGTGGCCCGTGACTCGACGATGAGTCCCGCCGGGCTGGCTGGTCGAACCCCCAGACCCCGTGCACGGAGGCTGAGTGCCGCCGGGCCACCCAGTCGACCGCTGTGGCCCCCGCGCGCGGAGCCTGAGTCCCGCCGTGGAGGCTGGTGGAGCCCCGCGGCCCGCGCCAACAGGCTCAGACCGGCCGGGCAGGCTGCTGGAGCCCCGGGCCCGGAGGCGAGTCCCGCCGGTCCCACTGGTCGACCCCCGCCGCCTGAGCGAGGAGGCTCAGTCCCGCCGGGCCTGCTGGTCGACCGCCGTGGCACCCAGCCCGGAGGATGAGTCCCTCTAGGCCGGCTGGTCGAACCCCGCCGTAAGAGCCAGGAAGCTCAGTCCCGAAGGGCAGGCTAGTGGACCAAGTGCTCGGAGGCTCAGTCCCACCGGGCCGGCTGGTCGAGTCCCGCAGCCCAGCGCCTGCAGGATGAGTACCGCCGAGCTGACTGAGCCCAGCAGCACAGCGTCCGGAGGCTGTTTCCCGCCTGGCCGTCTGGCCGGACCCCGTGGCCCGCGCCTCGAAGATGAGTCCCGCAGGGCAGTCTGGTCGAAACCACACACCCCGAGCCCGGAGGCAGAGTCCCGCCGGGCCAGCTGGTCGACACCCCGCGGCCCCGCGCACAGAGGCCAAGTCCCGCCCGGCCAGCTGGTTGACCCCCGCGGCCCCGCCCCCAGAGGCCAAGTCCCGCTCGGCCAGCTGGTCGACCCCCGCGGCCCGCGCCAGGAGGCTCCGTCCGGCCGGGAAGTCTGGTGGAGCACCGCTCTCGGAGGCTCAGTCCGGCTGTGCTGGCTGGTGGAGCACCGCGCCCGGAGGCCAAGTCCCGCCGGGACGGCTGGTCGACCCCCGCGGCCTGAGCTAGGACGCTCAGTCCCGCCGGGCTGCCTGGTCGACTGCCGTGGCACCCAGCCCGGAGGCTGAGTCCCTCTAGGCCGGCTGGTCGAACCCCGTCGTAAGAGCCAGGAAGCTCAGTCCCGACGGGCAGGCTAGTGGACCAAGTGCTCGGAGGCTCAGTCCCACCGGGCCGGCTGGTCGAGTCCCGCAGCCCAGCGCCTGCAGGATGAGTACCGCCGAGCTGACTGAGCCACGCAGTCCAGCGTCCGGAGGATGTTTCCCTCCTGCCCGGTTGGTCGAACCCCGTGGCCCGTGACTCGACGATGAGTCCCGCCGGGCTGGCTGGTCGAACCCCCAGACCCCGTGCACGGAGGCTGAGTGCCGCCGGGCCACCCAGTCGACCGCTGTGGCCCCCGCGCGCGGAGCCTGAGTCCCGCCGTGGAGGCTGGTGGAGCCCCGCGGCCCGCGCCAACAGGCTCAGACCGGCCGGGCCGGCTGCTGGAGCCCCGGGCCCGGAGGCGAGTCCCGCCGGTCCCACTGGTCGACCCCCGCCGCCTGAGCGAGGAGGCTCAGTCCCGCCGGGCCTGCTGGTCGACCGAAGTGGCCCCGAGCCCGGAGGCTGAGTCCCGCTGGACGGCTGGTCTACACCCGTGGCCCGCGCCCGGACAATGAATGCCGCCGGGCCAGCTTGTCGACGGCCCGAGCCCACGCCTCGAGGCTGTGTCCCGCCGGGCTGGCTGGTCGACCCCCGTGGCCCGCTACCGCAAGCTGAGTCCCACCGTGCAGCTGGTCGAACCCACAGACCCCGTGCACGGGGGCTGAGTCCCGCCGGGCCTGCTGGTCGAGGTCCGCGTCCAGGAGCGTCCGCGGAGCGTCGTTCGATCGCCCGACACGGCGTGCCTCGGTCGGCAGCTCCGGAACGGCCAGGTGCCAACCACCTCAGGCGTTCCCCCACCACGGACCAGGGGCGTCGTTCGGTCTGTCCGTCCGTCACCGCGGGCGCCCGCGCGTGCTGGTCGACTCGTGCAGGCGGCCATACGGCCCTACTAATCCTGCAGGGGCAACCTCGGGCCCAGAGGCCGGGCACCGACACGCCGGCGCCACCCGCACGATCCCGCAAGCACCGCCGGCCTGCTGGAAGTCCAGCGCGTGCGACGTGGCCAAATCGCGTCCCTCGTGGCTCCGGAAGGAACGAACGATATACAAACGGCCGCCAGGTGGCGCCCGACAACCGTCGCGCGCGTCAGCGGGACCGAGCCGGATCACCGGGCGGCCAGGGCGACCTGCCGCCCTTCCGTAGGGCCGATCCCGTCCCGGCACACCACGTCCGCCTCGGAGCTCCCGGACTCCACGGCGAGACCGCGGCAGCGGTAGGGGGGCTGGGAAAGAAGACCTTAGGCTCTCGGGCCACGGTGGCCGGGTGCCTGGCACGCGACAGAATTTCCCGAGTCGCCGGCGGGCAGGCGCGACAGTACCACACGGAGCTTCCACCCCCACGACCGTCTCCACCCCAATACCCTCCAAGCCGCCGCCGCCGCCGCCTACGGAACGCGACCCCCGAGGCGTCGGGAAGGGGCGGAAAGCGCCGCGGCGATGGCACGGGACCCCCGCCCCGGTCTTGGCACGCGCTGGCGTCCGGGGACGCTTCGGGCCTAAGTCATGCCGGGCCAGATGGTCGACCCCGCAGCCAAGCGCCCGCAGGCTTAGTAGCGCCGAGCTGACTGAGCCCCGCAGCCCAGCGTCCGGAGGCTGTTTCCCGCCTGGCCGTCTGGCCGGACCCCGTGGCCCGCGCCTGGACGATGAGTCCCGCAGGGCAGTCTGGTCGAAACCACACACCCCGAGCCTGGAGGCAGAGTCCCGCCCGGCCAGCTGGTCGACCCCTGCGGCCCGCGCCAGGAGGCTCCGTCCGGCCGGGCAGTCTCGTGGAGAACCGCTCTCGGAGGCTCAGTCCGGCTGTGCTGGCTGGTGGAGCACCGCGCCCGGAGGCCGAGTCCCGCCGGGACGGCTGGTCGAACCCCGCGGCCCGCGCCAGGACGCTCCGTCCGGCCGGGCAGTCTGGTGGAGAACCGCTCTCGGAGGCTCAGTCCGGCTGTGCTGGCTGGAGGAGCACCGCGCCCGGAGGCCGAGTCCCGCCGGGACGGCTGGTCGACCCCCGCCGTACGAGCCAGGAAGCTCAGTCCCGACGGACAGGCAGGTGGACCAAGTGCTCGGAGGCTCAGTCCGGCTGTGCTGGCTGGTGGAGCACCGCGCCCGGAGGCCAAGTCCCGACGGGACGGCTGGTCGACCCCCGCGGCCTGAGCTAGGACGCTCAGTCCCGCCGGGCCGGCTGGTCGACTGCCGTGGCACCCAACCCGGAGGCTGAGTCCCTCTAGGCCGGCTGGTCGAACCCCGCCGTAAGAGCCAGGAAGCTCAGTCCCGACGGGCAGGCTAGTGGACCAAGTGCTCGGAGGCTCAGTCCCACCGGGCCGGCTGGTCGAGTCCCGCAGCCCAGCGCCTGCAGGATGAGTACCGCCGAGCTGACTGAGCCACGCAGTCCAGCGTCCGGAGGATGTTTCCCTCCTGCCCGGTTGGTCGAACCCCGTGGCCCGTGACTCGACGATGAGTCCCGCCGGGCTGGCTGGTCGAACCCCCAGACCCCGTGCACGGAGGCTGAGTGCCGCCGGGCCACCCAGTCGACCGCTGTGGCCCCCGCGCGCGGAGCCTGAGTCCCGCCGTGGAGGCTGGTGGAGCCCCGCGGCCCGCGCCAACAGGCTCAGACCGGCCGGGCAGGCTGCTGGAGCCCCGGGCCCGGAGGCGAGTCCCGCCGGTCCCACTGGTCGACCCCCGCCGCCTGAGCGAGGAGGCTCAGTCCCGCCGGGCCTGCTGGTCGACCGCCGTGGCACCCCGCCCGGAGGCTGAGTCCCTCTAGGCCGGCTGGTCGAACCCCGCCGTAAGAGCCAGGAAGCTCAGTCCCGAAGGGCAGGCTAGTGGACCAAGTGCTCGGAGGCTCAGTCCCACCGGGCCGGCTGGTCGAGTCCCGCAGCCCAGCGCCTGCAGGATGAGTACCGCCGAGCTGACTGAGCCCCGCAGCACAGCGTCCGGAGGCTGTTTCCCGCCTGGCCGTCTGGCCGGACCCCGTGGCCCGCGCCTCGAAGATGAGTCCCGCAGGGCAGTCTGGTCGAAACCACACACCCCGAGCCCGGAGGCAGAGTCCCGACGGGCCAGCTGGTCGACCCCCCGCGGCCCCCGCGCCCAGAAGCCAAGTCGCGCCCGGCCAGCTGGTCGACCCCCGCGGCCCCGCGCCCAGAGGCCAGGTCCCGCCCGGCCAGCTGGTTGACCCCCGCGACCCCGCGCCCAGAGGCCAAGTCCCGCTCGGCCAGCTGGTTGACCCCCGCGGTCCCGCGCACAGAGGCCAAGTCCCGCCCGGACAGCTGGTCGACCCCCGCGGCCTGAGCTAGGACGCTCAGTCCCGCCGGGCTGGCTGGTCGAGTCCCGCAGCCCAGCGCCTGCAGGATGAGTACCGCCGAGCTGACTGAGCCACGCAGTCCAGCGTCCGGAGGATGTTTCCCTCCTGCCCGGCTGGTCGAACCACGTGGCCCGTGACTCGACGATGAGTCCCGCCGGGCTGGCTGGTCGAACCCCCAGACCCCGTGCACGGAGGCTGAGTGCCGCCGGGCCACCCAGTCGACCGCCGTGGTCCCCGCGCGCGGAGCCTGAGTCCCGCCGTGGAGGCTGGTGGAGCCCCGCGGCCCGCGCCAACAGGCTCAGACCGGCCGGGCAGGCTGCTGGAGCCCCGGGCCCGGAGGCGAGTCCCGCCGGTCCCACTGGTCGACCCCCGCCGCCTGAGCGAGGAGGCTCAATCCCGCCGGGCCTGCTGGTCGACCGCCGTGGCACCGAGCCCGGAGGCTGAGTCCCGCTGGACGGCTGGTCTACACCCGTGGCCCGCGCCCGGACAATGAATGCCGCCGGGCCAGCTGGTCGACGGACCGGGCCCACGCCTCGAGGCTGTGTCCCGCCGGGCTGGCTGGTCGACCCCCGTGGCCCGCTACCGCAAGCTGAGTCCCACCGTGCAGCTGGTCGAACCCACAGACCCCGTGCACGGGGGCTGAGTCCCGCCGGGCCTGCTGGTCGAGGTCCGCGTCCAGGAGCGTCCGCGGAGCGTCGTTCGATCGCCCGACACGGCGTGCCTCGGTCGGCAGCTCCGGAACGGCCAGGTGCCAACCACCTCAGGCGTTCCCCCACCACGGACCAGGGGCGTCGTTCGGTCTGTCCGTCCGTCACCGCGGGCGCCCGCGCGTGCTGGTCGACCCGTGCAGGCGGCCATACGGCCCTACTAATCCTGCAGGGGCAACCTCGGGCCCAGAGGCCGGGCACCGACACGCCGGCGCCACCCGCACGATCCCGCAAGCACCGCCGGCCTGCTGGAAGTCCAGCGCGTGCGACGTGGCCAAATCGCGTCCCTCGTGGCTCCGGAAGGAACGAACGATATACAAACGGCCGCCAGGTGGCGCCCGACAACCGTCGCGCGCGTCAGCGGGACCGAGCCGGATCACCGGGCGGCCAGGGCGACCTGCCGCCCTTCCGTAGGGCCGATCCCGTCCCGGCACACCACGTCCGCCTCGGAGCTCCCGGACTCCACGGCGAGACCGCGGCAGCGGTAGGGGGGCTGGGAAAGAAGACCTTAGGCTCTCGGGCCACGGTGGCCGGGTGCCTGGCACGCGACAGAATTTCCCGAGTCGCCGGCGGGCAGGCGCGACAGTACCACACGGAGCTTCCACCCCCACGACCGTCTCCACCCCAATACCCTCCAAGCCGCCGCCGCCGCCGCCTACGGAACGCGACCCCCGAGGCGTCGGGAAGGGGCGGAAAGCGCCGCGGCGATGGCACGGGACCCCCGCCCCGGTCTTGGCACGCGCTGGGGTCCGGGGACGCTTCGGGCCTAAGTCATGCCGGGCCAGATGGTCGACCCCGCAGCCAAGCGCCCGCAGGCTTAGTAGCGCCGAGCTGACTGAGCCCCGCAGCCCAGCGTCCGGAGGCTGTTTCCCGCCTGGCCGTCTGGCCGGACCCCGTGGCCCGCGCCTGGACGATGAGTCCCGCAGGGCAGTCTGGTCGAAACCACACACCCCGAGCCTGGAGGCAGAGTCCCGCCCGGCCAGCTGGTCGACCCCTGCGGCCCGCGCCAGGAGGCTCCGTCCGGCCGGGCAGTCTCGTGGAGAACCGCTCTCGGAGGCTCAGTCCGGCTGTGCTGGCTGGTGGAGCACCGCGCCCGGAGGCCGAGTCCCGCCGGGACGGCTGGTCGAACCCCGCGGCCCGCGCCAGGACGCTCCGTCCGGCCGGGCAGTCTGGTGGAGAACCGCTCTCGGAGGCTCAGTCCGGCTGTGCTGGCTGGAGGAGCACCGCGCCCGGAGGCCGAGTCCCGCCGGGACGGCTGGTCGACCCCCGCCGTACGAGCCAGGAAGCTCAGTCCCGACGGACAGGCAGGTGGACCAAGTGCTCGGAGGCTCAGTCCGGCTGTGCTGGCTGGTGGAGCACCGCGCCCGGAGGCCAAGTCCCGACGGGACGGCTGGTCGACCCCCGCGGCCTGAGCTAGGACGCTCAGTCCCGCCGGGCCGGCTGGTCGACTGCCGTGGCACCCAACCCGGAGGCTGAGTCCCTCTAGGCCGGCTGGTCGAACCCCGCCGTAAGAGCCAGGAAGCTCAGTCCCGACGGGCAGGCTAGTGGACCAAGTGCTCGGAGGCTCAGTCCCACCGGGCCGGCTGGTCGAGTCCCGCAGCCCAGCGCCTGCAGGATGAGTACCGCCGAGCTGACTGAGCCACGCAGTCCAGCGTCCGGAGGATGTTTCCCTCCTGCCCGGTTGGTCGAACCCCGTGGCCCGTGACTCGACGATGAGTCCCGCCGGGCTGGCTGGTCGAACCCCCAGACCCCGTGCACGGAGGCTGAGTGCCGCCGGGCCACCCAGTCGACCGCTGTGGCCCCCGCGCGCGGAGCCTGAGTCCCGCCGTGGAGGCTGGTGGAGCCCCGCGGCCCGCGCCAACAGGCTCAGACCGGCCGGGCCGGCTGCTGGAGCCCCGGGCCCGGAGGCGAGTCCCGCCGGTCCCACTGGTCGACCCCCGCCGCCTGAGCGAGGAGGCTCAGTCCCGCCGGGCCTGCTGGTCGACCGAAGTGGCCCCGAGCCCGGAGGCTGAGTCCCGCTGGACGGCTGGTCTACACCCGTGGCCCGCGCCCGGACAATGAATGCCGCCGGGCCAGCTTGTCGACGGCCCGAGCCCACGCCTCGAGGCTGTGTCCCGCCGGGCTGGCTGGTCGACCCCCGTGGCCCGCTACCGCAAGCTGAGTCCCACCGTGCAGCTGGTCGAACCCACAGACCCCGTGCACGGGGGCTGAGTCCCGCCGGGCCTGCTGGTCGAGGTCCGCGTCCAGGAGCGTCCGCGGAGCGTCGTTCGATCGCCCGACACGGCGTGCCTCGGTCGGCAGCTCCGGAACGGCCAGGTGCCAACCACCTCAGGCGTTCCCCCACCACGGACCAGGGGCGTCGTTCGGTCTGTCCGTCCGTCACCGCGGGCGCCCGCGCGTGCTGGTCGACTCGTGCAGGCGGCCATACGGCCCTACTAATCCTGCAGGGGCAACCTCGGGCCCAGAGGCCGGGCACCGACACGCCGGCGCCACCCGCACGATCCCGCAAGCACCGCCGGCCTGCTGGAAGTCCAGCGCGTGCGACGTGGCCAAATCGCGTCCCTCGTGGCTCCGGAAGGAACGAACGATATACAAACGGCCGCCAGGTGGCGCCCGACAACCGTCGCGCGCGTCAGCGGGACCGAGCCGGATCACCGGGCGGCCAGGGCGACCTGCCGCCCTTCCGTAGGGCCGATCCCGTCCCGGCACACCACGTCCGCCTCGGAGCTCCCGGACTCCACGGCGAGACCGCGGCAGCGGTAGGGGGGCTGGGAAAGAAGACCTTAGGCTCTCGGGCCACGGTGGCCGGGTGCCTGGCACGCGACAGAATTTCCCGAGTCGCCGGCGGGCAGGCGCGACAGTACCACACGGAGCTTCCACCCCCACGACCGTCTCCACCCCAATACCCTCCAAGCCGCCGCCGCCGCCGCCTACGGAACGCGACCCCCGAGGCGTCGGGAAGGGGCGGAAAGCGCCGCGGCGATGGCACGGGACCCCCGCCCCGGTCTTGGCACGCGCTGGCGTCCGGGGACGCTTCGGGCCTAAGTCATGCCGGGCCAGATGGTCGACCCCGCAGCCAAGCGCCCGCAGGCTTAGTAGCGCCGAGCTGACTGAGCCCCGCAGCCCAGCGTCCGGAGGCTGTTTCCCGCCTGGCCGTCTGGCCGGACCCCGTGGCCCGCGCCTGGACGATGAGTCCCGCAGGGCAGTCTGGTCGAAACCACACACCCCGAGCCTGGAGGCAGAGTCCCGCCCGGCCAGCTGGTCGACCCCTGCGGCCCGCGCCAGGAGGCTCCGTCCGGCCGGGCAGTCTCGTGGAGAACCGCTCTCGGAGGCTCAGTCCGGCTGTGCTGGCTGGTGGAGCACCGCGCCCGGAGGCCGAGTCCCGCCGGGACGGCTGGTCGAACCCCGCGGCCCGCGCCAGGACGCTCCGTCCGGCCGGGCAGTCTGGTGGAGAACCGCTCTCGGAGGCTCAGTCCGGCTGTGCTGGCTGGAGGAGCACCGCGCCCGGAGGCCGAGTCCCGCCGGGACGGCTGGTCGACCCCCGCCGTACGAGCCAGGAAGCTCAGTCCCGACGGACAGGCAGGTGGACCAAGTGCTCGGAGGCTCAGTCCGGCTGTGCTGGCTGGTGGAGCACCGCGCCCGGAGGCCAAGTCCCGACGGGACGGCTGGTCGACCCCCGCGGCCTGAGCTAGGACGCTCAGTCCCGCCGGGCCGGCTGGTCGACTGCCGTGGCACCCAACCCGGAGGCTGAGTCCCTCTAGGCCGGCTGGTCGAACCCCGCCGTAAGAGCCAGGAAGCTCAGTCCCGACGGGCAGGCTAGTGGACCAAGTGCTCGGAGGCTCAGTCCCACCGGGCCGGCTGGTCGAGTCCCGCAGCCCAGCGCCTGCAGGATGAGTACCGCCGAGCTGACTGAGCCACGCAGTCCAGCGTCCGGAGGATGTTTCCCTCCTGCCCGGTTGGTCGAACCCCGTGGCCCGTGACTCGACGATGAGTCCCGCCGGGCTGGCTGGTCGAACCCCCAGACCCCGTGCACGGAGGCTGAGTGCCGCCGGGCCACCCAGTCGACCGCTGTGGCCCCCGCGCGCGGAGCCTGAGTCCCGCCGTGGAGGCTGGTGGAGCCCCGCGGCCCGCGCCAACAGGCTCAGACCGGCCGGGCAGGCTGCTGGAGCCCCGGGCCCGGAGGCGAGTCCCGCCGGTCCCACTGGTCGACCCCCGCCGCCTGAGCGAGGAGGCTCAGTCCCGCCGGGCCTGCTGGTCGACCGCCGTGGCACCCCGCCCGGAGGCTGAGTCCCTCTAGGCCGGCTGGTCGAACCCCGCCGTAAGAGCCAGGAAGCTCAGTCCCGAAGGGCAGGCTAGTGGACCAAGTGCTCGGAGGCTCAGTCCCACCGGGCCGGCTGGTCGAGTCCCGCAGCCCAGCGCCTGCAGGATGAGTACCGCCGAGCTGACTGAGCCCCGCAGCACAGCGTCCGGAGGCTGTTTCCCGCCTGGCCGTCTGGCCGGACCCCGTGGCCCGCGCCTCGAAGATGAGTCCCGCAGGGCAGTCTGGTCGAAACCACACACCCCGAGCCCGGAGGCAGAGTCCCGACGGGCCAGCTGGTCGACCCCCCGCGGCCCCCGCGCCCAGAAGCCAAGTCGCGCCCGGCCAGCTGGTCGACCCCCGCGGCCCCGCGCCCAGAGGCCAGGTCCCGCCCGGCCAGCTGGTTGACCCCCGCGACCCCGCGCCCAGAGGCCAAGTCCCGCTCGGCCAGCTGGTTGACCCCCGCGGTCCCGCGCACAGAGGCCAAGTCCCGCCCGGACAGCTGGTCGACCCCCGCGGCCTGAGCTAGGACGCTCAGTCCCGCCGGGCTGGCTGGTCGAGTCCCGCAGCCCAGCGCCTGCAGGATGAGTACCGCCGAGCTGACTGAGCCACGCAGTCCAGCGTCCGGAGGATGTTTCCCTCCTGCCCGGCTGGTCGAACCACGTGGCCCGTGACTCGACGATGAGTCCCGCCGGGCTGGCTGGTCGAACCCCCAGACCCCGTGCACGGAGGCTGAGTGCCGCCGGGCCACCCAGTCGACCGCCGTGGTCCCCGCGCGCGGAGCCTGAGTCCCGCCGTGGAGGCTGGTGGAGCCCCGCGGCCCGCGCCAACAGGCTCAGACCGGCCGGGCAGGCTGCTGGAGCCCCGGGCCCGGAGGCGAGTCCCGCCGGTCCCACTGGTCGACCCCCGCCGCCTGAGCGAGGAGGCTCAATCCCGCCGGGCCTGCTGGTCGACCGCCGTGGCACCGAGCCCGGAGGCTGAGTCCCGCTGGACGGCTGGTCTACACCCGTGGCCCGCGCCCGGACAATGAATGCCGCCGGGCCAGCTGGTCGACGGACCGGGCCCACGCCTCGAGGCTGTGTCCCGCCGGGCTGGCTGGTCGACCCCCGTGGCCCGCTACCGCAAGCTGAGTCCCACCGTGCAGCTGGTCGAACCCACAGACCCCGTGCACGGGGGCTGAGTCCCGCCGGGCCTGCTGGTCGAGGTCCGCGTCCAGGAGCGTCCGCGGAGCGTCGTTCGATCGCCCGACACGGCGTGCCTCGGTCGGCAGCTCCGGAACGGCCAGGTGCCAACCACCTCAGGCGTTCCCCCACCACGGACCAGGGGCGTCGTTCGGTCTGTCCGTCCGTCACCGCGGGCGCCCGCGCGTGCTGGTCGACCCGTGCAGGCGGCCATACGGCCCTACTAATCCTGCAGGGGCAACCTCGGGCCCAGAGGCCGGGCACCGACACGCCGGCGCCACCCGCACGATCCCGCAAGCACCGCCGGCCTGCTGGAAGTCCAGCGCGTGCGACGTGGCCAAATCGCGTCCCTCGTGGCTCCGGAAGGAACGAACGATATACAAACGGCCGCCAGGTGGCGCCCGACAACCGTCGCGCGCGTCAGCGGGACCGAGCCGGATCACCGGGCGGCCAGGGCGACCTGCCGCCCTTCCGTAGGGCCGATCCCGTCCCGGCACACCACGTCCGCCTCGGAGCTCCCGGACTCCACGGCGAGACCGCGGCAGCGGTAGGGGGGCTGGGAAAGAAGACCTTAGGCTCTCGGGCCACGGTGGCCGGGTGCCTGGCACGCGACAGAATTTCCCGAGTCGCCGGCGGGCAGGCGCGACAGTACCACACGGAGCTTCCACCCCCACGACCGTCTCCACCCCAATACCCTCCAAGCCGCCGCCGCCGCCGCCTACGGAACGCGACCCCCGAGGCGTCGGGAAGGGGCGGAAAGCGCCGCGGCGATGGCACGGGACCCCCGCCCCGGTCTTGGCACGCGCTGGGGTCCGGGGACGCTTCGGGCCTAAGTCATGCCGGGCCAGATGGTCGACCCCGCAGCCAAGCGCCCGCAGGCTTAGTAGCGCCGAGCTGACTGAGCCCCGCAGCCCAGCGTCCGGAGGCTGTTTCCCGCCTGGCCGTCTGGCCGGACCCCGTGGCCCGCGCCTGGACGATGAGTCCCGCAGGGCAGTCTGGTCGAAACCACACACCCCGAGCCTGGAGGCAGAGTCCCGCCCGGCCAGCTGGTCGACCCCTGCGGCCCGCGCCAGGAGGCTCCGTCCGGCCGGGCAGTCTCGTGGAGAACCGCTCTCGGAGGCTCAGTCCGGCTGTGCTGGCTGGTGGAGCACCGCGCCCGGAGGCCGAGTCCCGCCGGGACGGCTGGTCGAACCCCGCGGCCCGCGCCAGGACGCTCCGTCCGGCCGGGCAGTCTGGTGGAGAACCGCTCTCGGAGGCTCAGTCCGGCTGTGCTGGCTGGAGGAGCACCGCGCCCGGAGGCCGAGTCCCGCCGGGACGGCTGGTCGACCCCCGCCGTACGAGCCAGGAAGCTCAGTCCCGACGGACAGGCAGGTGGACCAAGTGCTCGGAGGCTCAGTCCGGCTGTGCTGGCTGGTGGAGCACCGCGCCCGGAGGCCAAGTCCCGACGGGACGGCTGGTCGACCCCCGCGGCCTGAGCTAGGACGCTCAGTCCCGCCGGGCCGGCTGGTCGACTGCCGTGGCACCCAACCCGGAGGCTGAGTCCCTCTAGGCCGGCTGGTCGAACCCCGCCGTAAGAGCCAGGAAGCTCAGTCCCGACGGGCAGGCTAGTGGACCAAGTGCTCGGAGGCTCAGTCCCACCGGGCCGGCTGGTCGAGTCCCGCAGCCCAGCGCCTGCAGGATGAGTACCGCCGAGCTGACTGAGCCACGCAGTCCAGCGTCCGGAGGATGTTTCCCTCCTGCCCGGTTGGTCGAACCCCGTGGCCCGTGACTCGACGATGAGTCCCGCCGGGCTGGCTGGTCGAACCCCCAGACCCCGTGCACGGAGGCTGAGTGCCGCCGGGCCACCCAGTCGACCGCTGTGGCCCCCGCGCGCGGAGCCTGAGTCCCGCCGTGGAGGCTGGTGGAGCCCCGCGGCCCGCGCCAACAGGCTCAGACCGGCCGGGCCGGCTGCTGGAGCCCCGGGCCCGGAGGCGAGTCCCGCCGGTCCCACTGGTCGACCCCCGCCGCCTGAGCGAGGAGGCTCAGTCCCGCCGGGCCTGCTGGTCGACCGAAGTGGCCCCGAGCCCGGAGGCTGAGTCCCGCTGGACGGCTGGTCTACACCCGTGGCCCGCGCCCGGACAATGAATGCCGCCGGGCCAGCTTGTCGACGGCCCGAGCCCACGCCTCGAGGCTGTGTCCCGCCGGGCTGGCTGGTCGACCCCCGTGGCCCGCTACCGCAAGCTGAGTCCCACCGTGCAGCTGGTCGAACCCACAGACCCCGTGCACGGGGGCTGAGTCCCGCCGGGCCTGCTGGTCGAGGTCCGCGTCCAGGAGCGTCCGCGGAGCGTCGTTCGATCGCCCGACACGGCGTGCCTCGGTCGGCAGCTCCGGAACGGCCAGGTGCCAACCACCTCAGGCGTTCCCCCACCACGGACCAGGGGCGTCGTTCGGTCTGTCCGTCCGTCACCGCGGGCGCCCGCGCGTGCTGGTCGACTCGTGCAGGCGGCCATACGGCCCTACTAATCCTGCAGGGGCAACCTCGGGCCCAGAGGCCGGGCACCGACACGCCGGCGCCACCCGCACGATCCCGCAAGCACCGCCGGCCTGCTGGAAGTCCAGCGCGTGCGACGTGGCCAAATCGCGTCCCTCGTGGCTCCGGAAGGAACGAACGATATACAAACGGCCGCCAGGTGGCGCCCGACAACCGTCGCGCGCGTCAGCGGGACCGAGCCGGATCACCGGGCGGCCAGGGCGACCTGCCGCCCTTCCGTAGGGCCGATCCCGTCCCGGCACACCACGTCCGCCTCGGAGCTCCCGGACTCCACGGCGAGACCGCGGCAGCGGTAGGGGGGCTGGGAAAGAAGACCTTAGGCTCTCGGGCCACGGTGGCCGGGTGCCTGGCACGCGACAGAATTTCCCGAGTCGCCGGCGGGCAGGCGCGACAGTACCACACGGAGCTTCCACCCCCACGACCGTCTCCACCCCAATACCCTCCAAGCCGCCGCCGCCGCCGCCTACGGAACGCGACCCCCGAGGCGTCGGGAAGGGGCGGAAAGCGCCGCGGCGATGGCACGGGACCCCCGCCCCGGTCTTGGCACGCGCTGGCGTCCGGGGACGCTTCGGGCCTAAGTCATGCCGGGCCAGATGGTCGACCCCGCAGCCAAGCGCCCGCAGGCTTAGTAGCGCCGAGCTGACTGAGCCCCGCAGCCCAGCGTCCGGAGGCTGTTTCCCGCCTGGCCGTCTGGCCGGACCCCGTGGCCCGCGCCTGGACGATGAGTCCCGCAGGGCAGTCTGGTCGAAACCACACACCCCGAGCCTGGAGGCAGAGTCCCGCCCGGCCAGCTGGTCGACCCCTGCGGCCCGCGCCAGGAGGCTCCGTCCGGCCGGGCAGTCTCGTGGAGAACCGCTCTCGGAGGCTCAGTCCGGCTGTGCTGGCTGGTGGAGCACCGCGCCCGGAGGCCGAGTCCCGCCGGGACGGCTGGTCGAACCCCGCGGCCCGCGCCAGGACGCTCCGTCCGGCCGGGCAGTCTGGTGGAGAACCGCTCTCGGAGGCTCAGTCCGGCTGTGCTGGCTGGAGGAGCACCGCGCCCGGAGGCCGAGTCCCGCCGGGACGGCTGGTCGACCCCCGCCGTACGAGCCAGGAAGCTCAGTCCCGACGGACAGGCAGGTGGACCAAGTGCTCGGAGGCTCAGTCCGGCTGTGCTGGCTGGTGGAGCACCGCGCCCGGAGGCCAAGTCCCGACGGGACGGCTGGTCGACCCCCGCGGCCTGAGCTAGGACGCTCAGTCCCGCCGGGCCGGCTGGTCGACTGCCGTGGCACCCAACCCGGAGGCTGAGTCCCTCTAGGCCGGCTGGTCGAACCCCGCCGTAAGAGCCAGGAAGCTCAGTCCCGACGGGCAGGCTAGTGGACCAAGTGCTCGGAGGCTCAGTCCCACCGGGCCGGCTGGTCGAGTCCCGCAGCCCAGCGCCTGCAGGATGAGTACCGCCGAGCTGACTGAGCCACGCAGTCCAGCGTCCGGAGGATGTTTCCCTCCTGCCCGGTTGGTCGAACCCCGTGGCCCGTGACTCGACGATGAGTCCCGCCGGGCTGGCTGGTCGAACCCCCAGACCCCGTGCACGGAGGCTGAGTGCCGCCGGGCCACCCAGTCGACCGCTGTGGCCCCCGCGCGCGGAGCCTGAGTCCCGCCGTGGAGGCTGGTGGAGCCCCGCGGCCCGCGCCAACAGGCTCAGACCGGCCGGGCAGGCTGCTGGAGCCCCGGGCCCGGAGGCGAGTCCCGCCGGTCCCACTGGTCGACCCCCGCCGCCTGAGCGAGGAGGCTCAGTCCCGCCGGGCCTGCTGGTCGACCGCCGTGGCACCCCGCCCGGAGGCTGAGTCCCTCTAGGCCGGCTGGTCGAACCCCGCCGTAAGAGCCAGGAAGCTCAGTCCCGAAGGGCAGGCTAGTGGACCAAGTGCTCGGAGGCTCAGTCCCACCGGGCCGGCTGGTCGAGTCCCGCAGCCCAGCGCCTGCAGGATGAGTACCGCCGAGCTGACTGAGCCCCGCAGCACAGCGTCCGGAGGCTGTTTCCCGCCTGGCCGTCTGGCCGGACCCCGTGGCCCGCGCCTCGAAGATGAGTCCCGCAGGGCAGTCTGGTCGAAACCACACACCCCGAGCCCGGAGGCAGAGTCCCGACGGGCCAGCTGGTCGACCCCCCGCGGCCCCCGCGCCCAGAAGCCAAGTCGCGCCCGGCCAGCTGGTCGACCCCCGCGGCCCCGCGCCCAGAGGCCAGGTCCCGCCCGGCCAGCTGGTTGACCCCCGCGACCCCGCGCCCAGAGGCCAAGTCCCGCTCGGCCAGCTGGTTGACCCCCGCGGTCCCGCGCACAGAGGCCAAGTCCCGCCCGGACAGCTGGTCGACCCCCGCGGCCTGAGCTAGGACGCTCAGTCCCGCCGGGCTGGCTGGTCGAGTCCCGCAGCCCAGCGCCTGCAGGATGAGTACCGCCGAGCTGACTGAGCCACGCAGTCCAGCGTCCGGAGGATGTTTCCCTCCTGCCCGGCTGGTCGAACCACGTGGCCCGTGACTCGACGATGAGTCCCGCCGGGCTGGCTGGTCGAACCCCCAGACCCCGTGCACGGAGGCTGAGTGCCGCCGGGCCACCCAGTCGACCGCCGTGGTCCCCGCGCGCGGAGCCTGAGTCCCGCCGTGGAGGCTGGTGGAGCCCCGCGGCCCGCGCCAACAGGCTCAGACCGGCCGGGCAGGCTGCTGGAGCCCCGGGCCCGGAGGCGAGTCCCGCCGGTCCCACTGGTCGACCCCCGCCGCCTGAGCGAGGAGGCTCAATCCCGCCGGGCCTGCTGGTCGACCGCCGTGGCACCGAGCCCGGAGGCTGAGTCCCGCTGGACGGCTGGTCTACACCCGTGGCCCGCGCCCGGACAATGAATGCCGCCGGGCCAGCTGGTCGACGGACCGGGCCCACGCCTCGAGGCTGTGTCCCGCCGGGCTGGCTGGTCGACCCCCGTGGCCCGCTACCGCAAGCTGAGTCCCACCGTGCAGCTGGTCGAACCCACAGACCCCGTGCACGGGGGCTGAGTCCCGCCGGGCCTGCTGGTCGAGGTCCGCGTCCAGGAGCGTCCGCGGAGCGTCGTTCGATCGCCCGACACGGCGTGCCTCGGTCGGCAGCTCCGGAACGGCCAGGTGCCAACCACCTCAGGCGTTCCCCCACCACGGACCAGGGGCGTCGTTCGGTCTGTCCGTCCGTCACCGCGGGCGCCCGCGCGTGCTGGTCGACCCGTGCAGGCGGCCATACGGCCCTACTAATCCTGCAGGGGCAACCTCGGGCCCAGAGGCCGGGCACCGACACGCCGGCGCCACCCGCACGATCCCGCAAGCACCGCCGGCCTGCTGGAAGTCCAGCGCGTGCGACGTGGCCAAATCGCGTCCCTCGTGGCTCCGGAAGGAACGAACGATATACAAACGGCCGCCAGGTGGCGCCCGACAACCGTCGCGCGCGTCAGCGGGACCGAGCCGGATCACCGGGCGGCCAGGGCGACCTGCCGCCCTTCCGTAGGGCCGATCCCGTCCCGGCACACCACGTCCGCCTCGGAGCTCCCGGACTCCACGGCGAGACCGCGGCAGCGGTAGGGGGGCTGGGAAAGAAGACCTTAGGCTCTCGGGCCACGGTGGCCGGGTGCCTGGCACGCGACAGAATTTCCCGAGTCGCCGGCGGGCAGGCGCGACAGTACCACACGGAGCTTCCACCCCCACGACCGTCTCCACCCCAATACCCTCCAAGCCGCCGCCGCCGCCGCCTACGGAACGCGACCCCCGAGGCGTCGGGAAGGGGCGGAAAGCGCCGCGGCGATGGCACGGGACCCCCGCCCCGGTCTTGGCACGCGCTGGGGTCCGGGGACGCTTCGGGCCTAAGTCATGCCGGGCCAGATGGTCGACCCCGCAGCCAAGCGCCCGCAGGCTTAGTAGCGCCGAGCTGACTGAGCCCCGCAGCCCAGCGTCCGGAGGCTGTTTCCCGCCTGGCCGTCTGGCCGGACCCCGTGGCCCGCGCCTGGACGATGAGTCCCGCAGGGCAGTCTGGTCGAAACCACACACCCCGAGCCTGGAGGCAGAGTCCCGCCCGGCCAGCTGGTCGACCCCTGCGGCCCGCGCCAGGAGGCTCCGTCCGGCCGGGCAGTCTCGTGGAGAACCGCTCTCGGAGGCTCAGTCCGGCTGTGCTGGCTGGTGGAGCACCGCGCCCGGAGGCCGAGTCCCGCCGGGACGGCTGGTCGAACCCCGCGGCCCGCGCCAGGACGCTCCGTCCGGCCGGGCAGTCTGGTGGAGAACCGCTCTCGGAGGCTCAGTCCGGCTGTGCTGGCTGGAGGAGCACCGCGCCCGGAGGCCGAGTCCCGCCGGGACGGCTGGTCGACCCCCGCCGTACGAGCCAGGAAGCTCAGTCCCGACGGACAGGCAGGTGGACCAAGTGCTCGGAGGCTCAGTCCGGCTGTGCTGGCTGGTGGAGCACCGCGCCCGGAGGCCAAGTCCCGACGGGACGGCTGGTCGACCCCCGCGGCCTGAGCTAGGACGCTCAGTCCCGCCGGGCCGGCTGGTCGACTGCCGTGGCACCCAACCCGGAGGCTGAGTCCCTCTAGGCCGGCTGGTCGAACCCCGCCGTAAGAGCCAGGAAGCTCAGTCCCGACGGGCAGGCTAGTGGACCAAGTGCTCGGAGGCTCAGTCCCACCGGGCCGGCTGGTCGAGTCCCGCAGCCCAGCGCCTGCAGGATGAGTACCGCCGAGCTGACTGAGCCACGCAGTCCAGCGTCCGGAGGATGTTTCCCTCCTGCCCGGTTGGTCGAACCCCGTGGCCCGTGACTCGACGATGAGTCCCGCCGGGCTGGCTGGTCGAACCCCCAGACCCCGTGCACGGAGGCTGAGTGCCGCCGGGCCACCCAGTCGACCGCTGTGGCCCCCGCGCGCGGAGCCTGAGTCCCGCCGTGGAGGCTGGTGGAGCCCCGCGGCCCGCGCCAACAGGCTCAGACCGGCCGGGCAGGCTGCTGGAGCCCCGGGCCCGGAGGCGAGTCCCGCCGGTCCCACTGGTCGACCCCCGCCGCCTGAGCGAGGAGGCTCAGTCCCGCCGGGCCTGCTGGTCGACCGCCGTGGCACCCCGCCCGGAGGCTGAGTCCCTCTAGGCCGGCTGGTCGAACCCCGCCGTAAGAGCCAGGAAGCTCAGTCCCGAAGGGCAGGCTAGTGGACCAAGTGCTCGGAGGCTCAGTCCCACCGGGCCGGCTGGTCGAGTCCCGCAGCCCAGCGCCTGCAGGATGAGTACCGCCGAGCTGACTGAGCCACGCAGTCCAGCGTCCGGAGGATGTTTCCCTCCTGCCCGGTTGGTCGAACCCCGTGGCCCGTGACTCGACGATGAGTCCCGCCGGGCTGGCTGGTCGAACCCCCAGACCCCGTGCACGGAGGCTGAGTGCCGCCGGGCCACCCAGTCGACCGCTGTGGCCCCCGCGCGCGGAGCCTGAGTCCCGCCGTGGAGGCTGGTGGAGCCCCGCGGCCCGCGCCAACAGGCTCAGACCGGCCGGGCAGGCTGCTGGAGCCCCGGGCCCGGAGGCGAGTCCCGCCGGTCCCACTGGTCGACCCCCGCCGCCTGAGCGAGGAGGCTCAGTCCCGCCGGGCCTGCTGGTCGACCGCCGTGGCACCCAGCCCGGAGGCTGAGTCCCTCTAGGCCGGCTGGTCGAACCCCGCCGTAAGAGCCAGGAAGCTCAGTCCCGAAGGGCAGGCTAGTGGACCAAGTGCTCGGAGGCTCAGTCCCACCGGGCCGGCTGGTCGAGTCCCGCAGCCCAGCGCCTGCAGGATGAGTACCGCCGAGCTGACTGAGCCCCGCAGCACAGCGTCCGGAGGCTGTTTCCCGCCTGGCCGTCTGGCCGGACCCCGTGGCCCGCGCCTCGAAGATGAGTCCCGCAGGGCAGTCTGGTCGAAACCACACACCCCGAGCCCGGAGGCAGAGTCCCGACGGGCCAGCTGGTCGACCCCCCGCGGCCCCGCGCCCAGAAGCCAAGTCGCGCCCGGCCAGCTGGTCGACCCCCGCGGCCCCGCGCCCAGAGGCCAGGTCCCGCCCGGCCAGCTGGTTGACCCCCGCGGTCCCGCGCACAGAGGCCAAGTCCCGCCCGGCCAGCTGGTCGACCCCCGCGGCCCCGCGCCCAGAGGCCAAGTCCCGCCCGGCCAGCTGGTTGACCCCCGCGGCCCCGCCCCCAGAGGCCAAGTCCCGCTCGGCCAGCTGGTCGACCCCCGCGGGCCGCGCCTGGAGGCTCCGTCCGGCCGGGCAGTCTGGTGGAGCACCGCGCTCGGAGGCTCAGTCCGGCTGTGCTGGCTGGTGGAGCATCGCGCCCGGAGGCCAAGTCCCGCCGGGACGGCTGGTCGACCCCCGCGGCCTGAGCTAGGACGCTCAGTCCCGCCGGGCCGGCTGGTCGACTGCCGTGGCACCCAGCCCGGAGGCTGAGTCCCTCTAGGCCGGCTGGTCGAACCCCGCCGTAAGAGCCAGGAAGCTCAGTCCCGACGGGCAGGCTAGTGGACCAAGTGCTCGGAGGCTCAGTCCCACCGGGCCGGCTGGTCGAGTCCCGCAGCCCAGCGCCTGCAGGATGAGTACCGCCGAGCTGACTGAGCCACGCAGTCCAGCGTCCGGAGGATGTTTCCCTCCTGCCCGGTTGGTCGAACCCCGTGGCCCGTGACTCGACGATGAGTCCCGCCGGGCTGGCTGGTCGAACCCCCAGACCCCGTGCACGGAGGCTGAGTGCCGCCGGGCCACCCAGTCGACCGCTGTGGCCCCCGCGCGCGGAGCCTGAGTCCCGCCGTGGAGGCTGGTGGAGCCCCGCGGCCCGCGCCAACAGGCTCAGACCGGCCGGGCAGGCTGCTGGAGCCCCGGGCCCGGAGGCGAGTCCCGCCGGTCCCACTGGTCGACCCCCGCCGCCTGAGCGAGGAGGCTCAGTCCCGCCGGGCCTGCTGGTCGACCGCCGTGGCCCCGAGCCCGGAGGCTGAGTCCCGCTGGACGGCTGGTCTACACCCGTGGCCCGCGCCCGGACAATGAATGCCGCCGGGCCAGCTGGTCGACGGCCCGAGCCCACGCCTCGAGGCTGTGTCCCGCCGGGCTGGCTGGTCGACCCCCGTGGCCCGCTACCGCAAGCTGAGTCCCACCGTGCAGCTGGTCGAACCCACAGACCCCGTGCACGGGGGCTGAGTCCCGCCGGGCCTGCTGGTCGAGGTCCGCGTCCAGGAGCGTCCGCGGAGCGTCGTTCGATCGCCCGACACGGCGTGCCTCGGTCGGCAGCTCCGGAACGGCCAGGTGCCAACCACCTCAGGCGTTCCCCCACCACGGACCAGGGGCGTCGTTCGGTCTGTCCGTCCGTCACCGCGGGAGCCCGCGCGTGCTGGTCGACCCGTGCAGGCGGCCATACGGCCCTACTAATCCTGCAGGGGCAACCTCGGGCCCAGAGGCCGGGCACCGACACGCCGGCGCCACCCGCACGATCCCGCAAGCACCGCCGGCCTGCTGGAAGTCCAGCGCGTGCGACGTGGCCAAATCGCGTCCCTCGTGGCTCCGGAAGGAACGAACGATATACAAACGGCCGCCAGGTGGCGCCCGACAACCGTCGCGCGCGTCAGCGGGACCGAGCCGGATCACCGGGCGGCCAGGGCGACCTGCCGCCCTTCCGTAGGGCCGATCCCGTCCCGGCACACCACGTCCGCCTCGGAGCTCCCGGACTCCACGGCGAGACCGCGGCAGCGGTAGGGGGGCTGGGAAAGAAGACCTTAGGCTCTCGGGCCACGGTGGCCGGGTGCCTGGCACGCGACAGAATTTCCCGAGTCGCCGGCGGGCAGGCGCGACAGTACCACACGGAGCTTCCACCCCCACGACCGTCTCCACCCCAATACCCTCCAAGCCGCCGCCGCCGCCGCCTACGGAACGCGACCCCCGAGGCGTCGGGAAGGGGCGGAAAGCGCCGCGGCGATGGCACGGGACCCCCGCCCCGGTCTTGGCACGCGCTGGGGTCCGGGGACGCTTCGGGCCTAAGTCATGCCGGGCCAGATGGTCGACCCCGCAGCCAAGCGCCCGCAGGCTTAGTAGCGCCGAGCTGACTGAGCCCCGCAGCCCAGCGTCCGGAGGCTGTTTCCCGCCTGGCCGTCTGGCCGGACCCCGTGGCCCGCGCCTGGACGATGAGTCCCGCAGGGCAGTCTGGTCGAAACCACACACCCCGAGCCTGGAGGCAGAGTCCCGCCCGGCCAGCTGGTCGACCCCTGCGGCCCGCGCCAGGAGGCTCCGTCCGGCCGGGCAGTCTCGTGGAGAACCGCTCTCGGAGGCTCAGTCCGGCTGTGCTGGCTGGTGGAGCACCGCGCCCGGAGGCCGAGTCCCGCCGGGACGGCTGGTCGACCCCCGCGGCCCGCGCCAGGACGCTCCGTCCGGCCGGGCAGTCTGGTGGAGAACCGCTCTCGGAGGCTCAGTCCGGCTGTGCTGGCTGGAGGAGCACCGCACCCGGAGGCCGAGTCCCGCCGGGACGGCTGGTCGACCCCCGCGGCCTGAGCTAGGACGCTCAGTCCCGCCGGGCCGGCTGGTCGAGTCCCGCAGCCCAGCGCCTGCAGGATGAGTACCGCCGAGCTGACTGAGCCACGCAGTCCAGCGTCCGGAGGATGTTTCCCTCCTGCCCGGTTGGTCGAACCCCGTGGCCCGTGACTCGACGATGAGTCCCGCCGGGCTGGCTGGTCGAACCCCCAGACCGCGTGCACGGAGGCTGAGTGCCGCCGGGCCACCCAGTCGACCGCTGTGGCCCCCGCGCGCGGAGCCTGAGTCCCGCCGTGGAGGCTGGTGGAGCCCCGCGGCCCGCGCCAACAGGCTCAGACCGGCCGGGCAGGCTGCTGGAGCCCCGGGCCCGGAGGCGAGTCCCGCCGGTCCCACTGGTCGACCCCCGCCGCCTGAGCGAGGAGGCTCAGTCCCGCCGGGCCTGCTGGTCGACCGCCGTGGCACCCAGCCCGGAGGCTGAGTCCCTCTAGGCCGGCTGGTCGAACCCCGCCGTAAGAGCCAGGAAGCTCAGTCCCGAAGGGCAGGCTAGTGGACCAAGTGCTCGGAGGCTCAGTCCCACCGGGCCGGCTGGTCGAGTCCCGCAGCCCAGCGCCTGCAGGATGAGTACCGCCGAGCTGACTGAGCCCCGCAGCACAGCGTCCGGAGGCTGTTTCCCGTGTGGCCGTCTGGCCGGACCCCGTGGCCCGCGCCTCGAAGATGAGTCCCGCAGGGCAGTCTGGTCGAAACCACACACCCCGAGCCCGGAGGCAGAGTCCCGCCGGGCCAGCTGGTCGACCCCCCGCGGCCCCGCGCCCAGAAGCCAAGTCGCGCCCGGCCAGCTGGTCGACCCCCGCGGCCCCGCGCCCAGAGGCCAGGTCCCGCCCGGCCAGCTGGTTGACCCCCGCGGCCCCGCCCCCAGAGGCCAAGTCCCGCTCGGCCAGCTGGTCGACCCCCGCGGTCCCGCGCACAGAGGCCAAGTCCCGCCCGGCCAGCTGGTCGACCCCCGCGGCTCCGCGCCCAGAGGCCAAGTCCCGCCCGGCCAGCTGGTTGACCCCCGCGGCCCCGCCCCCAGAAGCCAAGTCCCGCTCGGCCAGCTGGTCGACCCCCGCGGCCCGCGCCTGGAGGCTCCGTCCGGCCGGGCAGTCTGGTGGAGCACCGCTCTCGGAGGCTCAGTCCGGCTGTGCTGGCTGGTGGAGCACCGCGCCCGGAGGCCAAGTCCCGCCGGGACGGCTGGTCGACCCCCGCGGCCTGAGCTAGGACGCTCAGTCCCGCCGGGCCGGCTGGTCGACTGCCGTGGCACCCAGCCCGGAGGCTGAGTCCCTCTAGGCCGGCTGGTCGAACCCCGCCGTAAGAGCCAGGAAGCTCAGTCCCGACGGGCAGGCTAGTGGACCAAGTGCTCGGAGGCTCAGTCCCACCGGGCCGGCTGGTCGAGTCCCGCAGCCCAGCGCCTGCAGGATGAGTACCGCCGAGCTGACTGAGCCACGCAGTCCAGCGTCCGGAGGATGTTTCCCTCCTGCCCGGTTGGTCGAACCCCGTGGCCCGTGACTCGACGATGAGTCCCGCCGGGCTGGCTGGTCGAACCCCCAGACCCCGTGCACGGAGGCTGAGTGCCGCCGGGCCACCCAGTCGACCGCTGTGGCCCCCGCGCGCGGAGCCTGAGTCCCGCCGTGGAGGCTGGTGGAGCCCCGCGGCCCGCGCCAACAGGCTCAGACCGGCCGGGCAGGCTGCTGGAGCCCCGGGCCCGGAGGCGAGTCCCGCCGGTCCCACTGGTCGACCCCCGCCGCCTGAGCGAGGAGGCTCAGTCCCGCCGGGCCTGCTGGTCGACCGCCGTGGCCCCGAGCCCGGAGGCTGAGTCCCGCTGGACGGCTGGTCTACACCCGTGGCCCGCGCCCGGACAATGAATGCCGCCGGGCCAGCTGGTCGACGGCCCGAGCCCACGCCTCGAGGCTGTGTCCCGCCGGGCTGGCTGGTCGACCCCCGTGGCCCGCTACCGCAAGCTGAGTCCCACCGTGCAGCTGGTCGAACCCACAGACCCCGTGCACGGGGGCTGAGTCCCGCCGGGCCTGCTGGTCGAGGTCCGCGTCCAGGAGCGTCCGCGGAGCGTCGTTCGATCGCCCGACACGGCGTGCCTCGGTCGGCAGCTCCGGAACGGCCAGGTGCCAACCACCTCAGGCGTTCCCCCACCACGGACCAGGGGCGTCGTTCGGTCTGTCCGTCCGTCACCGCGGGAGCCCGCGCGTGCTGGTCGACCCGTGCAGGCGGCCATACAGCCCTACTAATCCTGCAGGGGCAACCTCGGGCCCAGAGGCCGGGCACCGACACGCCGGCGCCACCCGCACGATCCCGCAAGCACCGCCGGCCTGCTGGAAGTCCAGCGCGTGCGACGTGGCCAAATCGCGTCCCTCGTGGCTCCGGAAGGAACGAACGATATACAAACGGCCGCCAGGTGGCGCCCGACAACCGTCGCGAGCGTCAGCGGGACCGAGCCGGATCACCGGGCGGCCAGGGCGACCTGCCGCCCTTCCGTAGGGCCGATCCCGTCCCGGCACACCACGTCCGCCTCGGAGCTCCCGGACTCCACGGCGAGACCGCGGCAGCGGTAGGGGGGCTGGGAAAGAAGACCTTAGGCTCTCGGGCCACGGTGGCCGGGTGCCTGGCACGCGACAGAATTTCCCGAGTCGCCGGCGGGCAGGCGCGACAGTACCACACGGAGCTTCCACCCCCACGACCGTCTCCACCCCAATACCCTCCAAGCCGCCGCCGCCGCCGCCTACGGAACGCGACCCCCGAGGCGTCGGGAAGGGGCGGAAAGCGCCGCGGCGATGGCACGGGACCCCCGCCCCGGTCTTGGCACGCGCTGGGGTCCGGGGACGCTTCGGGCCTAAGTCATGCCGGGCCAGATGGTCGACCCCGCAGCCAAGCGCCCGCAGGCTTAGTAGCGCCGAGCTGACTGAGCCCCGCAGCCCAGCGTCCGGAGGCTGTTTCCCGCCTGGCCGTCTGGCCGGACCCCGTGGCCCGCGCCTGGACGATGAGTCCCGCAGGGCAGTCTGGTCGAAACCACACACCCCGAGCCTGGAGGCAGAGTCCCGCCCGGCCAGCTGGTCGACCCCTGCGGCCCGCGCCAGGAGGCTCCGTCCGGCCGGGCAGTCTCGTGGAGAACCGCTCTCGGAGGCTCAGTCCGGCTGTGCTGGCTGGTGGAGCACCGCGCCCGGAAGCCGAGTCCCGCCGGGACGGCTGGTCGACCCCCGAGGCCCGCGCCAGGACGCTCCGTCCGGCCGGGCAGTCTGGTGGAGAACCGCTCTCGGAGGCTCAGTCCGGCTGTGCTGGCTGGAGGAGCACCGCGCCCGGAGGCCGAGTCCCGCCTGGACGGCTGGTCGACCCCCGCGGCCTGAGCTAGGACGCTCAGTCCCGCCGGGCCGGCTGGTCGAGTCCCGCAGCCCAGCGCCTGCAGGATGAGTACCGCCGAGCTGACTGAGCCACGCAGTCCAGCGTCCGGAGGATGTTTCCCTCCTGCCCGGTTGGTCGAACCCCGTGGCCCGTGACTCGACGATGAGTCCCGCCGGGCTGGCTGGTCGAACCCCCAGACCGCGTGCACGGAGGCTGAGTGCCGCCGGGCCACCCAGTCGACCGCTGTGGCCCCCGCGCGCGGAGCCTGAGTCCCGCCGTGGAGGCTGGTGGAGCCCCGCGGCCCGCGCCAACAGGCTCAGACCGGCCGGGCAGGCTGCTGGAGCCCCGGGCCCGGAGGCGAGTCCCGCCGGTCCCACTGGTCGACCCCCGCCGCCTGAGCGAGGAGGCTCAGTCCCGCCGGGCCTGCTGGTCGACC
The DNA here is from genome assembly GCF_022682495.2 of Desmodus rotundus. Taxonomy (NCBI): domain Eukaryota; kingdom Metazoa; phylum Chordata; class Mammalia; order Chiroptera; family Phyllostomidae; genus Desmodus; species Desmodus rotundus. The sequence continues at coordinate 102,997 of NW_026527632.1, read as the reverse complement.
GCCGTGGCACCCAGCCCGGAGGCTGAGTCCCTCTAGGCCGGCTGGTCGAACCCCGCCGTAAGAGCCAGGAAGCTCAGTCCCGACGGGCAGGCTAGTGGACCAAGTGCTCGGAGGCTCAGTCCCACCGGGCCGGCTGGTCGAGTCCCGCAGCCCAGCGCCTGCAGGATGAGTACCGCCGAGCTGACTGAGCCCCGCAGCACAGCGTCCGGAGGCTGTTTCCCGCCTGGCCGTCTGGCCGGACCCCGTGGCCCGCGCCTCGAAGATGAGTCCCGCAGGGCAGTCTGGTCGAAACCACACACCCCGAGCCCGGAGGCAGAGTCCCGCCGGGCCAGCTGGTCGACCCCCCGCGGCCCCGCGCCCAGAAGCCAAGTCGCGCCCGGCCAGCTGGTCGACCCCCGCGGCCCCGCGCCCAGAGGCCAGGTCCCGCCCGGCCAGCTGGTTGACCCCCGCGACCCCGCGCCCAGAGGCCAAGTCCCGCTCGGCCAGCTGGTTGACCCCCGCGGTCCCGCGCACAGAGGCCAAGTCCCGCCCGGACAGCTGGTCGACCACCGCGGCCCCGCGCCCAGAGGCCAAGTCCCGCCCGGCCAGCTGGTTGACCCCCGCGGCCCCGCCCCCAGAGGCCAAGTCCCGCTCGGCCAGCTCGTCGACCCCCGCGGGCCGCGCCAGGAGGCTCCGTCCGGCCGGGCAGTCTGGTGGAGCACCGCGCTCGGAGGCTCAGTCCGGCTGTGCTGGCTGGTGGAGCACCGCGCCCGGAGGCCAAGTCCCGCCGGGACGGCTGGTCGAGCCCCGCGGCCTGAGCTAGGACGCTCAGTCCCGCCGGGCCGGCTGGTCGACTGCCGTGGCACCCAGCCCGGAGGCTGAGTGCCTCTAGGCCGGCTGGTCGAACCCCGCCGTAAGAGCCAGGAAGCTCAGTCCCGACGGACAGGCTAGTGGACCAAGTGCTCGGAGGCTCAGTCCCACCGGGCCGGCTGGTCGAGTCCCGCAGCCCAGCGCCTGCAGGATGAGTACCGCCGAGCTGACTGAGCCCCGCAGCACAGCGTCCGGAGGCTGTTTCCCGCCTGGCCGTCTGGCCGGACCCCGTGGCCCGCGCCTCGAAGATGAGTCCCGCAGGGCAGTCTGGTCGAAACCACACACCCCGAGCCCGGAGGCAGAGTCCCGCCGGGCCAGCTGGTCGACACCCCGCGGCCCCGCGCACAGAGGCCAAGTCCCGCCCGGCCATCTAGTTGACCCCCGCGGCCCCGCCCCCAGAGGCCAAGTCCCGCTCGGCCAGCTGGTCGACCCCCGCGGCCCGCGCCAGGAGGCTCCGTCCGGCCGGGAAGTCTGGTGGAGCACCGCTCTCGGAGGCTCAGTCCGGCTGTGCTGGCTGGTGGAGCACCGCGCCCGGAGGCCAAGTCCCGCCGGGACGGCTGGTCGACCCCCGCGGCCTGAGCTAGGACGCTCAGTCCCGCCGGGCCGGCTGGTCGACTGCCGTGGCACCCAGCCCGGAGGCTGAGTCCCTCTAGGCCGGCTGGTCGAACCCCGCCGTAAGAGCCAGGAAGCTCAGTCCCGACGGGCAGGCTAGTGGACCAAGTGCTCGGAGGCTCAGTCCCACCGGGCCGGCTGGTCGAGTCCCGCAGCCCAGCGCCTGCAGGATGAGTACCGCCGAGCTGACTGAGCCACGCAGTCCAGCGTCCGGAGGATGTTTCCCGCCTGGCCGTCTGGCCGGACCCCGTGGCCCGCGCTTCGAAGATGAGTCCCGCAGGGCAGTCTGGTCGAAACCACACACCCCGAGCCCGGAGGCAGAGTCCCGCCGGGCCAGCTGGTCGACCCCCGCGGCCCCGCGCCCAGAGGCCAAGTCCCGCCCAGCCAGCTGGTTGACCCCCGCGGCCCCGCGCGCAGAGGCCAAGTCCCGCTCGGCCAGCTCGTCGACCCCTGCGGGCCGAGCCAGGAGGCTCCGTCCGGCCGGGCAGTCTGGTGGAGCACCGCGCTCGGAGGCTCAGTCCGGCTGTGCTGGCTGGTGGAGCATCGCGCCCGGAGGCCAAGTCCCGCCGGGACGGCTGGTCGACCCCCGCGGCCTGAGCTAGGACGCTCAGTCCCGCCGGGCCGGCTGGTCGACTGCCGTGGCACCCAGCCCGGAGGCTGAGTCCCTCTAGGCCGGCTGGTCGAACCCCGCCGTAAGAGCCAGGAAGCTCAGTCCCGACGGGCAGGCTAGTGGACCAAGTGCTCGGAGGCTCAGTCCCACCGGGCCGGCTGGTCGAGTCCCGCAGCCCAGCGCCTGCAGGATGAGTACCGCCGAGCTGACTGAGCCCCGCAGCACAGCATCCGGAGGCTGTTTCCCGCCTGGCCGTCTGGCCGGACCCCGTGGCCCGCGCCTCGAAGATGAGTCCCGCAGGGCAGTCTGGTCGAAACCACACACCCCGAGCCCGGAGGCAGAGTCCCGCCGGGCCAGCTGGTCGACCCCCCGCGGCCCCGCGCCCAGAGGCCAGGTCCCGCCCGGCCAGCTGGTCGACCCCCGCGGCCCCGCGCCCAGAGGCCCAGTCCCGCCCGGCCATCTAGTTGACCCCGACGGCCCCGCCCCCAGAGGCCAAGTCCCGCTCGGCCAGCTGGTCGACCCCCGCGGCCCACGCCAGGAGGCTCCGTCCGGCCGGGAAGTCTGGTGGAGCACCGCGCTCGGAGGCTCAGTCCGGCTGTGCTGGCTGGTGGAGCACCGCGCCCGGAGGCCAAGTCCCGCCGGGACGGCTGGTCGACCCCCGCGGCCTGAGCTAGGACGCTCAGTCCCGCCGGGCCGGCTGGTCGACTGCCGTGGCACCCAGCCCGGAGGCTGAGTCCCTCTAGGCCGGCTGGTCGAACCCCGCCGTAAGAGCCAGGAAGCTCAGTCCCGAAGGGCAGGCTAGTGGACCAAGTGCTCGGAGGCTCAGTCCCACCGGGCCGGCTGGTCGAGTCCCGCAGCCCAGCGCCTGCAGGATGAGTACCGCCGAGCTGACTGAGCCCGGCAGCACAGCGTCCGGAGGCTGTTTCCCGCCTGGCCGTCTGGCCGGACCCCGTGGCCCGCGCCTCGAAGATGAGTCCCGCAGGGCAGTCTGGTCGAAACCACACACCCCGAGCCCGGAGGCAGAGTCCCGCCGGGCCAGCTGGTCGACCCCCCGCGGCCCCGCGCCCAGAGGCCAGGTCCCGCCCGGCCAGCTGGTCGACCCCCGCGGCCCCGCGCCCAGAGGCCAAGTCCCGCCCGGCCAGCTGGTTGACCCCCGCGGCCCCGCGCGCAGAGGCCAAGTCCCGCTCGGCCAGCTGGTTGACCCCCGCGACCCCGCCCAAAGGCCAAGTGCCGCTCGGCCAGCTGGTTGACCCCCGCGGCCCCGCGCCCAGAGGCCAGGTCCCGCCCGGCCAGCTGGTCGACCCCCGCGGCCCCGCGCCCAGAGGCCAAGTCCCGCCCGGCCAGCTGGTTGACCCCCGCGGCCCCGCTCACAGAGGCCAAGTCCCGCCCGGCCAGCTGGTCGACCCCCGCGGCCCCGCGCCCAGAGGCCAGGTCCCGCCCGGCCAGCTGGTTGACCCCCGCGGTCCCGCGCGCAGAGGCCAAGTCCCGCCCGGCCAGCTGGTCGACCCCCGCGGCCCCGCGCCCAGAGGCCAAGTCCCGCCCGGCCAGCTGGTTGACCCCCGCGGCCCCGCCCCCAGAGGCCAAGTCCCGCTCGGCCAGCTGGTCGACCCCCGCGGGCCGCGCCTGGAGGCTCCGTCCGGCCGGGCAGTCTGGTGGAGCACCGCGCTCGGAGGCTCAGTCCGGCTGTGCTGGCTGGTGGAGCATCGCGCCCGGAGGCCAAGTCCCGCCGGGACGGCTGGTCGACCCCCGCGGCCTGAGCTAGGACGCTCAGTCCCGCCGGGCCGGCTGGTCGACTGCCGTGGCACCCAGCCCGGAGGCTGAGTCCCTCTAGGCCGGCTGGTCGAACCCCGCCGTAAGAGCCAGGAAGCTCAGTCCCGACGGGCAGGCTAGTGGACCAAGTGCTCGGAGGCTCAGTCCCACCGGGCCGGCTGGTCGAGTCCCGCAGCCCAGCGCCTGCAGGATGAGTACCGCCGAGCTGACTGAGCCACGCAGTCCAGCGTCCGGAGGATGTTTCCCTCCTGCCCGGTTGGTCGAACCCCGTGGCCCGTGACTCGACGATGAGTCCCGCCGGGCTGGCTGGTCGAAACCCCAGACCCCGTGCACGGAGGCTGAGTGCCGCCGGGCCACCCAGTCGACCGCTGTGGCCCCCGCGCGCGGAGCCTGAGTCCCGCCGTGGAGGCTGGTGGAGCCCCGCGGCCCGCGCCAACAGGCTCAGACCGGCCGGGCAGGCTGCTGGAGCCCCGGGCCCGGAGGCGAGTCCCGCCGGTCCCACTGGTCGACCCCCGCCGCCTGAGCGAGGAGGCTCAGTCCCGCCGGGCCTGCTGGTCGACCGAAGTGGCCCCGAGCCCGGAGGCTGAGTCCCGCTGGACGGCTGGTCTACACCCGTGGCCCGCGCCCGGACAATGAATGCCGCCGGGCCAGCTTGTCGACGGCCCGAGCCCACGCCTCGAGGCTGTGTCCCGCCGGGCTGGCTGGTCGACCCCCGTGGCCCGCTACCGCAAGCTGAGTCCCACCGTGCAGCTGGTCGAACCCACAGACCCCGTGCACGGGGGCTGAGTCCCGCCGGGCCTGCTGGTCGAGGTCCGCGTCCAGGAGCGTCCGCGGAGCGTCGTTCGATCGCCCGACACGGCGTGCCTCGGTCGGCAGCTCCGGAACGGCCAGGTGCCAACCACCTCAGGCGTTCCCCCACCACGGACCAGGGGCGTCGTTCGGTCTGTCCGTCCGTCACCGCGGGCGCCCGCGCGTGCTGGTCGACTCGTGCAGGCGGCCATACGGCCCTACTAATCCTGCAGGGGCAACCTCGGGCCCAGAGGCCGGGCACCGACACGCCGGCGCCACCCGCACGATCCCGCAAGCACCGCCGGCCTGCTGGAAGTCCAGCGCGTGCGACGTGGCCAAATCGCGTCCCTCGTGGCTCCGGAAGGAACGAACGATATACAAACGGCCGCCAGGTGGCGCCCGACAACCGTCGCGCGCGTCAGCGGGACCGAGCCGGATCACCGGGCGGCCAGGGCGACCTGCCGCCCTTCCGTAGGGCCGATCCCGTCCCGGCACACCACGTCCGCCTCGGAGCTCCCGGACTCCACGGCGAGACCGCGGCAGCGGTAGGGGGGCTGGGAAAGAAGACCTTAGGCTCTCGGGCCACGGTGGCCGGGTGCCTGGCACGCGACAGAATTTCCCGAGTCGCCGGCGGGCAGGCGCGACAGTACCACACGGAGCTTCCACCCCCACGACCGTCTCCACCCCAATACCCTCCAAGCCGCCGCCGCCGCCGCCTACGGAACGCGACCCCCGAGGCGTCGGGAAGGGGCGGAAAGCGCCGCGGCGATGGCACGGGACCCCCGCCCCGGTCTTGGCACGCGCTGGGGTCCGGGGACGCTTCGGGCCTAAGTCATGCCGGGCCAGATGGTCGACCCCGCAGCCAAGCGCCCGCAGGCTTAGTAGCGCCGAGCTGACTGAGCCCCGCAGCCCAGCGTCCGGAGGCTGTTTCCCGCCTGGCCGTCTGGCCGGACCCCGTGGCCCGCGCCTGGACGATGAGTCCCGCAGGGCAGTCTGGTCGAAACCACACACCCCGAGCCTGGAGGCAGAGTCCCGCCCGGCCAGCTGGTTGACCCCCGCGGCCCCGCCCCCAGAGGCCAAGTCCCGCTCGGCCAGCTCGTCGACCCCCGCGGGCCGCGCCAGGAGGCTCCGTCCGGCCGGGCAGTCTGGTGGAGCACCGCGCTCGGAGGCTCAGTCCGGCTGTGCTGGCTTGTGGAGCACCGCGCCCGGAGGCCAAGTCCCGCCGGGACGGCTGGTCGACCCCCGCGGCCTGAGCTAGGACGCTCAGTCCCGCCGGGCCGGCTGGTCGACTGCCGTGGCACCCAGCCCGGAGGCTGAGTGCCTCTAGGCCGGCTGGTCGAACCCCGCCGTATGAGCCAGGAAGCTCAGTCCCGACGGGCAGGCTAGTGGACCAAGTGCTCGGAGGCTCAGTCCCACCGGGCCGGCTGGTCGAGTCCCGCAGCCCAGCGCCTGCAGGATGAGTACCGCCGAGCTGACTGAGCCCAGCAGCACAGCGTCCGGAGGCTGTTTCCCGCCTGGCCGTCTGGCCGGACCCCGTGGCCCGCGCCTCGAAGATGAGTCCCGCAGGGCAGTCTGGTCGAAACCACACACCCCGAGCCCGGAGGCAGAGTCCCGCCGGGCCAGCTGGTCGACACCCCGCGGCCCCGCGCACAGAGGCCAAGTCCCGCCCGGCCATCTAGTTGACCCCCGCGGCCCCGCCCCCAGAGGCCAAGTCCCGCTCGGCCAGGTGGTCGACCCCCGCGGCCCGCGCCAGGAGGCTCCGTCCGGCCGGGAAGTCTGGTGGAGCACCGCTCTCGGAGGCTCAGTCCGGCTGTGCTGGCTGGTGGAGCACCGCGCCCGGAGGCCAAGTCCCGCCGGGACGGCTGGTCGACCCCCGCGGCCTGAGCTAGGACGCTCAGTCCCGCCGGGCCGCCTGGTCGACTGCCGTGGCACCCAGCCCGGAGGCTGAGTCCCTCTAGGCCGGCTGGTCGAACCCCGCCGTAAGAGCCAGGAAGCTCAGTCCCGACGGGCAGGCTAGTGGACCAAGTGCTCGGAGGCTCAGTCCCACCGGGCCGGCTGGTCGAGTCCCGCAGCCCAGCGCCTGCAGGATGAGTACCGCCGAGCTGACTGAGCCACGCAGTCCAGCGTCCGGAGGATGTTTCCCTCCTGCCCGGTTGGTCGAACCCCGTGGCCCGTGACTCGACGATGAGTCCCGCCGGGCTGGCTGGTCGAACCCCCAGACCCCGTGCACGGAGGCGGAGTGCCGCCGGGCCACCCAGTCGACCGCTGTGGCCCCCGCGCGCGGAGCCTGAGTCCCGCCGTGGAGGCTGGTGGAGCCCCGCGGCCCGCGCCAACAGGCTCAGACCGGCCGGGCAGGCTGCTGGAGCCCCGGGCCCGGAGGCGAGTCCCGCCGGTCCCACTGGTCGACCCCCGCCGCCTGAGCGAGGAGGCTCAGTCCCGCCGGGCCTGCTGGTCGACCGCCGTGGCACCCAGCCCGGAGGCTGAGTCCCTCTAGGCCGGCTGGTCGAACCCCGCCGTAAGAGCCAGGAAGCTCAGTCCCGAAGGGCAGGCTAGTGGACCAAGTGCTCGGAGGCTCAGTCCCACCGGGCCGGCTGGTCGAGTCCCGCAGCCCAGCGCCTGCAGGATGAGTACCGCCGAGCTGACTGAGCCCCGCAGCACAGCGTCCGGAGGCTGTTTCCCGCCTGGCCGTCTGGCCGGACCCCGTGGCCCGCGCCTCGAAGATGAGTCCCGCAGGGCAGTCTGGTCGAAACCACACACCCCGAGCCCGGAGGCAGAGTCCCGACGGGCCAGCTGGTCGACCCCCCGCGGCCCCGCGCCCAGAAGCCAAGTCGCGCCCGGCCAGCTGGTCGACCCCCGCGGCCCCGCGCCCAGAGGCCAGGTCCCGCCCGGCCAGCTGGTTGACCCCCGCGACCCCGCGCCCAGAGGCCAAGTCCCGCTCGGCCAGCTGGTTGACCCCCGCGGTCCCGCGCACAGAGGCCAAGTCCCGCCCGGACAGCTGGTCGACCCCCGCGGCCCCGCGCCCAGAGGCCAAGTCCCGCCCGGCCAGCTGGTTGACCCCCGCGGCCCCGCCCCCAGAGGCCAAGTCCCGCTCGGCCAGCTCGTCGACCCCCGCGGGCCGCGCCAGGAGGCTCCGTCCGGCCGGGCAGTCTGGTGGAGCACCGCGCTCGGAGGCTCAGTCCGGCTGTGCTGGCTGGTGGAGCACCGCGCCCGGAGGCCAAGTCCCGCCGGGACGGCTGGTCGACCCCCGCGGCCTGAGCTAGGACGCTCAGTCCCGCCGGGCCGGCTGGTCGACTGCCGTGGCACCCAGCCCGGAGGCTGAGTGCCTCTAGGCCGGCTGGTCGAACCCCGCCGTATGAGCCAGGAAGCTCAGTCCCGACGGGCAGGCTAGTGGACCAAGTGCTCGGAGGCTCAGTCCCACCGGGCCGGCTGGTCGAGTCCCGCAGCCCAGCGCCTGCAGGATGAGTACCGCCGAGCTGACTGAGCCCAGCAGCACAGCGTCCGGAGGCTGTTTCCCGCCTGGCCGTCTGGCCGGACCCCGTGGCCCGCGCCTCGAAGATGAGTCCCGCAGGGCAGTCTGGTCGAAACCACACACCCCGAGCCCGGAGGCAGAGTCCCGCCGGGCCAGCTGGTCGACACCCCGCGGCCCCGCGCACAGAGGCCAAGTCCCGCCCGGCCATCTAGTTGACCCCCGCGGCCCCGCCCCCAGAGGCCAAGTCCCGCTCGGCCAGCTGGTCGACCCCCGCGGCCCGCGCCAGGAGGCTCCGTCCGGCCGGGAAGTCTGGTGGAGCACCGCTCTCGGAGGCTCAGTCCGGCTGTGCTGGCTGGTGGAGCACCGCGCCCGGAGGCCAAGTCCCGCCGGGACGGCTGGTCGACCCCCGCGGCCTGAGCTAGGACGCTCAGTCCCGCCGGGCCGCCTGGTCGACTGCCGTGGCACCCAGCCCGGAGGCTGAGTCCCTCTAGGCCGGCTGGTCGAACCCCGTCGTAAGAGCCAGGAAGCTCAGTCCCGACGGGCAGGCTAGTGGACCAAGTGCTCGGAGGCTCAGTCCCACCGGGCCGGCTGGTCGAGTCCCGCAGCCCAGCGCCTGCAGGATGAGTACCGCCGAGCTGACTGAGCCACGCAGTCCAGCGTCCGGAGGATGTTTCCCTCCTGCCCGGTTGGTCGAACCCCGTGGCCCGTGACTCGACGATGAGTCCCGCCGGGCTGGCTGGTCGAACCCCCAGACCCCGTGCACGGAGGCTGAGTGCCGCCGGGCCACCCAGTCGACCGCTGTGGCCCCCGCGCGCGGAGCCTGAGTCCCGCCGTGGAGGCTGGTGGAGCCCCGCGGCCCGCGCCAACAGGCTCAGACCGGCCGGGCCGGCTGCTGGAGCCCCGGGCCCGGAGGCGAGTCCCGCCGGTCCCACTGGTCGACCCCCGCCGCCTGAGCGAGGAGGCTCAGTCCCGCCGGGCCTGCTGGTCGACCGAAGTGGCCCCGAGCCCGGAGGCTGAGTCCCGCTGGACGGCTGGTCTACACCCGTGGCCCGCGCCCGGACAATGAATGCCGCCGGGCCAGCTTGTGGACGGCCCGAGCCCACGCCTCGAGGCTGTGTCCCGCCGGGCTGGCTGGTCGACCCCCGTGGCCCGCTACCGCAAGCTGAGTCCCACCGTGCAGCTGGTCGAACCCACAGACCCCGTGCACGGGGGCTGAGTCCCGCCGGGCCTGCTGGTCGAGGTCCGCGTCCAGGAGCGTCCGCGGAGCGTCGTTCGATCGCCCGACACGGCGTGCCTCGGTCGGCAGCTCCGGAACGGCCAGGTGCCAACCACCTCAGGCGTTCCCCCACCACGGACCAGGGGCGTCGTTCGGTCTGTCCGTCCGTCACCGCGGGCGCCCGCGCGTGCTGGTCGACTCGTGCAGGCGGCCATACGGCCCTACTAATCCTGCAGGGGCAACCTCGGGCCCAGAGGCCGGGCACCGACACGCCGGCGCCACCCGCACGATCCCGCAAGCACCGCCGGCCTGCTGGAAGTCCAGCGCGTGCGACGTGGCCAAATCGCGTCCCTCGTGGCTCCGGAAGGAACGAACGATATACAAACGGCCGCCAGGTGGCGCCCGACAACCGTCGCGCGCGTCAGCGGGACCGAGCCGGATCACCGGGCGGCCAGGGCGACCTGCCGCCCTTCCGTAGGGCCGATCCCGTCCCGGCACACCACGTCCGCCTCGGAGCTCCCGGACTCCACGGCGAGACCGCGGCAGCGGTAGGGGGGCTGGGAAAGAAGACCTTAGGCTCTCGGGCCACGGTGGCCGGGTGCCTGGCACGCGACAGAATTTCCCGAGTCGCCGGCGGGCAGGCGCGACAGTACCACACGGAGCTTCCACCCCCACGACCGTCTCCACCCCAATACCCTCCAAGCCGCCGCCGCCGCCGCCTACGGAACGCGACCCCCGAGGCGTCGGGAAGGGGCGGAAAGCGCCGCGGTGATGGCACGGGACCCCCGCCCCGGTCTTGGCACGCGCTGGCGTCCGGGGACGCTTCGGGCCTAAGTCATGCCGGGCCAGATGGTCGACCCCGCAGCCAAGCGCCCGCAGGCTTAGTAGCGCCGAGCTGACTGAGCCCCGCAGCCCAGCGTCCGGAGGCTGTTTCCCGCCTGGCCGTCTGGCCGGACCCCGTGGCCCGCGCCTGGACGATGAGTCCCGCAGGGCAGTCTGGTCGAAACCACACACCCCGAGCCTGGAGGCAGAGTCCCGCCCGGCCAGCTGGTCGACCCCTGCGGCCCGCGCCAGGAGGCTCCGTCCGGCCGGGCAGTCTCGTGGAGAACCGCTCTCGGAGGCTCAGTCCGGCTGTGCTGGCTGGTGGAGCACCGCGCCCGGAGGCCGAGTCCCGCCGGGACGGCTGGTCGAACCCCGCGGCCCGCGCCAGGACGCTCCGTCCGGCCGGGCAGTCTGGTGGAGAACCGCTCTCGGAGGCTCAGTCCGGCTGTGCTGGCTGGAGGAGCACCGCGCCCGGAGGCCGAGTCCCGCCGGGACGGCTGGTCGACCCCCGCCGTACGAGCCAGGAAGCTCAGTCCCGACGGACAGGCAGGTGGACCAAGTGCTCGGAGGCTCAGTCCGGCTGTGCTGGCTGGTGGAGCACCGCGCCCGGAGGCCAAGTCCCGACGGGACGGCTGGTCGACCCCCGCGGCCTGAGCTAGGACGCTCAGTCCCGCCGGGCCGGCTGGTCGACTGCCGTGGCACCCAACCCGGAGGCTGAGTCCCTCTAGGCCGGCTGGTCGAACCCCGCCGTAAGAGCCAGGAAGCTCAGTCCCGACGGGCAGGCTAGTGGACCAAGTGCTCGGAGGCTCAGTCCCACCGGGCCGGCTGGTCGAGTCCCGCAGCCCAGCGCCTGCAGGATGAGTACCGCCGAGCTGACTGAGCCACGCAGTCCAGCGTCCGGAGGATGTTTCCCTCCTGCCCGGTTGGTCGAACCCCGTGGCCCGTGACTCGACGATGAGTCCCGCCGGGCTGGCTGGTCGAACCCCCAGACCCCGTGCACGGAGGCTGAGTGCCGCCGGGCCACCCAGTCGACCGCTGTGGCCCCCGCGCGCGGAGCCTGAGTCCCGCCGTGGAGGCTGGTGGAGCCCCGCGGCCCGCGCCAACAGGCTCAGACCGGCCGGGCAGGCTGCTGGAGCCCCGGGCCCGGAGGCGAGTCCCGCCGGTCCCACTGGTCGACCCCCGCCGCCTGAGCGAGGAGGCTCAGTCCCGCCGGGCCTGCTGGTCGACCGCCGTGGCACCCAGCCCGGAGGATGAGTCCCTCTAGGCCGGCTGGTCGAACCCCGCCGTAAGAGCCAGGAAGCTCAGTCCCGAAGGGCAGGCTAGTGGACCAAGTGCTCGGAGGCTCAGTCCCACCGGGCCGGCTGGTCGAGTCCCGCAGCCCAGCGCCTGCAGGATGAGTACCGCCGAGCTGACTGAGCCCAGCAGCACAGCGTCCGGAGGCTGTTTCCCGCCTGGCCGTCTGGCCGGACCCCGTGGCCCGCGCCTCGAAGATGAGTCCCGCAGGGCAGTCTGGTCGAAACCACACACCCCGAGCCCGGAGGCAGAGTCCCGCCGGGCCAGCTGGTCGACACCCCGCGGCCCCGCGCACAGAGGCCAAGTCCCGCCCGGCCATCTAGTTGACCCCCGCGGCCCCGCCCCCAGAGGCCAAGTCCCGCTCGGCCAGCTGGTCGACCCCCGCGGCCCGCGCCAGGAGGCTCCGTCCGGCCGGGAAGTCTGGTGGAGCACCGCTCTCGGAGGCTCACTCCGGCTGTGCTGGCTGGTGGAGCACCGCGCCCGGAGGCCAAGTCCCGCCGGGACGGCTGGTCGACCCCCGCGGCCTGAGCTAGGACGCTCAGTCCCGCCGGGCTGCCTGGTCGACTGCCGTGGCACCCAGCCCGGAGGCTGAGTCCCTCTAGGCCGGCTGGTCGAACCCCGTCGTAAGAGCCAGGAAGCTCAGTCCCGACGGGCAGGCTAGTGGACCAAGTGCTCGGAGGCTCAGTCCCACCGGGCCGGCTGGTCGAGTCCCGCAGCCCAGCGCCTGCAGGATGAGTACCGCCGAGCTGACTGAGCCACGCAGTCCAGCGTCCGGAGGATGTTTCCCTCCTGCCCGGTTGGTCGAACCCCGTGGCCCGTGACTCGACGATGAGTCCCGCCGGGCTGGCTGGTCGAACCCCCAGACCCCGTGCACGGAGGCTGAGTGCCGCCGGGCCACCCAGTCGACCGCTGTGGCCCCCGCGCGCGGAGCCTGAGTCCCGCCGTGGAGGCTGGTGGAGCCCCGCGGCCCGCGCCAACAGGCTCAGACCGGCCGGGCCGGCTGCTGGAGCCCCGGGCCCGGAGGCGAGTCCCGCCGGTCCCACTGGTCGACCCCCGCCGCCTGAGCGAGGAGGCTCAGTCCCGCCGGGCCTGCTGGTCGACCGAAGTGGCCCCGAGCCCGGAGGCTGAGTCCCGCTGGACGGCTGGTCTACACCCGTGGCCCGCGCCCGGACAATGAATGCCGCCGGGCCAGCTTGTCGACGGCCCGAGCCCACGCCTCGAGGCTGTGTCCCGCCGGGCTGGCTGGTCGACCCCCGTGGCCCGCTACCGCAAGCTGAGTCCCACCGTGCAGCTGGTCGAACCCACAGACCCCGTGCACGGGGGCTGAGTCCCGCCGGGCCTGCTGGTCGAGGTCCGCGTCCAGGAGCGTCCGCGGAGCGTCGTTCGATCGCCCGACACGGCGTGCCTCGGTCGGCAGCTCCGGAACGGCCAGGTGCCAACCACCTCAGGCGTTCCCCCACCACGGACCAGGGGCGTCGTTCGGTCTGTCCGTCCGTCACCGCGGGCGCCCGCGCGTGCTGGTCGACTCGTGCAGGCGGCCATACGGCCCTACTAATCCTGCAGGGGCAACCTCGGGCCCAGAGGCCGGGCACCGACACGCCGGCGCCACCCGCACGATCCCGCAAGCACCGCCGGCCTGCTGGAAGTCCAGCGCGTGCGACGTGGCCAAATCGCGTCCCTCGTGGCTCCGGAAGGAACGAACGATATACAAACGGCCGCCAGGTGGCGCCCGACAACCGTCGCGCGCGTCAGCGGGACCGAGCCGGATCACCGGGCGGCCAGGGCGACCTGCCGCCCTTCCGTAGGGCCGATCCCGTCCCGGCACACCACGTCCGCCTCGGAGCTCCCGGACTCCACGGCGAGACCGCGGCAGCGGTAGGGGGGCTGGGAAAGAAGACCTTAGGCTCTCGGGCCACGGTGGCCGGGTGCCTGGCACGCGACAGAATTTCCCGAGTCGCCGGCGGGCAGGCGCGACAGTACCACACGGAGCTTCCACCCCCACGACCGTCTCCACCCCAATACCCTCCAAGCCGCCGCCGCCGCCGCCTACGGAACGCGACCCCCGAGGCGTCGGGAAGGGGCGGAAAGCGCCGCGGCGATGGCACGGGACCCCCGCCCCGGTCTTGGCACGCGCTGGCGTCCGGGGACGCTTCGGGCCTAAGTCATGCCGGGCCAGATGGTCGACCCCGCAGCCAAGCGCCCGCAGGCTTAGTAGCGCCGAGCTGACTGAGCCCCGCAGCCCAGCGTCCGGAGGCTGTTTCCCGCCTGGCCGTCTGGCCGGACCCCGTGGCCCGCGCCTGGACGATGAGTCCCGCAGGGCAGTCTGGTCGAAACCACACACCCCGAGCCTGGAGGCAGAGTCCCGCCCGGCCAGCTGGTCGACCCCTGCGGCCCGCGCCAGGAGGCTCCGTCCGGCCGGGCAGTCTCGTGGAGAACCGCTCTCGGAGGCTCAGTCCGGCTGTGCTGGCTGGTGGAGCACCGCGCCCGGAGGCCGAGTCCCGCCGGGACGGCTGGTCGAACCCCGCGGCCCGCGCCAGGACGCTCCGTCCGGCCGGGCAGTCTGGTGGAGAACCGCTCTCGGAGGCTCAGTCCGGCTGTGCTGGCTGGAGGAGCACCGCGCCCGGAGGCCGAGTCCCGCCGGGACGGCTGGTCGACCCCCGCCGTACGAGCCAGGAAGCTCAGTCCCGACGGACAGGCAGGTGGACCAAGTGCTCGGAGGCTCAGTCCGGCTGTGCTGGCTGGTGGAGCACCGCGCCCGGAGGCCAAGTCCCGACGGGACGGCTGGTCGACCCCCGCGGCCTGAGCTAGGACGCTCAGTCCCGCCGGGCCGGCTGGTCGACTGCCGTGGCACCCAACCCGGAGGCTGAGTCCCTCTAGGCCGGCTGGTCGAACCCCGCCGTAAGAGCCAGGAAGCTCAGTCCCGACGGGCAGGCTAGTGGACCAAGTGCTCGGAGGCTCAGTCCCACCGGGCCGGCTGGTCGAGTCCCGCAGCCCAGCGCCTGCAGGATGAGTACCGCCGAGCTGACTGAGCCACGCAGTCCAGCGTCCGGAGGATGTTTCCCTCCTGCCCGGTTGGTCGAACCCCGTGGCCCGTGACTCGACGATGAGTCCCGCCGGGCTGGCTGGTCGAACCCCCAGACCCCGTGCACGGAGGCTGAGTGCCGCCGGGCCACCCAGTCGACCGCTGTGGCCCCCGCGCGCGGAGCCTGAGTCCCGCCGTGGAGGCTGGTGGAGCCCCGCGGCCCGCGCCAACAGGCTCAGACCGGCCGGGCAGGCTGCTGGAGCCCCGGGCCCGGAGGCGAGTCCCGCCGGTCCCACTGGTCGACCCCCGCCGCCTGAGCGAGGAGGCTCAGTCCCGCCGGGCCTGCTGGTCGACCGCCGTGGCACCCCGCCCGGAGGCTGAGTCCCTCTAGGCCGGCTGGTCGAACCCCGCCGTAAGAGCCAGGAAGCTCAGTCCCGAAGGGCAGGCTAGTGGACCAAGTGCTCGGAGGCTCAGTCCCACCGGGCCGGCTGGTCGAGTCCCGCAGCCCAGCGCCTGCAGGATGAGTACCGCCGAGCTGACTGAGCCCCGCAGCACAGCGTCCGGAGGCTGTTTCCCGCCTGGCCGTCTGGCCGGACCCCGTGGCCCGCGCCTCGAAGATGAGTCCCGCAGGGCAGTCTGGTCGAAACCACACACCCCGAGCCCGGAGGCAGAGTCCCGACGGGCCAGCTGGTCGACCCCCCGCGGCCCCCGCGCCCAGAAGCCAAGTCGCGCCCGGCCAGCTGGTCGACCCCCGCGGCCCCGCGCCCAGAGGCCAGGTCCCGCCCGGCCAGCTGGTTGACCCCCGCGACCCCGCGCCCAGAGGCCAAGTCCCGCTCGGCCAGCTGGTTGACCCCCGCGGTCCCGCGCACAGAGGCCAAGTCCCGCCCGGACAGCTGGTCGACCCCCGCGGCCTGAGCTAGGACGCTCAGTCCCGCCGGGCTGGCTGGTCGAGTCCCGCAGCCCAGCGCCTGCAGGATGAGTACCGCCGAGCTGACTGAGCCACGCAGTCCAGCGTCCGGAGGATGTTTCCCTCCTGCCCGGCTGGTCGAACCACGTGGCCCGTGACTCGACGATGAGTCCCGCCGGGCTGGCTGGTCGAACCCCCAGACCCCGTGCACGGAGGCTGAGTGCCGCCGGGCCACCCAGTCGACCGCCGTGGTCCCCGCGCGCGGAGCCTGAGTCCCGCCGTGGAGGCTGGTGGAGCCCCGCGGCCCGCGCCAACAGGCTCAGACCGGCCGGGCAGGCTGCTGGAGCCCCGGGCCCGGAGGCGAGTCCCGCCGGTCCCACTGGTCGACCCCCGCCGCCTGAGCGAGGAGGCTCAATCCCGCCGGGCCTGCTGGTCGACCGCCGTGGCACCGAGCCCGGAGGCTGAGTCCCGCTGGACGGCTGGTCTACACCCGTGGCCCGCGCCCGGACAATGAATGCCGCCGGGCCAGCTGGTCGACGGACCGGGCCCACGCCTCGAGGCTGTGTCCCGCCGGGCTGGCTGGTCGACCCCCGTGGCCCGCTACCGCAAGCTGAGTCCCACCGTGCAGCTGGTCGAACCCACAGACCCCGTGCACGGGGGCTGAGTCCCGCCGGGCCTGCTGGTCGAGGTCCGCGTCCAGGAGCGTCCGCGGAGCGTCGTTCGATCGCCCGACACGGCGTGCCTCGGTCGGCAGCTCCGGAACGGCCAGGTGCCAACCACCTCAGGCGTTCCCCCACCACGGACCAGGGGCGTCGTTCGGTCTGTCCGTCCGTCACCGCGGGCGCCCGCGCGTGCTGGTCGACCCGTGCAGGCGGCCATACGGCCCTACTAATCCTGCAGGGGCAACCTCGGGCCCAGAGGCCGGGCACCGACACGCCGGCGCCACCCGCACGATCCCGCAAGCACCGCCGGCCTGCTGGAAGTCCAGCGCGTGCGACGTGGCCAAATCGCGTCCCTCGTGGCTCCGGAAGGAACGAACGATATACAAACGGCCGCCAGGTGGCGCCCGACAACCGTCGCGCGCGTCAGCGGGACCGAGCCGGATCACCGGGCGGCCAGGGCGACCTGCCGCCCTTCCGTAGGGCCGATCCCGTCCCGGCACACCACGTCCGCCTCGGAGCTCCCGGACTCCACGGCGAGACCGCGGCAGCGGTAGGGGGGCTGGGAAAGAAGACCTTAGGCTCTCGGGCCACGGTGGCCGGGTGCCTGGCACGCGACAGAATTTCCCGAGTCGCCGGCGGGCAGGCGCGACAGTACCACACGGAGCTTCCACCCCCACGACCGTCTCCACCCCAATACCCTCCAAGCCGCCGCCGCCGCCGCCTACGGAACGCGACCCCCGAGGCGTCGGGAAGGGGCGGAAAGCGCCGCGGCGATGGCACGGGACCCCCGCCCCGGTCTTGGCACGCGCTGGGGTCCGGGGACGCTTCGGGCCTAAGTCATGCCGGGCCAGATGGTCGACCCCGCAGCCAAGCGCCCGCAGGCTTAGTAGCGCCGAGCTGACTGAGCCCCGCAGCCCAGCGTCCGGAGGCTGTTTCCCGCCTGGCCGTCTGGCCGGACCCCGTGGCCCGCGCCTGGACGATGAGTCCCGCAGGGCAGTCTGGTCGAAACCACACACCCCGAGCCTGGAGGCAGAGTCCCGCCCGGCCAGCTGGTCGACCCCTGCGGCCCGCGCCAGGAGGCTCCGTCCGGCCGGGCAGTCTCGTGGAGAACCGCTCTCGGAGGCTCAGTCCGGCTGTGCTGGCTGGTGGAGCACCGCGCCCGGAGGCCGAGTCCCGCCGGGACGGCTGGTCGAACCCCGCGGCCCGCGCCAGGACGCTCCGTCCGGCCGGGCAGTCTGGTGGAGAACCGCTCTCGGAGGCTCAGTCCGGCTGTGCTGGCTGGAGGAGCACCGCGCCCGGAGGCCGAGTCCCGCCGGGACGGCTGGTCGACCCCCGCCGTACGAGCCAGGAAGCTCAGTCCCGACGGACAGGCAGGTGGACCAAGTGCTCGGAGGCTCAGTCCGGCTGTGCTGGCTGGTGGAGCACCGCGCCCGGAGGCCAAGTCCCGACGGGACGGCTGGTCGACCCCCGCGGCCTGAGCTAGGACGCTCAGTCCCGCCGGGCCGGCTGGTCGACTGCCGTGGCACCCAACCCGGAGGCTGAGTCCCTCTAGGCCGGCTGGTCGAACCCCGCCGTAAGAGCCAGGAAGCTCAGTCCCGACGGGCAGGCTAGTGGACCAAGTGCTCGGAGGCTCAGTCCCACCGGGCCGGCTGGTCGAGTCCCGCAGCCCAGCGCCTGCAGGATGAGTACCGCCGAGCTGACTGAGCCACGCAGTCCAGCGTCCGGAGGATGTTTCCCTCCTGCCCGGTTGGTCGAACCCCGTGGCCCGTGACTCGACGATGAGTCCCGCCGGGCTGGCTGGTCGAACCCCCAGACCCCGTGCACGGAGGCTGAGTGCCGCCGGGCCACCCAGTCGACCGCTGTGGCCCCCGCGCGCGGAGCCTGAGTCCCGCCGTGGAGGCTGGTGGAGCCCCGCGGCCCGCGCCAACAGGCTCAGACCGGCCGGGCCGGCTGCTGGAGCCCCGGGCCCGGAGGCGAGTCCCGCCGGTCCCACTGGTCGACCCCCGCCGCCTGAGCGAGGAGGCTCAGTCCCGCCGGGCCTGCTGGTCGACCGAAGTGGCCCCGAGCCCGGAGGCTGAGTCCCGCTGGACGGCTGGTCTACACCCGTGGCCCGCGCCCGGACAATGAATGCCGCCGGGCCAGCTTGTCGACGGCCCGAGCCCACGCCTCGAGGCTGTGTCCCGCCGGGCTGGCTGGTCGACCCCCGTGGCCCGCTACCGCAAGCTGAGTCCCACCGTGCAGCTGGTCGAACCCACAGACCCCGTGCACGGGGGCTGAGTCCCGCCGGGCCTGCTGGTCGAGGTCCGCGTCCAGGAGCGTCCGCGGAGCGTCGTTCGATCGCCCGACACGGCGTGCCTCGGTCGGCAGCTCCGGAACGGCCAGGTGCCAACCACCTCAGGCGTTCCCCCACCACGGACCAGGGGCGTCGTTCGGTCTGTCCGTCCGTCACCGCGGGCGCCCGCGCGTGCTGGTCGACTCGTGCAGGCGGCCATACGGCCCTACTAATCCTGCAGGGGCAACCTCGGGCCCAGAGGCCGGGCACCGACACGCCGGCGCCACCCGCACGATCCCGCAAGCACCGCCGGCCTGCTGGAAGTCCAGCGCGTGCGACGTGGCCAAATCGCGTCCCTCGTGGCTCCGGAAGGAACGAACGATATACAAACGGCCGCCAGGTGGCGCCCGACAACCGTCGCGCGCGTCAGCGGGACCGAGCCGGATCACCGGGCGGCCAGGGCGACCTGCCGCCCTTCCGTAGGGCCGATCCCGTCCCGGCACACCACGTCCGCCTCGGAGCTCCCGGACTCCACGGCGAGACCGCGGCAGCGGTAGGGGGGCTGGGAAAGAAGACCTTAGGCTCTCGGGCCACGGTGGCCGGGTGCCTGGCACGCGACAGAATTTCCCGAGTCGCCGGCGGGCAGGCGCGACAGTACCACACGGAGCTTCCACCCCCACGACCGTCTCCACCCCAATACCCTCCAAGCCGCCGCCGCCGCCGCCTACGGAACGCGACCCCCGAGGCGTCGGGAAGGGGCGGAAAGCGCCGCGGCGATGGCACGGGACCCCCGCCCCGGTCTTGGCACGCGCTGGCGTCCGGGGACGCTTCGGGCCTAAGTCATGCCGGGCCAGATGGTCGACCCCGCAGCCAAGCGCCCGCAGGCTTAGTAGCGCCGAGCTGACTGAGCCCCGCAGCCCAGCGTCCGGAGGCTGTTTCCCGCCTGGCCGTCTGGCCGGACCCCGTGGCCCGCGCCTGGACGATGAGTCCCGCAGGGCAGTCTGGTCGAAACCACACACCCCGAGCCTGGAGGCAGAGTCCCGCCCGGCCAGCTGGTCGACCCCTGCGGCCCGCGCCAGGAGGCTCCGTCCGGCCGGGCAGTCTCGTGGAGAACCGCTCTCGGAGGCTCAGTCCGGCTGTGCTGGCTGGTGGAGCACCGCGCCCGGAGGCCGAGTCCCGCCGGGACGGCTGGTCGAACCCCGCGGCCCGCGCCAGGACGCTCCGTCCGGCCGGGCAGTCTGGTGGAGAACCGCTCTCGGAGGCTCAGTCCGGCTGTGCTGGCTGGAGGAGCACCGCGCCCGGAGGCCGAGTCCCGCCGGGACGGCTGGTCGACCCCCGCCGTACGAGCCAGGAAGCTCAGTCCCGACGGACAGGCAGGTGGACCAAGTGCTCGGAGGCTCAGTCCGGCTGTGCTGGCTGGTGGAGCACCGCGCCCGGAGGCCAAGTCCCGACGGGACGGCTGGTCGACCCCCGCGGCCTGAGCTAGGACGCTCAGTCCCGCCGGGCCGGCTGGTCGACTGCCGTGGCACCCAACCCGGAGGCTGAGTCCCTCTAGGCCGGCTGGTCGAACCCCGCCGTAAGAGCCAGGAAGCTCAGTCCCGACGGGCAGGCTAGTGGACCAAGTGCTCGGAGGCTCAGTCCCACCGGGCCGGCTGGTCGAGTCCCGCAGCCCAGCGCCTGCAGGATGAGTACCGCCGAGCTGACTGAGCCACGCAGTCCAGCGTCCGGAGGATGTTTCCCTCCTGCCCGGTTGGTCGAACCCCGTGGCCCGTGACTCGACGATGAGTCCCGCCGGGCTGGCTGGTCGAACCCCCAGACCCCGTGCACGGAGGCTGAGTGCCGCCGGGCCACCCAGTCGACCGCTGTGGCCCCCGCGCGCGGAGCCTGAGTCCCGCCGTGGAGGCTGGTGGAGCCCCGCGGCCCGCGCCAACAGGCTCAGACCGGCCGGGCAGGCTGCTGGAGCCCCGGGCCCGGAGGCGAGTCCCGCCGGTCCCACTGGTCGACCCCCGCCGCCTGAGCGAGGAGGCTCAGTCCCGCCGGGCCTGCTGGTCGACCGCCGTGGCACCCCGCCCGGAGGCTGAGTCCCTCTAGGCCGGCTGGTCGAACCCCGCCGTAAGAGCCAGGAAGCTCAGTCCCGAAGGGCAGGCTAGTGGACCAAGTGCTCGGAGGCTCAGTCCCACCGGGCCGGCTGGTCGAGTCCCGCAGCCCAGCGCCTGCAGGATGAGTACCGCCGAGCTGACTGAGCCCCGCAGCACAGCGTCCGGAGGCTGTTTCCCGCCTGGCCGTCTGGCCGGACCCCGTGGCCCGCGCCTCGAAGATGAGTCCCGCAGGGCAGTCTGGTCGAAACCACACACCCCGAGCCCGGAGGCAGAGTCCCGACGGGCCAGCTGGTCGACCCCCCGCGGCCCCCGCGCCCAGAAGCCAAGTCGCGCCCGGCCAGCTGGTCGACCCCCGCGGCCCCGCGCCCAGAGGCCAGGTCCCGCCCGGCCAGCTGGTTGACCCCCGCGACCCCGCGCCCAGAGGCCAAGTCCCGCTCGGCCAGCTGGTTGACCCCCGCGGTCCCGCGCACAGAGGCCAAGTCCCGCCCGGACAGCTGGTCGACCCCCGCGGCCTGAGCTAGGACGCTCAGTCCCGCCGGGCTGGCTGGTCGAGTCCCGCAGCCCAGCGCCTGCAGGATGAGTACCGCCGAGCTGACTGAGCCACGCAGTCCAGCGTCCGGAGGATGTTTCCCTCCTGCCCGGCTGGTCGAACCACGTGGCCCGTGACTCGACGATGAGTCCCGCCGGGCTGGCTGGTCGAACCCCCAGACCCCGTGCACGGAGGCTGAGTGCCGCCGGGCCACCCAGTCGACCGCCGTGGTCCCCGCGCGCGGAGCCTGAGTCCCGCCGTGGAGGCTGGTGGAGCCCCGCGGCCCGCGCCAACAGGCTCAGACCGGCCGGGCAGGCTGCTGGAGCCCCGGGCCCGGAGGCGAGTCCCGCCGGTCCCACTGGTCGACCCCCGCCGCCTGAGCGAGGAGGCTCAATCCCGCCGGGCCTGCTGGTCGACCGCCGTGGCACCGAGCCCGGAGGCTGAGTCCCGCTGGACGGCTGGTCTACACCCGTGGCCCGCGCCCGGACAATGAATGCCGCCGGGCCAGCTGGTCGACGGACCGGGCCCACGCCTCGAGGCTGTGTCCCGCCGGGCTGGCTGGTCGACCCCCGTGGCCCGCTACCGCAAGCTGAGTCCCACCGTGCAGCTGGTCGAACCCACAGACCCCGTGCACGGGGGCTGAGTCCCGCCGGGCCTGCTGGTCGAGGTCCGCGTCCAGGAGCGTCCGCGGAGCGTCGTTCGATCGCCCGACACGGCGTGCCTCGGTCGGCAGCTCCGGAACGGCCAGGTGCCAACCACCTCAGGCGTTCCCCCACCACGGACCAGGGGCGTCGTTCGGTCTGTCCGTCCGTCACCGCGGGCGCCCGCGCGTGCTGGTCGACCCGTGCAGGCGGCCATACGGCCCTACTAATCCTGCAGGGGCAACCTCGGGCCCAGAGGCCGGGCACCGACACGCCGGCGCCACCCGCACGATCCCGCAAGCACCGCCGGCCTGCTGGAAGTCCAGCGCGTGCGACGTGGCCAAATCGCGTCCCTCGTGGCTCCGGAAGGAACGAACGATATACAAACGGCCGCCAGGTGGCGCCCGACAACCGTCGCGCGCGTCAGCGGGACCGAGCCGGATCACCGGGCGGCCAGGGCGACCTGCCGCCCTTCCGTAGGGCCGATCCCGTCCCGGCACACCACGTCCGCCTCGGAGCTCCCGGACTCCACGGCGAGACCGCGGCAGCGGTAGGGGGGCTGGGAAAGAAGACCTTAGGCTCTCGGGCCACGGTGGCCGGGTGCCTGGCACGCGACAGAATTTCCCGAGTCGCCGGCGGGCAGGCGCGACAGTACCACACGGAGCTTCCACCCCCACGACCGTCTCCACCCCAATACCCTCCAAGCCGCCGCCGCCGCCGCCTACGGAACGCGACCCCCGAGGCGTCGGGAAGGGGCGGAAAGCGCCGCGGCGATGGCACGGGACCCCCGCCCCGGTCTTGGCACGCGCTGGGGTCCGGGGACGCTTCGGGCCTAAGTCATGCCGGGCCAGATGGTCGACCCCGCAGCCAAGCGCCCGCAGGCTTAGTAGCGCCGAGCTGACTGAGCCCCGCAGCCCAGCGTCCGGAGGCTGTTTCCCGCCTGGCCGTCTGGCCGGACCCCGTGGCCCGCGCCTGGACGATGAGTCCCGCAGGGCAGTCTGGTCGAAACCACACACCCCGAGCCTGGAGGCAGAGTCCCGCCCGGCCAGCTGGTCGACCCCTGCGGCCCGCGCCAGGAGGCTCCGTCCGGCCGGGCAGTCTCGTGGAGAACCGCTCTCGGAGGCTCAGTCCGGCTGTGCTGGCTGGTGGAGCACCGCGCCCGGAGGCCGAGTCCCGCCGGGACGGCTGGTCGAACCCCGCGGCCCGCGCCAGGACGCTCCGTCCGGCCGGGCAGTCTGGTGGAGAACCGCTCTCGGAGGCTCAGTCCGGCTGTGCTGGCTGGAGGAGCACCGCGCCCGGAGGCCGAGTCCCGCCGGGACGGCTGGTCGACCCCCGCCGTACGAGCCAGGAAGCTCAGTCCCGACGGACAGGCAGGTGGACCAAGTGCTCGGAGGCTCAGTCCGGCTGTGCTGGCTGGTGGAGCACCGCGCCCGGAGGCCAAGTCCCGACGGGACGGCTGGTCGACCCCCGCGGCCTGAGCTAGGACGCTCAGTCCCGCCGGGCCGGCTGGTCGACTGCCGTGGCACCCAACCCGGAGGCTGAGTCCCTCTAGGCCGGCTGGTCGAACCCCGCCGTAAGAGCCAGGAAGCTCAGTCCCGACGGGCAGGCTAGTGGACCAAGTGCTCGGAGGCTCAGTCCCACCGGGCCGGCTGGTCGAGTCCCGCAGCCCAGCGCCTGCAGGATGAGTACCGCCGAGCTGACTGAGCCACGCAGTCCAGCGTCCGGAGGATGTTTCCCTCCTGCCCGGTTGGTCGAACCCCGTGGCCCGTGACTCGACGATGAGTCCCGCCGGGCTGGCTGGTCGAACCCCCAGACCCCGTGCACGGAGGCTGAGTGCCGCCGGGCCACCCAGTCGACCGCTGTGGCCCCCGCGCGCGGAGCCTGAGTCCCGCCGTGGAGGCTGGTGGAGCCCCGCGGCCCGCGCCAACAGGCTCAGACCGGCCGGGCAGGCTGCTGGAGCCCCGGGCCCGGAGGCGAGTCCCGCCGGTCCCACTGGTCGACCCCCGCCGCCTGAGCGAGGAGGCTCAGTCCCGCCGGGCCTGCTGGTCGACCGCCGTGGCACCCCGCCCGGAGGCTGAGTCCCTCTAGGCCGGCTGGTCGAACCCCGCCGTAAGAGCCAGGAAGCTCAGTCCCGAAGGGCAGGCTAGTGGACCAAGTGCTCGGAGGCTCAGTCCCACCGGGCCGGCTGGTCGAGTCCCGCAGCCCAGCGCCTGCAGGATGAGTACCGCCGAGCTGACTGAGCCACGCAGTCCAGCGTCCGGAGGATGTTTCCCTCCTGCCCGGTTGGTCGAACCCCGTGGCCCGTGACTCGACGATGAGTCCCGCCGGGCTGGCTGGTCGAACCCCCAGACCCCGTGCACGGAGGCTGAGTGCCGCCGGGCCACCCAGTCGACCGCTGTGGCCCCCGCGCGCGGAGCCTGAGTCCCGCCGTGGAGGCTGGTGGAGCCCCGCGGCCCGCGCCAACAGGCTCAGACCGGCCGGGCAGGCTGCTGGAGCCCCGGGCCCGGAGGCGAGTCCCGCCGGTCCCACTGGTCGACCCCCGCCGCCTGAGCGAGGAGGCTCAGTCCCGCCGGGCCTGCTGGTCGACCGCCGTGGCACCCAGCCCGGAGGCTGAGTCCCTCTAGGCCGGCTGGTCGAACCCCGCCGTAAGAGCCAGGAAGCTCAGTCCCGAAGGGCAGGCTAGTGGACCAAGTGCTCGGAGGCTCAGTCCCACCGGGCCGGCTGGTCGAGTCCCGCAGCCCAGCGCCTGCAGGATGAGTACCGCCGAGCTGACTGAGCCCCGCAGCACAGCGTCCGGAGGCTGTTTCCCGCCTGGCCGTCTGGCCGGACCCCGTGGCCCGCGCCTCGAAGATGAGTCCCGCAGGGCAGTCTGGTCGAAACCACACACCCCGAGCCCGGAGGCAGAGTCCCGACGGGCCAGCTGGTCGACCCCCCGCGGCCCCGCGCCCAGAAGCCAAGTCGCGCCCGGCCAGCTGGTCGACCCCCGCGGCCCCGCGCCCAGAGGCCAGGTCCCGCCCGGCCAGCTGGTTGACCCCCGCGGTCCCGCGCACAGAGGCCAAGTCCCGCCCGGCCAGCTGGTCGACCCCCGCGGCCCCGCGCCCAGAGGCCAAGTCCCGCCCGGCCAGCTGGTTGACCCCCGCGGCCCCGCCCCCAGAGGCCAAGTCCCGCTCGGCCAGCTGGTCGACCCCCGCGGGCCGCGCCTGGAGGCTCCGTCCGGCCGGGCAGTCTGGTGGAGCACCGCGCTCGGAGGCTCAGTCCGGCTGTGCTGGCTGGTGGAGCATCGCGCCCGGAGGCCAAGTCCCGCCGGGACGGCTGGTCGACCCCCGCGGCCTGAGCTAGGACGCTCAGTCCCGCCGGGCCGGCTGGTCGACTGCCGTGGCACCCAGCCCGGAGGCTGAGTCCCTCTAGGCCGGCTGGTCGAACCCCGCCGTAAGAGCCAGGAAGCTCAGTCCCGACGGGCAGGCTAGTGGACCAAGTGCTCGGAGGCTCAGTCCCACCGGGCCGGCTGGTCGAGTCCCGCAGCCCAGCGCCTGCAGGATGAGTACCGCCGAGCTGACTGAGCCACGCAGTCCAGCGTCCGGAGGATGTTTCCCTCCTGCCCGGTTGGTCGAACCCCGTGGCCCGTGACTCGACGATGAGTCCCGCCGGGCTGGCTGGTCGAACCCCCAGACCCCGTGCACGGAGGCTGAGTGCCGCCGGGCCACCCAGTCGACCGCTGTGGCCCCCGCGCGCGGAGCCTGAGTCCCGCCGTGGAGGCTGGTGGAGCCCCGCGGCCCGCGCCAACAGGCTCAGACCGGCCGGGCAGGCTGCTGGAGCCCCGGGCCCGGAGGCGAGTCCCGCCGGTCCCACTGGTCGACCCCCGCCGCCTGAGCGAGGAGGCTCAGTCCCGCCGGGCCTGCTGGTCGACCGCCGTGGCCCCGAGCCCGGAGGCTGAGTCCCGCTGGACGGCTGGTCTACACCCGTGGCCCGCGCCCGGACAATGAATGCCGCCGGGCCAGCTGGTCGACGGCCCGAGCCCACGCCTCGAGGCTGTGTCCCGCCGGGCTGGCTGGTCGACCCCCGTGGCCCGCTACCGCAAGCTGAGTCCCACCGTGCAGCTGGTCGAACCCACAGACCCCGTGCACGGGGGCTGAGTCCCGCCGGGCCTGCTGGTCGAGGTCCGCGTCCAGGAGCGTCCGCGGAGCGTCGTTCGATCGCCCGACACGGCGTGCCTCGGTCGGCAGCTCCGGAACGGCCAGGTGCCAACCACCTCAGGCGTTCCCCCACCACGGACCAGGGGCGTCGTTCGGTCTGTCCGTCCGTCACCGCGGGAGCCCGCGCGTGCTGGTCGACCCGTGCAGGCGGCCATACGGCCCTACTAATCCTGCAGGGGCAACCTCGGGCCCAGAGGCCGGGCACCGACACGCCGGCGCCACCCGCACGATCCCGCAAGCACCGCCGGCCTGCTGGAAGTCCAGCGCGTGCGACGTGGCCAAATCGCGTCCCTCGTGGCTCCGGAAGGAACGAACGATATACAAACGGCCGCCAGGTGGCGCCCGACAACCGTCGCGCGCGTCAGCGGGACCGAGCCGGATCACCGGGCGGCCAGGGCGACCTGCCGCCCTTCCGTAGGGCCGATCCCGTCCCGGCACACCACGTCCGCCTCGGAGCTCCCGGACTCCACGGCGAGACCGCGGCAGCGGTAGGGGGGCTGGGAAAGAAGACCTTAGGCTCTCGGGCCACGGTGGCCGGGTGCCTGGCACGCGACAGAATTTCCCGAGTCGCCGGCGGGCAGGCGCGACAGTACCACACGGAGCTTCCACCCCCACGACCGTCTCCACCCCAATACCCTCCAAGCCGCCGCCGCCGCCGCCTACGGAACGCGACCCCCGAGGCGTCGGGAAGGGGCGGAAAGCGCCGCGGCGATGGCACGGGACCCCCGCCCCGGTCTTGGCACGCGCTGGGGTCCGGGGACGCTTCGGGCCTAAGTCATGCCGGGCCAGATGGTCGACCCCGCAGCCAAGCGCCCGCAGGCTTAGTAGCGCCGAGCTGACTGAGCCCCGCAGCCCAGCGTCCGGAGGCTGTTTCCCGCCTGGCCGTCTGGCCGGACCCCGTGGCCCGCGCCTGGACGATGAGTCCCGCAGGGCAGTCTGGTCGAAACCACACACCCCGAGCCTGGAGGCAGAGTCCCGCCCGGCCAGCTGGTCGACCCCTGCGGCCCGCGCCAGGAGGCTCCGTCCGGCCGGGCAGTCTCGTGGAGAACCGCTCTCGGAGGCTCAGTCCGGCTGTGCTGGCTGGTGGAGCACCGCGCCCGGAGGCCGAGTCCCGCCGGGACGGCTGGTCGACCCCCGCGGCCCGCGCCAGGACGCTCCGTCCGGCCGGGCAGTCTGGTGGAGAACCGCTCTCGGAGGCTCAGTCCGGCTGTGCTGGCTGGAGGAGCACCGCACCCGGAGGCCGAGTCCCGCCGGGACGGCTGGTCGACCCCCGCGGCCTGAGCTAGGACGCTCAGTCCCGCCGGGCCGGCTGGTCGAGTCCCGCAGCCCAGCGCCTGCAGGATGAGTACCGCCGAGCTGACTGAGCCACGCAGTCCAGCGTCCGGAGGATGTTTCCCTCCTGCCCGGTTGGTCGAACCCCGTGGCCCGTGACTCGACGATGAGTCCCGCCGGGCTGGCTGGTCGAACCCCCAGACCGCGTGCACGGAGGCTGAGTGCCGCCGGGCCACCCAGTCGACCGCTGTGGCCCCCGCGCGCGGAGCCTGAGTCCCGCCGTGGAGGCTGGTGGAGCCCCGCGGCCCGCGCCAACAGGCTCAGACCGGCCGGGCAGGCTGCTGGAGCCCCGGGCCCGGAGGCGAGTCCCGCCGGTCCCACTGGTCGACCCCCGCCGCCTGAGCGAGGAGGCTCAGTCCCGCCGGGCCTGCTGGTCGACCGCCGTGGCACCCAGCCCGGAGGCTGAGTCCCTCTAGGCCGGCTGGTCGAACCCCGCCGTAAGAGCCAGGAAGCTCAGTCCCGAAGGGCAGGCTAGTGGACCAAGTGCTCGGAGGCTCAGTCCCACCGGGCCGGCTGGTCGAGTCCCGCAGCCCAGCGCCTGCAGGATGAGTACCGCCGAGCTGACTGAGCCCCGCAGCACAGCGTCCGGAGGCTGTTTCCCGTGTGGCCGTCTGGCCGGACCCCGTGGCCCGCGCCTCGAAGATGAGTCCCGCAGGGCAGTCTGGTCGAAACCACACACCCCGAGCCCGGAGGCAGAGTCCCGCCGGGCCAGCTGGTCGACCCCCCGCGGCCCCGCGCCCAGAAGCCAAGTCGCGCCCGGCCAGCTGGTCGACCCCCGCGGCCCCGCGCCCAGAGGCCAGGTCCCGCCCGGCCAGCTGGTTGACCCCCGCGGCCCCGCCCCCAGAGGCCAAGTCCCGCTCGGCCAGCTGGTCGACCCCCGCGGTCCCGCGCACAGAGGCCAAGTCCCGCCCGGCCAGCTGGTCGACCCCCGCGGCCCCGCGCCCAGAGGCCAAGTCCCGCCCGGCCAGCTGGTTGACCCCCGCGGCCCCGCCCCCAGAGGCCAAGTCCCGCTCGGCCAGCTGGTCGACCCCCGCGGGCCGCGCCTGGAGGCTCCGTCCGGCCGGGCAGTCTGGTGGAGCACCGCGCTCGGAGGCTCAGTCCGGCTGTGCTGGCTGGTGGAGCATCGCGCCTGGAGGCCAAGTCCCGCCGGGACGGCTGGTCGACCCCCGCGGCCTGAGCTAGGACGCTCAGTCCCGCCGGGCCGGCTGGTCGACTGCCGTGGCACCCAGCCCGGAGGCTGAGTCCCTCTAGGCCGGCTGGTCGAACCCCGCCGTAAGAGCCAGGAAGCTCAGTCCCGACGGGCAGGCTAGTGGACCAAGTGCTCGGAGGCTCAGTCCCACCGGGCCGGCTGGTCGAGTCCCGCAGCCCAGCGCCTGCAGGATGAGTACCGCCGAGCTGACTGAGCCACGCAGTCCAGCGTCCGGAGGATGTTTCCCTCCTGCCCGGTTGGTCGAACCCCGTGGCCCGTGACTCGACGATGAGTCCCGCCGGGCTGGCTGGTCGAACCCCCAGACCCCGTGCACGGAGGCTGAGTGCCGCCGGGCCACCCAGTCGACCGCTGTGGCCCCCGCGCGCGGAGCCTGAGTCCCGCCGTGGAGGCTGGTGGAGCCCCGCGGCCCGCGCCAACAGGCTCAGACCGGCCGGGCAGGCTGCTGGAGCCCCGGGCCCGGAGGCGAGTCCCGCCGGTCCCACTGGTCGACCCCCGCCGCCTGAGCGAGGAGGCTCAGTCCCGCCGGGCCTGCTGGTCGACCGCCGTGGCCCCGAGCCCGGAGGCTGAGTCCCGCTGGACGGCTGGTCTACACCCGTGGCCCGCGCCCGGACAATGAATGCCGCCGGGCCAGCTGGTCGACGGCCCGAGCCCACGCCTCGAGGCTGTGTCCCGCCGGGCTGGCTGGTCGACCCCCGTGGCCCGCTACCGCAAGCTGAGTCCCACCGTGCAGCTGGTCGAACCCACAGACCCCGTGCACGGGGGCTGAGTCCCGCCGGGCCTGCTGGTCGAGGTCCGCGTCCAGGAGCGTCCGCGGAGCGTCGTTCGATCGCCCGACACGGCGTGCCTCGGTCGGCAGCTCCGGAACGGCCAGGTGCCAACCACCTCAGGCGTTCCCCCACCACGGACCAGGGGCGTCGTTCGGTCTGTCCGTCCGTCACCGCGGGAGCCCGCGCGTGCTGGTCGACCCGTGCAGGCGGCCATACAGCCCTACTAATCCTGCAGGGGCAACCTCGGGCCCAGAGGCCGGGCACCGACACGCCGGCGCCACCCGCACGATCCCGCAAGCACCGCCGGCCTGCTGGAAGTCCAGCGCGTGCGACGTGGCCAAATCGCGTCCCTCGTGGCTCCGGAAGGAACGAACGATATACAAACGGCCGCCAGGTGGCGCCCGACAACCGTCGCGAGCGTCAGCGGGACCGAGCCGGATCACCGGGCGGCCAGGGCGACCTGCCGCCCTTCCGTAGGGCCGATCCCGTCCCGGCACACCACGTCCGCCTCGGAGCTCCCGGACTCCACGGCGAGACCGCGGCAGCGGTAGGGGGGCTGGGAAAGAAGACCTTAGGCTCTCGGGCCACGGTGGCCGGGTGCCTGGCACGCGACAGAATTTCCCGAGTCGCCGGCGGGCAGGCGCGACAGTACCACACGGAGCTTCCACCCCCACGACCGTCTCCACCCCAATACCCTCCAAGCCGCCGCCGCCGCCGCCTACGGAACGCGACCCCCGAGGCGTCGGGAAGGGGCGGAAAGCGCCGCGGCGATGGCACGGGACCCCCGCCCCGGTCTTGGCACGCGCTGGGGTCCGGGGACGCTTCGGGCCTAAGTCATGCCGGGCCAGATGGTCGACCCCGCAGCCAAGCGCCCGCAGGCTTAGTAGCGCCGAGCTGACTGAGCCCCGCAGCCCAGCGTCCGGAGGCTGTTTCCCGCCTGGCCGTCTGGCCGGACCCCGTGGCCCGCGCCTGGACGATGAGTCCCGCAGGGCAGTCTGGTCGAAACCACACACCCCGAGCCTGGAGGCAGAGTCCCGCCCGGCCAGCTGGTCGACCCCTGCGGCCCGCGCCAGGAGGCTCCGTCCGGCCGGGCAGTCTCGTGGAGAACCGCTCTCGGAGGCTCAGTCCGGCTGTGCTGGCTGGTGGAGCACCGCGCCCGGAAGCCGAGTCCCGCCGGGACGGCTGGTCGACCCCCGAGGCCCGCGCCAGGACGCTCCGTCCGGCCGGGCAGTCTGGTGGAGAACCGCTCTCGGAGGCTCAGTCCGGCTGTGCTGGCTGGAGGAGCACCGCGCCCGGAGGCCGAGTCCCGCCTGGACGGCTGGTCGACCCCCGCGGCCTGAGCTAGGACGCTCAGTCCCGCCGGGCCGGCTGGTCGAGTCCCGCAGCCCAGCGCCTGCAGGATGAGTACCGCCGAGCTGACTGAGCCACGCAGTCCAGCGTCCGGAGGATGTTTCCCTCCTGCCCGGTTGGTCGAACCCCGTGGCCCGTGACTCGACGATGAGTCCCGCCGGGCTGGCTGGTCGAACCCCCAGACCGCGTGCACGGAGGCTGAGTGCCGCCGGGCCACCCAGTCGACCGCTGTGGCCCCCGCGCGCGGAGCCTGAGTCCCGCCGTGGAGGCTGGTGGAGCCCCGCGGCCCGCGCCAACAGGCTCAGACCGGCCGGGCAGGCTGCTGGAGCCCCGGGCCCGGAGGCGAGTCCCGCCGGTCCCACTGGTCGACCCCCGCCGCCTGAGCGAGGAGGCTCAGTCCCGCCGGGCCTGCTGGTCGACCGCCGTGGCACCCAGCCCGGAGGCTGAGTCCCTCTAGGCCGGCTGGTCGAACCCCGCCGTAAGAGCCAGGAAGCTCAGTCCCGACGGGCAGGCTAGTGGACCAAGTGCTCGGAGGCTCAGTCCCACCGGGCCGGCTGGTCGAGTCCCGCAGCCCAGCGCCTGCAGGATGAGTACCGCCGAGCTGACTGAGCCCCGCAGCACAGCGTCCGGAGGCTGTTTCCCGCCTGGCCGTCTGGCCGGACCCCGTGGCCCGCGCCTCGAAGATGAGTCCCGCAGGGCAGTCTGGTCGAAACCACACACCCCGAGCCCGGAGGCAGAGTCCCGCCGGGCCAGCTGGTCGACCCCCCGCGGCCCCGCGCCCAGAAGCCAAGTCGCGCCCGGCCAGCTGGTCGACCCCCGCGGCCCCGCGCCCAGAGGCCAGGTCCCGCCCGGCCAGCTGGTTGACCCCCGCGACCCCGCGCCCAGAGGCCAAGTCCCGCTCGGCCAGCTGGTTGACCCCCGCGGTCCCGCGCACAGAGGCCAAGTCCCGCCCGGACAGCTGGTCGACCACCGCGGCCCCGCGCCCAGAGGCCAAGTCCCGCCCGGCCAGCTGGTTGACCCCCGCGGCCCCGCCCCCAGAGGCCAAGTCCCGCTCGGCCAGCTCGTCGACCCCCGCGGGCCGCGCCAGGAGGCTCCGTCCGGCCGGGCAGTCTGGTGGAGCACCGCGCTCGGAGGCTCAGTCCGGCTGTGCTGGCTGGTGGAGCACCGCGCCCGGAGGCCAAGTCCCGCCGGGACGGCTGGTCGAGCCCCGCGGCCTGAGCTAGGACGCTCAGTCCCGCCGGGCCGGCTGGTCGACTGCCGTGGCACCCAGCCCGGAGGCTGAGTGCCTCTAGGCCGGCTGGTCGAACCCCGCCGTAAGAGCCAGGAAGCTCAGTCCCGACGGACAGGCTAGTGGACCAAGTGCTCGGAGGCTCAGTCCCACCGGGCCGGCTGGTCGAGTCCCGCAGCCCAGCGCCTGCAGGATGAGTACCGCCGAGCTGACTGAGCCCCGCAGCACAGCGTCCGGAGGCTGTTTCCCGCCTGGCCGTCTGGCCGGACCCCGTGGCCCGCGCCTCGAAGATGAGTCCCGCAGGGCAGTCTGGTCGAAACCACACACCCCGAGCCCGGAGGCAGAGTCCCGCCGGGCCAGCTGGTCGACACCCCGCGGCCCCGCGCACAGAGGCCAAGTCCCGCCCGGCCATCTAGTTGACCCCCGCGGCCCCGCCCCCAGAGGCCAAGTCCCGCTCGGCCAGCTGGTCGACCCCCGCGGCCCGCGCCAGGAGGCTCCGTCCGGCCGGGAAGTCTGGTGGAGCACCGCTCTCGGAGGCTCAGTCCGGCTGTGCTGGCTGGTGGAGCACCGCGCCCGGAGGCCAAGTCCCGCCGGGACGGCTGGTCGACCCCCGCGGCCTGAGCTAGGACGCTCAGTCCCGCCGGGCCGGCTGGTCGACTGCCGTGGCACCCAGCCCGGAGGCTGAGTCCCTCTAGGCCGGCTGGTCGAACCCCGCCGTAAGAGCCAGGAAGCTCAGTCCCGACGGGCAGGCTAGTGGACCAAGTGCTCGGAGGCTCAGTCCCACCGGGCCGGCTGGTCGAGTCCCGCAGCCCAGCGCCTGCAGGATGAGTACCGCCGAGCTGACTGAGCCACGCAGTCCAGCGTCCGGAGGATGTTTCCCTCCTGCCCGGTTGGTCGAACCCCGTGGCCCGTGACTCGACGATGAGTCCCGCCGGGCTGGCTGGTCGAACCCCCAGACCCCGTGCACGGAGGCTGAGTGCCGCCGGGCCACCCAGTCGACCGCTGTGGCCCCCGCGCGCGGAGCCTGAGTCCCGCCGTGGAGGCTGGTGGAGCCCCGCGGCCCGCGCCAACAGGCTCAGACCGGCCGGGCAGGCTGCTGGAGCCCCGGGCCCGGAGGCGAGTCCCGCCGGTCCCACTGGTCGACCCCCGCCGCCTGAGCGAGGAGGCTCAGTCCCGCCGGGCCTGCTGGTCGACCGCCGTGGCCCCGAGCCCGGAGGCTGAGTCCCGCTGGACGGCTGGTCTACACCCGTGGCC
Organism: Desmodus rotundus; assembly: GCF_022682495.2. Taxonomy (NCBI): domain Eukaryota; kingdom Metazoa; phylum Chordata; class Mammalia; order Chiroptera; family Phyllostomidae; genus Desmodus; species Desmodus rotundus. The sequence continues at coordinate 70,101 of NW_026527632.1, read as the reverse complement.
CGCGCCCGGACAATGAATGCCGCCGGGCCAGCTGGTCGACGGCCCGGGCCCACGCCTCGAGGCTGTGTCCCGCCGGGCTGGCTGGTCGACCCCCGTGGCCCGCTACCGCAAGCTGAGTCCCACCGTGCAGCTGGTCGAACCCACAGACCCCGTGCACGGGGGCTGAGTCCCGCCGGGCCTGCTGGTCGAGGTCCGCGTCCAGGAGCGTCCGCGGAGCGTCGTTCGATCGCCCGACACGGCCTGCCTCGGTCGGCAGCTCCGGAACGGCCAGGTGCCAACCACCTCAGGCGTTCCCCCACCACGGACCAGGGGCGTCGTTCGGTCTGTCCGTCCGTCACCGCGGGCGCCCGCGCGTGCTGGTCGACCCGTGCAGGCGGCCATACGGCCCTACTAATCCTGCAGGGGCAACCTCGGGCCCAGAGGCCGGGCACCGACACGCCGGCGCCACCCGCACGATCCCGCAAGCACCGCCGGCCTGCTGGAAGTCCAGCGCGTGAGACGTGGCCAAATCGCGTCCCTCGTGGCTCCGGAAGGAACGAACGATATACAAACGGCCGCCAGGTGGCGCCCGACAACCGTCGCGCGCGTCAGCGGGACCGAGCCGGATCACCGGGCGGCCAGGGCGACCTGCCGCCCTTCCGTAGGGCCGATCCCGTCCCGGCACACCACGTCCGCCTCGGAGCTCCCGGACTCCACGGCGAGACCGCGGCAGCGGTAGGGGGGCTGGGAAAGAAGACCTTAGGCTCTCGGGCCACGGTGGCCGGGTGCCTGGCACGCGACAGAATTTCCCGAGTCGCCGGCGGGCAGGCGCGACAGTACCACACGGAGCTTCCACCCCCACGACCGTCTCCACCCCAATACCCTCCAAGCCGCCGCCGCCGCCGCCTACGGAACGCGACCCCCGAGGCGTCGGGAAGGGGCGGAAAGCGCCGCGGCGATGGCACGGGACCCCCGCCCCGGTCTTGGCACGCGCTGGGGTCCGGGGACGCTTCGGGCCTAAGTCATGCCGGGCCAGATGGTCGACCCCGCAGCCAAGCGCCCGCAGGCTTAGTAGCGCCGAGCTGACTGAGCCCCGCAGCCCAGCGTCCGGAGGCTGTTTCCCGCCTGGCCGTCTGGCCGGACCCCGTGGCCCGCGCCTGGACGATGAGTCCCGCAGGGCAGTCTGGTCGAAACCACACACCCCGAGCCTGGAGGCAGAGTCCCGCCCGGCCAGCTGGTCGACCCCTGCGGCCCGCGCCAGGAGGCTCCGTCCGGCCGGGCAGTCTCGTGGAGAACCGCTCTCGGAGGCTCAGTCCGGCTGTGCTGGCTGGTGGAGCACCGCGCCCGGAGGCCGAGTCCCGCCGGGACGGCTGGTCGACCCCCGCCGTACGAGCCAGGAAGCTCAGTCCCGACGGACAGGCAGGTGGACCAAGTGCTCGGAGGCTCAGTCCGGCTGTGCTGGCTGGTGGAGCACCGCGCCCGGAGGCCAAGTCCCGACGGGACGGCTGGTCGACCCCCGCGGCCTGAGCTAGGACGCTCAGTCCCGCCGGGCCGGGTGGTCGACTGCCGTGGCACCCAGCCCGGAGGCTGAGTCCCTCTAGGCCGGCTGGTCGAACCCCGCCGTAAGAGCCAGGAAGCTCAGTCCCGACGGGCAGGCTAGTGGACCAAGTGCTCGGAGGCTCAGTCCCACCGGGCCGGCTGATCGAGTCCCGCAGCCCAGCGCCTGCAGGATGAGTACCGCCGAGCTGACTGAGCCACGCAGTCCAGCGTCCGGAGGATGTTTCCCTCCTGCCCGGTTGGTCGAACCCCGTGGCCCGTGACTCGACGATGAGTCCCGCCGGGCTGGCTGGTCGAACCCCCAGACCGCGTGCACGGAGGCTGAGTGCCGCCGGGCCAACCAGTCGACCGCTGTGGCCCCCGCGCGCGGAGCCTGAGTCCCGCCGTGGAGGCTGGTGGAGCCCCGCGGCCCGCGCCAACAGGCTCAGACCGGCCGGGCAGGCTGCTGGAGCCCCGGGCCCGGAGGCGAGTCCCGCCGGTCCCACTGGTCGACCCCCGCCGCCTGAGCGAGGAGGCTCAGTCCCGCCGGGCCTGCTGGTCGACCGCCGTGGCCCCGAGCCCGGAGGCTGAGTCCCTCTAGGCCGGCTGGTCGAACCCCGCCGTAAGAGCCAGGAAGCTCAGTCCCGAAGGGCAGGCTAGTGGACCAAGTGCTCGGAGGCTCAGTCCCACCGGGCCGGCTGGTCGAGTCCCGCAGCCCAGCGCCTGCAGGATGTGTACCGCCGAGCTGACTGAGCCCCGCAGCACAGCGTCCGGAGGCTGTTTCCCGCCTGGCCGTCTGGCCGGACCCCGTGGCCCGCGCCTCGAAGATGAGTCCCGCAGGGCAGTCTGGTCGAAACCACACACCCCGAGCCCGGAGGCAGAGTCCCGCCGGGCCAGCTGGTCGACCCCCCGCGGCCCCGCGCCCAGAGGCCAGGTCCCGCCCGGCCAGCTGGTCGACCCCCGCGGCCCCGCGCCCAGAGGCCCAGTCCCGCCCGGCCATCTAGTTGACCCCCGCGGCCCCGCCCCCAGAGGCCAAGTCCCGCTCGGCCAGCTGGTCGACCCCCGCGGCCCGCGCCAGGAGGCTCCGTCCGGCCGGGAAGTCTGGTGGAGCACCGCGCTCGGAGGCTCAGTCCGGCTGTGCTGGCTGGTGGAGCACCGCGCCCGGAGGCCAAGTCCCGCCGGGACGGCTGGTCGACCCCCGCGGCCTGAGCTAGGACGCTCAGTCCCGCCGGGCCGGCTGGTCGACTGCCGTGGCACCCAGCCCGGAGGCTGAGTCCCTCTAGGCCGGCTGGTCGAACCCCGCCGTAAGAGCCAGGAAGCTCAGTCCCGAAGGGCAGGCTAGTGGACCAAGTGCTCGGAGGCTCAGTCCCACCGGGCCGGCTGGTCGAGTCCCGCAGCCCAGCGCCTGCAGGATGAGTACCGCCGAGCTGACTGAGCCCGGCAGCACAGCGTCCGGAGGCTGTTTCCCGCCTGGCCGTCTGGCCGGACCCCGTGGCCCGCGCCTCGAAGATGAGTCCCGCAGGGCAGTCTGGTCGAAACCACACACCCCGAGCCCGGAGGCAGAGTCCCGCCGGGCCAGCTGGTCGACCCCCCGCGGCCCCGCGCACAGAGGCCAAGTCCCGCCCGGCCAGCTGGTCGACCCCCGCGGCCCCGCGCCCAGAGGCCAAGTCCCGCCCGGCCAGCTGGTTGACCCCCGCGGCCCCGCCCCCAGAGGCCAAGTCCCGCTCGGCCAGCTCGTCGACCCCCGCGGGCCGCGCCAGGAGGCTCCGTCCGGCCGGGCAGTCTGGTGGAGCACCGCGCTCGGAGGCTCAGTCCGGCTGTGCTGGCTGGTGGAGCATCGCGCCCGGAGGCCAAGTCCCGCCGGGACGGCTGGTCGACCCCCGCGGCCTGAGCTAGGACGCTCAGTCCCGCCTGGCCGGCTGGTCGACTGCCGTGGCACCCAGCCCGGAGGCTGAGTCCCTCTAGGCCGGCTGGTCGAACCCCGCCGTAAGAGCCAGGAAGCTCAGTCCCGACGGGCAGGCTAGTGGACCAAGTGCTCGGAGGCTCAGTCCCACCGGGCCGGCTGGTCGAGTCCCGCAGCCCAGCGCCTGCAGGATGAGTACCGCCGAGCTGACTGAGCCACGCAGTCCAGCGTCCGGAGGATGTTTCCCTCCTGCCCGGTTGGTCGAACCCCGTGGCCCGTGACTCGACGATGAGTCCCGCCGCGCTGGCTGGTCGAACCCCCAGACCCCGTGCACGGAGGCTGAGTGCCGCCGGGCCACCCAGTCGTCCGCTGGGGCCCCCGCGCGCGGAGCCTGAGTCCCGCCGTGGAGGCTGGTGGAGCCCCGCGGCCCGCGCCAACAGGCTCAGACCGGCCGGGCAGGCTGCTGGAGCCCCGGGCCCGGAGGCGAGTCCCGCCGGTCCCACTGGTCGACCCCCGCCGCCTGAGCGAGGAGGCTCAGTCCCGCCGGGCCTGCTGGTCGACCGCCGTGGCCCCGAGCCCGGAGGCTGAGTCCCGCTGGACGGCTGGTCTACACCCGTGGCCCGCGCCCGGACAATGAATGCCGCCGGGCCAGCTGGTCGACGGCCCGGGCCCACGCCTCGAGGCTGTGTCCCGCCGGGCTGGCTGGTCGACCCCCGTGGCCCGCTACCGCAAGCTGAGTCCCACCGTGCAGCTGGTCGAACCCACAGACCCCGTGCACGGGGGCTGAGTCCCGCCGGGCCTGCTGGTCGAGGTCCGCGTCCAGGAGCGTCCGCGGAGCGTCGTTCGATCGCCCGACACGGCCTGCCTCGGTCGGCAGCTCCGGAACGGCCAGGTGCCAACCACCTCAGGCGTTCCCCCACCACGGACCAGGGGCGTCGTTCGGTCTGTCCGTCCGTCACCGCGGGCGCCCGCGCGTGCTGGTCGACCCGTGCAGGCGGCCATACAGCCCTACTAATCCTGCAGGGGCAACCTCGGGCCCAGAGGCCGGGCACCGACACGCCGGCGCCACCCGCACGATCCCGCAAGCACCGCCGGCCTGCTGGAAGTCCAGCGCGTGCGACGTGGCCAAATCGCGTCCGTCGTGGCTCCGGAAGGAACGAACGATATACAAACGGCCGCCAGGTGGCGCCCGACAACCGTCGCGCGCGTCAGCGGGACCGAGCCGGATCACCGGGCGGCCAGGGCGACCTGCCGCCCTTCCGTAGGGCCGATCCCGTCCCGGCACACCACGTCCGCCTCGGAGCTCCCGGACTCCACGGCGAGACCGCGGCAGCGGTAGGGGGGCTGGGAAAGAAGACCTTAGGCTCTCGGGCCACGGTGGCCGGGTGCCTGGCACGCGACAGAATTTCCCGAGTCGCCGGCGGGCAGGCGCGACAGTACCACACGGAGCTTCCACCCCCACGACCGTCTCCACCCCAATACCCTCCAAGCCGCCGCCGCCGCCGCCTACGGAACGCGACCCCCGAGGCGTCGGGAAGGGGCGGAAAGCGCCGCGGCGATGGCACGGGACCCCCGCCCCGGTCTTGGCACGCGCTGGGGTCCGGGGACGCTTCGGGCCTAAGTCATGCCGGGCCAGATGGTCGACCCCGCAGCCAAGCGCCCGCAGGCTTAGTAGCGCCGAGCTGACTGAGCCCCGCAGCCCAGCGTCCGGAGGCTGTTTCCCGCCTGGCCGTCTGGCCGGACCCCGTGGTCCGCGCCTGGACGATGAGTCCCGCAGGGCAGTCTGGTCGAAACCACACACCCCGAGCCTGGAGGCAGAGTCCCGCCCGGCCAGCTGGTCGACCCCTGCGGCCCGCGCCAGGAGGCTCCGTCCGGCCGGGCAGTCTCGTGGAGAACCGCTCTCGGAGGCTCAGTCCGGCTGTGCTGGCTGGTGGAGCACCGCGCCCGGAGGCCGAGTCCCGCCGGGACGGCTGGTCGACCCCCGCCGTACGAGCCAGGAAGCTCAGTCCCGACGGACAGGCAGGTGGACCAAGTGCTCGGAGGCTCAGTCCGGCTGTGCTGGCTGGTGGAGCACCGCGCCCGGAGGCCAAGTCCCGACGGGACGGCTGGTCGACCCCCGCGGCCTGAGCTAGGACGCTCAGTCCCGCCGGGCCGGGTGGTCGACTGCCGTGGCACCCAGCCCGGAGGCTGAGTCCCTCTAGGCCGGCTGGTCGAACCCCGCCGTAAGAGCCAGGAAGCTCAGTCCCGACGGGCAGGCTAGTGGACCAAGTGCTCGGAGGCTCAGTCCCACCGGGCCGGCTGGTCGAGTCCCGCAGCCCAGCGCCTGCAGGATGAGTACCGCCGAGCTGACTGAGCCACGCAGTCCAGCGTCCGGAGGATGTTTCCCTCCTGCCCGGTTGGTCGAACCCCGTGGCCCGTGACTCGACGATGAGTCCCGCCGGGCTGGCTGGTCGAACCCCCAGACCGCGTGCACGGAGGCTGAGTGCCGCCGGGCCAACCAGTCGACCGCTGTGGCCCCCGCGCGCGGAGCCTGAGTCCCGCCGTGGAGGCTGGTGGAGCCCCGCGGCCCGCGCCAACAGGCTCAGACCGGCCGGGCAGGCTGCTGGAGCCCCGGGCCCGGAGGCGAGTCCCGCCGGTCCCACTGGTCGACCCCCGCCGCCTGAGCGAGGAGGCTCAGTCCCGCCGGGCCTGCTGGTCGACCGCCGTGGCCCCGAGCCCGGAGGCTGAGTCCCTCTAGGCCGGCTGGTCGAACCCCGCCGTAAGAGCCAGGAAGCTCAGTCCCGAAGGGCAGGCTAGTGGACCAAGTGCTCGGAGGCTCAGTCCCACCGGGCCGGCTGGTCGAGTCCCGCAGCCCAGCGCCTGCAGGATGAGTACCGCCGAGCTGACTGAGCCCCGCAGCACAGCGTCCGGAGGCTGTTTCCCGCCTGGCCGTCTGGCCGGACCCCGTGGCCCGCGCCTCGAAGATGAGTCCCGCAGGGCAGTCTGGTCGAAACCACACACCCCGAGCCCGGAGGCAGAGTCCCGCCGGGCCAGCTGGTCGACCCCCCGCGGCCCCGCGCCCAGAGGCCAGGTCCCGCCCGGCCAGCTGGTCGACCCCCGCGGCCCCGCGCCCAGAGGCCCAGTCCCGCCCGGCCATCTAGTTGACCCCCGCGGCCCCGCCCCCAGAGGCCAAGTCCCGCTCGGCCAGCTGGTCGACCCCCGCAGCCCGCGCCAGGAGGCTCCGTCCGGCCGGGAAGTCTGGTGGAGCACCGCGCTCGGAGGCTCAGTCCGGCTGTGCTGGCTGGTGGAGCACCGCGCCCGGAGGCCAAGTCCCGCCGGGACGGCTGGTCGACCCCCGCGGCCTGAGCTAGGACGCTCAGTCCCGCCGGGCCGGCTGGTCGACTGCCGTGGCACCCAGCCCGGAGGCTGAGTCCCTCTAGGCCGGCTGGTCGAACCCCGCCGTAAGAGCCAGGAAGCTCAGTCCCGAAGGGCAGGCTAGTGGACCAAGTGCTCGGAGGCTCAGTCCCACCGGGCCGGCTGGTCGAGTCCCGCAGCCCAGCGCCTGCAGGATGAGTACCGCCGAGCTGACTGAGCCCGGCAGCACAGCGTCCGGAGGCTGTTTCCCGCCTGGCCGTCTGGCCGGACCCCGTGGCCCGCGCCTCGAAGATGAGTCCCGCAGGGCAGTCTGGTCGAAACCACACACCCCGAGCCCGGAGGCAGAGTCCCGCCGGGCCAGCTGGTCGACCCCCCGCGGCCCCGCGCCCAGAGGCCAGGTCCCGCCCGGCCAGCTGGTCGACCCCCGCGGCCCCGCGCCCAGAGGCCAAGTCCCGCCCGGCCAGCTGGTTGACCCCCGCGGCCCCGCGCGCAGAGGCCAAGTCCCGCTCGGCCAGCTGGTTGACCCCCGCGACCCCGCCCAAAGGCCAAGTGCCGCTCGGCCAGCTGGTTGACCCCCGCGGCCCCGCGCACAGAGGCCAAGTCCCGCCCGGCCAGCTGGTCGACCCCCGCGGCCCCGCGCCCAGAGGCCAAGTCCCGCCCGGCCAGCTGGTTGACCCCCGCGGCCCCGCCCCCAGAGGCCAAGTCCCGCTCGGCCAGCTCGTCGACCCCCGCGGGCCGCGCCAGGAGGCTCCGTCCGGCCGGGCAGTCTGGTGGAGCACCGCGCTCGGAGGCTCAGTCCGGCTGTGCTGGCTGGTGGAGCACCGCGCCCGGAGGCCAAGTCCCGCCGGGACGGCTGGTCGACCCCCGCAGCCTGCGCTAGGACGCTCAGTCCCGCCGGGCCGGCTGGTCGACTGCCGTGGCACCCAGCCCGGAGGCTGAGTCCCTCTAGGCCGGCTGGTCGAACCCCGCCGTAAGAGCCAGGAAGCTCAGTCCCGACGGGCAGGCTAGTGGACCAAGTGCTCGGAGGCTCAGTCCCACCGGGCCGGCTGGTCGAGTCCCGCAGCCCAGCGCCTGCAGGATGAGTACCGCCGAGCTGACTGAGCCCCGCAGCACAGCGTCCGGAGGCTGTTTGCCGCCTGGCCGTCTGGCCGGACCCCGTGGCCCGCGCCTCGAAGATGAGTCCCGCAGGGCAGTCTGGTCGAAACCACACACCCCGAGCCCGGAGGCAGAGTCCCGCCGGTCCAGCTGGTCGACACCCCGCGGCCCCGCGCACAGAGGCCAAGTCCCACCCGGCCAGCTGGTCGACCCCCGCGGCCCCGCGCCCAGAGGCCAAGTCCCGCCCGGCCAGCTGGTTGACCCCCGCGGCCCCGCGCGCAGAGGCCAAGTCCCGCTCGGCCAGCTCGTCGACCCCTGCGGGCCGAGCCAGGAGGCTCCGTCCGGCCGGGCAGTCTGGTGGAGCACCGCGCTCGGAGGCTCAGTCCGGCTGTGCTGGCTGGTGGAGCATCGCGCCCGGAGGCCAAGTCCCGCCGGGACGGCTGGTCGACCCCCGCGGCCTGAGCTAGGACGCTCAGTCCCGCCGGGCCGGCTGGTCGACTGCCGTGGCACCCAGCCCGGAGGCTGAGTCCCTCTAGGCCGGCTGGTCGAACCCCGCCGTAAGAGCCAGGAAGCTCAGTCCCGACGGGCAGGCTAGTGGACCAAGTGCTCGGAGGCTCAGTCCCACCGGGCCGGCTGGTCGAGTCCCGCAGCCCAGCGCCTGCAGGATGAGTACCGCCGAGCTGACTGAGCCACGCAGTCCAGCGTCCGGAGGATGTTTCCCTCCTGCCCGGTTGGTCGAACCCCGTGGCCCGTGACTCGACGATGAGTCCCGCCGGGCTGGCTGGTGGAACCCCCAGACCCTGTGCACGGGGGCTGAGTCCCGCCGGGCCGGCTGGTCGAGTCCCGCAGCCCAGCGCCTGCAGGATGAGTACCGCCGAGCTGACTGAGCCCCGCAGCACAGCGTCCGGAGGCTGTTTCCCGCCTGGCCGTCTGGCCGGACCCCGTGGCCCGCGCCTCGAAGATGAGTCCCGCAGGGCAGTCTGGTCGAAACCACACACCCCGAGCCCGGAGGCAGAGTCCCGCCGGGCCAGCTGGTCGACCCCCCGCGGCCCCGCGCACAGAGGCCAAGTCCCGTCCGGCCAGCTGGTCGACCCCCGCGGCCCCGCGCCCAGAGGCCAAGTCCCGTTCGGCCAGCTGGTTGACCCCCGCGGTCCCGCGCACAGAGGCCAAGTCCCGCCCGGCCAGCTGGTCGACCCCCGCGGCCCCGCGCCCAGAGGCCAGGTCCCGCCCGGCCAGCTGGTTGACCCCCGCGACCCCGCGCCCAGAGGCCAAGTCCCGCTCGGCCAGCTGGTCGACCCCCGCGGCCCGCGCCAGGAGGCTCCGTCCGGCCGGGCAGTCTGGTGGAGCACCGCGCTCGGAGGCTCAGTCCGGCTGTGCTGGCTGGTGGAGCACCGCGTCCGGAGGCCAAGTCCCGCCGGGACGGCTGGTCGACCCCCGCGGCCTGAGCTAGGACGCTCAGTCCCGCCGGGCCGGCTGGTCGACTGCCGTGGCACCCAGCCCGGAGGCTGAGTCCCTCTAGGCCGGCTGGTCGAACCCCGCCGTAAGAGCCAGGAAGCTCAGTCCCGAAGGGCAGGCTAGTGGACCAAGTGCTCGGAGGCTCAGTCCCACCGGGCCGGCTGGTCGAGTCCCGCAGCCCAGCGCCTGCAGGATGAGTACCGCCGAGCTGACTGAGCCCGGCAGCACAGCGTCCGGAGGCTGTTTCCCGCCTGGCCGTCTGGCCGGACCCCGTGGCCCGCGCCTCGAAGATGAGTCCCGCAGGGCAGTCTGGTCGAAACCACACACCCCGAGCCCGGAGGCAGAGTCCCGCCGGGCCAGCTGGTCGACCCCCCGCGGCCCCGCGCCCAGAGGCCAGGTCCCGCCCGGCCAGCTGGTCGACCCCCGCGGCCCCGCGCCCAGAGGCCAAGTCCCGCCCGGCCAGCTGGTTGACCCCCGCGGCCCCGCGCGCAGAGGCCAAGTCCCGCTCGGCCAGCTGGTTGACCCCCGCGACCCCGCCCAAAGGCCAAGTGCCGCTCGGCCAGCTGGTTGACCCCCGCGGCCCCGCGCACAGAGGCCAAGTCCCGCCCGGCCAGCTGGTCGACCCCCGCGGCCCCGCGCCCAGAGGCCAAGTCCCGCCCGGCCAGCTGGTTGACCCCCGCGGCCCCGCCCCCAGAGGCCAAGTCCCGCTCGGCCAGCTCGTCGACCCCCGCGGGCCGCGCCAGGAGGCTCCGTCCGGCCGGGCAGTCTGGTGGAGCACCGCGCTCGGAGGCTCAGTCCGGCTGTGCTGGCTGGTGGAGCATCGCGCCCGGAGGCCAAGTCCCGCCGGGACGGCTGGTCGACCCCCGCGGCCTGAGCTAGGACGCTCAGTCCCGCCTGGCCGGCTGGTCGACTGCCGTGGCACCCAGCCCGGAGGCTGAGTCCCTCTAGGCCGGCTGGTCGAACCCCGCCGTAAGAGCCAGGAAGCTCAGTCCCGACGGGCAGGCTAGTGGACCAAGTGCTCGGAGGCTCAGTCCCACCGGGCCGGCTGGTCGAGTCCCGCAGCCCAGCGCCTGCAGGATGAGTACCGCCGAGCTGACTGAGCCACGCAGTCCAGCGTCCGGAGGATGTTTCCCTCCTGCCCGGTTGGTCGAACTCCGTGGCCCGTGACTCGACGATGAGTCCCGCCGCGCTGGCTGGTCGAACCCCCAGACCCCGTGCACGGAGGCTGAGTGCCGCCGGGCCACCCAGTCGTCCGCTGGGGCCCCCGCGCGCGGAGCCTGAGTCCCGCCGTGGAGGCTGGTGGAGCCCCGCGGCCCGCGCCAACAGGCTCAGACCGGCCGGGCAGGCTGCTGGAGCCCCGGGCCCGGAGGCGAGTCCCGCCGGTCCCACTGGTCGACCCCCGCCGCCTGAGCGAGGAGGCTCAGTCCCGCCGGGCCTGCTGGTCGACCGCCGTGGCCCCGAGCCCGGAGGCTGAGTCCCGCTGGACGGCTGGTCTACACCCGTGGCCCGCGCCCGGACAATGAATGCCGCCGGGCCAGCTGGTCGACGGCCCGGGCCCACGCCTCGAGGCTGTGTCCCGCCGGGCTGGCTGGTCGACCCCCGTGGCCCGCTACCGCAAGCTGAGTCCCACCGTGCAGCTGGTCGAACCCACAGACCCCGTGCACGGGGGCTGAGTCCCGCCGGGCCTGCTGGTCGAGGTCCGCGTCCAGGAGCGTCCGCGGAGCGTCGTTCGATCGCCCGACACGGCCTGCCTCGGTCGGCAGCTCCGGAACGGCCAGGTGCCAACCACCTCAGGCGTTCCCCCACCACGGACCAGGGGCGTCGTTCGGTCTGTCCGTCCGTCACCGCGGGCGCCCGCGCGTGCTGGTCGACCCGTGCAGGCGGCCATACAGCCCTACTAATCCTGCAGGGGCAACCTCGGGCCCAGAGGCCGGGCACCGACACGCCGGCGCCACCCGCACGATCCCGCAAGCACCGCCGGCCTGCTGGAAGTCCAGCGCGTGCGACGTGGCCAAATCGCGTCCGTCGTGGCTCCGGAAGGAACGAACGATATACAAACGGCCGCCAGGTGGCGCCCGACAACCGTCGCGCGCGTCAGCGGGACCGAGCCGGATCACCGGGCGGCCAGGGCGACCTGCCGCCCTTCCGTAGGGCCGATCCCGTCCCGGCACACCACGTCCGCCTCGGAGCTCCCGGACTCCACGGCGAGACCGCGGCAGCGGTAGGGGGGCTGGGAAAGAAGACCTTAGGCTCTCGGGCCACGGTGGCCGGGTGCCTGGCACGCGACAGAATTTCCCGAGTCGCCGGCGGGCAGGCGCGACAGTACCACACGGAGCTTCCACCCCCACGACCGTCTCCACCCCAATACCCTCCAAGCCGCCGCCGCCGCCGCCTACGGAACGCGACCCCCGAGGCGTCGGGAAGGGGCGGAAAGCGCCGCGGCGATGGCACGGGACCCCCGCCCCGGTCTTGGCACGCGCTGGGGTCCGGGGACGCTTCGGGCCTAAGTCATGCCGGGCCAGATGGTCGACCCCGCAGCCAAGCGCCCGCAGGCTTAGTAGCGCCGAGCTGACTGAGCCCCGCAGCCCAGCGTCCGGAGGCTGTTTCCCGCCTGGCCGTCTGGCCGGACCCCGTGGCCCGCGCCTGGACGATGAGTCCCGCAGGGCAGTCTGGTCGAAACCACACACCCCGAGCCTGGAGGCAGAGTCCCGCCCGGCCAGCTGGTCGACCCCTGCGGCCCGCGCCAGGAGGCTCCGTCCGGCCGGGCAGTCTCGTGGAGAACCGCTCTCGGAGGCTCAGTCCGGCTGTGCTGGCTGGTGGAGCACCGCGCCCGGAGGCCGAGTCCCGCCGGGACGGCTGGTCGACCCCCGCCGTACGAGCCAGGAAGCTCAGTCCCGACGGACAGGCAGGTGGACCAAGTGCTCGGAGGCTCAGTCCGGCTGTGCTGGCTGGTGGAGCACCGCGCCCGGAGGCCAAGTCCCGACGGGACGGCTGGTCGACCCCCGCGGCCTGAGCTAGGACGCTCAGTCCCGCCGGGCCGGGTGGTCGACTGCCGTGGCACCCAGCCCGGAGGCTGAGTCCCTCTAGGCCGGCTGGTCGAACCCCGCCGTAAGAGCCAGGAAGCTCAGTCCCGACGGGCAGGCTAGTGGACCAAGTGCTCGGAGGCTCAGTCCCACCGGGCCGGCTGGTCGAGTCCCGCAGCCCAGCGCCTGCAGGATGAGTACCGCCGAGCTGACTGAGCCACGCAGTCCAGCGTCCGGAGGATGTTTCCCTCCTGCCCGGTTGGTCGAACCCCGTGGCCCGTGACTCGACGATGAGTCCCGCCGGGCTGGCTGGTCGAACCCCCAGACCGCGTGCACGGAGGCTGAGTGCCGCCGGGCCAACCAGTCGACCGCTGTGGCCCCCGCGCGCGGAGCCTGAGTCCCGCCGTGGAGGCTGGTGGAGCCCCGCGGCCCGCGCCAACAGGCTCAGACCGGCCGGGCAGGCTGCTGGAGCCCCGGGCCCGGAGGCGAGTCCCGCCGGTCCCACTGGTCGACCCCCGCCGCCTGAGCGAGGAGGCTCAGTCCCGCCGGGCCTGCTGGTCGACCGCCGTGGCCCCGAGCCCGGAGGCTGAGTCCCTCTAGGCCGGCTGGTCGAACCCCGCCGTAAGAGCCAGGAAGCTCAGTCCCGAAGGGCAGGCTAGTGGACCAAGTGCTCGGAGGCTCAGTCCCACCGGGCCGGCTGGTCGAGTCCCGCAGCCCAGCGCCTGCAGGATGAGTACCGCCGAGCTGACTGAGCCCCGCAGCACAGCGTCCGGAGGCTGTTTCCCGCCTGGCCGTCTGGCCGGACCCCGTGGCCCGCGCCTCGAAGATGAGTCCCGCAGGGCAGTCTGGTCGAAACCACACACCCCGAGCCCGGAGGCAGAGTCCCGCCGGGCCAGCTGGTCGACCCCCCGCGGCCCCGCGCCCAGAGGCCAGGTCCCGCCCGGCCAGCTGGTCGACCCCCGCGGCCCCGCGCCCAGAGGCCCAGTCCCGCCCGGCCATCTAGTTGACCCCCGCGGCCCCGCCCCCAGAGGCCAAGTCCCGCTCGGCCAGCTGGTCGACCCCCGCGGCCCGCGCCAGGAGGCTCCGTCCGGCCGGGAAGTCTGGTGGAGCACCGCGCTCGGAGGCTCAGTCCGGCTGTGCTGGCTGGTGGAGCACCGCGCCCGGAGGCCAAGTCCCGCCGGGACGGCTGGTCGACCCCCGCGGCCTGAGCTAGGACGCTCAGTCCCGCCGGGCCGGCTGGTCGACTGCCGTGGCACCCAGCCCGGAGGCTGAGTCCCTCTAGGCCGGCTGGTCGAACCCCGCCGTAAGAGCCAGGAAGCTCAGTCCCGAAGGGCAGGCTAGTGGACCAAGTGCTCGGAGGCTCAGTCCCACCGGGCCGGCTGGTCGAGTCCCGCAGCCCAGCGCCTGCAGGATGAGTACCGCCGAGCTGACTGAGCCCGGCAGCACAGCGTCCGGAGGCTGTTTCCCGCCTGGCCGTCTGGCCGGACCCCGTGGCCCGCGCCTCGAAGATGAGTCCCGCAGGGCAGTCTGGTCGAAACCACACACCCCGAGCCCGGAGGCAGAGTCCCGCCGGGCCAGCTGGTCGACCCCCCGCGGCCCCGCGCCCAGAGGCCAGGTCCCGCCCGGCCAGCTGGTCGACCCCCGCGGCCCCGCGCCCAGAGGCCAAGTCCCGCCCGGCCAGCTGGTTGACCCCCGCGGCCCCGCGCGCAGAGGCCAAGTCCCGCTCGGCCAGCTGGTTGACCCCCGCGACCCCGCCCAAAGGCCAAGTGCCGCTCGGCCAGCTGGTTGACCCCCGCGGCCCCGCGCACAGAGGCCAAGTCCCGCCCGGCCAGCTGGTCGACCCCCGCGGCCCCGCGCCCAGAGGCCAAGTCCCGCCCGGCCAGCTGGTTGACCCCCGCGGCCCCGCCCCCAGAGGCCAAGTCCCGCTCGGCCAGCTCGTCGACCCCCGCGGGCCGCGCCAGGAGGCTCCGTCCGGCCGGGCAGTCTGGTGGAGCACCGCGCTCGGAGGCTCAGTCCGGCTGTGCTGGCTGGTGGAGCATCGCGCCCGGAGGCCAAGTCCCGCCGGGACGGCTGGTCGACCCCCGCGGCCTGAGCTAGGACGCTCAGTCCCGCCTGGCCGGCTGGTCGACTGCCGTGGCACCCAGCCCGGAGGCTGAGTCCCTCTAGGCCGGCTGGTCGAACCCCGCCGTAAGAGCCAGGAAGCTCAGTCCCGACGGGCAGGCTAGTGGACCAAGTGCTCGGAGGCTCAGTCCCACCGGGCCGGCTGGTCGAGTCCCGCAGCCCAGCGCCTGCAGGATGAGTACCGCCGAGCTGACTGAGCCCCGCAGCACAGCGTCCGGAGGCTGTTTGCCGCCTGGCCGTCTGGCCGGACCCCGTGGCCCGCGCCTCGAAGATGAGTCCCGCAGGGCAGTCTGGTCGAAACCACACACCCCGAGCCCGGAGGCAGAGTCCCGCCGGGCCAGCTGGTCGACCCCCCGCGGCCCCGCGCCCAGAGGCCAGGTCCCGCCCGGCCAGCTGGTCGACCCCCGCGGCCCCGCGCACAGAGGCCAAGTCCCACCCGGCCAGCTGGTCGACCCCCGCGGCCCCGCGCCCAGAGGCCAAGTCCCGCCCGGCCAGCTGGTTGACCCCCGCGGCCCCACGCGCAGAGGCCAAGTCCCGCTCGGCCAGCTCGTCGACCCCTGCGGGCCGAGCCAGGAGGCTCCGTCCGGCCGGGCAGTCTGGTGGAGCACCGCGCTCGGAGGCTCAGTCCGGCTGTGCTGGCTGGTGGAGCATCGCGCCCGGAGGCCAAGTCCCGCCGGGACGGCTGGTCGACCCCCGCGGCCTGAGCTAGGACGCTCAGTCCCGCCGGGCCGGCTGGTCGACTGCCGTGGCACCCAGCCCGGAGGCTGAGTCCCTCTAGGCCGGCTGGTCGAACCCCGCCGTAAGAGCCAGGAAGCTCAGTCCCGACGGGCAGGCTAGTGGACCAAGCGCTCGGAGGCTCAGTCCCACCGGGCCGGCTGGTCGAGTCCCGCAGCCCAGCGCCTGCAGGATGAGTACCGCCGAGCTGACTGAGCCCGGCAGCACAGCGTCCGGAGGCTGTTTCCCGCCTGGCCGTCTGGCCGGACCCCGTGGCCCGCGCCTCGAAGATGAGTCCCGCAGGGCAGTCTGGTCGAAACCACACACCCCGAGCCCGGAGGCAGAGTCCCGCCGGGCCAGCTGGTCGACCCCCCGCGGCCCCGCGCCCAGAGGCCAGGTCCCGCCCGGCCAGCTGGTCGACCCCCGCGGCCCCGCGCCCAGAGGCCAAGTCCCGCCCGGCCAGCTGGTTGACCCCCGCGGCCCCGCGCGCAGAGGCCAAGTCCCGCTCGGCCAGCTGGTTGACCCCCGCGACCCCGCCCAAAGGCCAAGTGCCGCTCGGCCAGCTGGTTGACCCCCGCGGCCCCGCGCACAGAGGCCAAGTCCCGCCCGGCCAGCTGGTCGACCCCCGCGGCCCCGCGCCCAGAGGCCAAGTCCCGCCCGGCCAGCTGGTTGACCCCCGCGGCCCCGCCCCCAGAGGCCAAGTCCCGCTCGGCCAGCTCGTCGACCCCCGCGGGCCGCGCCAGGAGGCTCCGTCCGGCCGGGCAGTCTGGTGGAGCACCGCGCTCGGAGGCTCAGTCCGGCTGTGCTGGCTGGTGGAGCACCGCGCCCGGAGGCCAAGTCCCGCCGGGACGGCTGGTCGACCCCCGCAGCCTGCGCTAGGACGCTCAGTCCCGCCGGGCCGGCTGGTCGACTGCCGTGGCACCCAGCCCGGAGGCTGAGTCCCTCTAGGCCGGCTGGTCGAACCCCGCCGTAAGAGCCAGGAAGCTCAGTCCCGACGGGCAGGCTAGTGGACCAAGTGCTCGGAGGCTCAGTCCCACCGGGCCGGCTGGTCGAGTCCCGCAGCCCAGCGCCTGCAGGATGAGTACCGCCGAGCTGACTGAGCCCCGCAGCACAGCGTCCGGAGGCTGTTTGCCGCCTGGCCGTCTGGCCGGACCCCGTGGCCCGCGCCTCGAAGATGAGTCCCGCAGGGCAGTCTGGTCGAAACCACACACCCCGAGCCCGGAGGCAGAGTCCCGCCGGGCCAGCTGGTCGACACCCCGCGGCCCCGCGCACAGAGGCCAAGTCCCACCCGGCCAGCTGGTCGACCCCCGCGGCCCCGCGCCCAGAGGCCAAGTCCCGCCCGGCCAGCTGGTTGACCCCCGCGGCCCCGCGCGCAGAGGCCAAGTCCCGCTCGGCCAGCTCGTCGACCCCTGCGGGCCGAGCAAGGAGGCTCCGTCCGGCCGGGCAGTCTGGTGGAGCACCGCGCTCGGAGGCTCAGTCCGGCTGTGCTGGCTGGTGGAGCATCGCGCCCGGAGGCCAAGTCCCGCCGGGACGGCTGGTCGACCCCCGCGGCCTGAGCTAGGACGCTCAGTCCCGCCGGGCCGGCTGGTCGACTGCCGTGGCACCCAGCCCGGAGGCTGAGTCCCTCTAGGCCGGCTGGTCGAACCCCGCCGTAAGAGCCAGGAAGCTCAGTCCCGACGGGCAGGCTAGTGGACCAAGTGCTCGGAGGCTCAGTCCCACCGGGCCGGCTGGTCGAGTCCCGCAGCCCAGCGCCTGCAGGATGAGTACCGCCGAGCTGACTGAGCCACGCAGTCCACTGTCCGGAGGATGTTTCCCTCCTGCCCGGTTGGTCGAACCCCGTGGCCCGTGACTCGACGATGAGTCCCGCCGGGCTGGCTGGTCGAACCCCCAGACCCTGTGCACGGGGGCTGAGTCCCGCCGGGCCGGCTGGTCGAGTCCCGCAGCCCAGCGCCTGCAGGATGAGTACCGCCGAGCTGACTGAGCCCCGCAGCACAGCGTCCGGAGGCTGTTTCCCGCCTGGCCGTCTGGCCGGACCCCGTGGCCCGCGCCTCGAAGATGAGTCCCGCAGGGCAGTCTGGTCGAAACCACACACCCCGAGCCCGGAGGCAGAGTCCCGCCGGGCCAGCTGGTCGACCCCCCGCGGCCCCGCGCACAGAGGCCAAGTCCCGTCCGGCCAGCTGGTCGACCCCCGCGGCCCCGCGCCCAGAGGCCAAGTCCCGTTCGGCCAGCTGGTTGACCCCCGCGGTCCCGCGCACAGAGGCCAAGTCCCGCCCGGCCAGCTGGTCGACCCCCGCGGCCCCGCGCCCAGAGGCCAGGTCCCGCCCGGCCAGCTGGTTGACCCCCGCGACCCCGCGCCCAGAGGCCAAGTCCCGCTCGGCCAGCTGGTTGACCCCCGCGGGCCGCGCCAGGAGGCTCCGTCCGGCCGGGCAGTCTGGTGGAGCACCGCGCTCGGAGGCTCAGTCCGGCTGTGCTGGCTGGTGGAGCATCGCGCCCGGAGGCCAAGTCCCGCCGGGACGGCTGGTCGACCCCCGCCGTACGAGCCAGGAAGCTCAGTCCCGACGGACAGGCAGGTGGACCAAGTGCTCGGAGGCTCAGTCCGGCTGTGCTGGCTGGTGGAGCACCGCGCCCGGAGGCCAAGTCCCGACGGGACGGCTGGTCGACCCCCGCGGCCTGAGCTAGGACGCTCAGTCCCGCCGGGCCGGGTGGTCGACTGCCGTGGCACCCAGCCCGGAGGCTGAGTCCCTCTAGGCCGGCTGGTCGAACCCCGCCGTAAGAGCCAGGAAGCTCAGTCCCGACGGGCAGGCTAGTGGACCAAGTGCTCGGAGGCTCAGTCCCACCGGGCCGGCTGGTCGAGTCCCGCAGCCCAGCGCCTGCAGGATGAGTACCGCCGAGCTGACTGAGCCACGCAGTCCAGCGTCCGGAGGATGTTTCCCTCCTGCCCGGTTGGTCGAACCCCGTGGCCCGTGACTCGACGATGAGTCCCGCCGGGCTGGCTGGTCGAACCCCCAGACCGCGTGCACGGAGGCTGAGTGCCGCCGGGCCAACCAGTCGACCGCTGTGGCCCCCGCGCGCGGAGCCTGAGTCCCGCCGTGGAGGCTGGTGGAGCCCCGCGGCCCGCGCCAACAGGCTCAGACCGGCCGGGCAGGCTGCTGGAGCCCCGGGCCCGGAGGCGAGTCCCGCCGGTCCCACTGGTCGACCCCCGCCGCCTGAGCGAGGAGGCTCAGTCCCGCCGGGCCTGCTGGTCGACCGCCGTGGCCCCGAGCCCGGAGGCTGAGTCCCTCTAGGCCGGCTGGTCGAACCCCGCCGTAAGAGCCAGGAAGCTCAGTCCCGAAGGGCAGGCTAGTGGACCAAGTGCTCGGAGGCTCAGTCCCACCGGGCCGGCTGGTCGAGTCCCGCAGCCCAGCGCCTGCAGGATGAGTACCGCCGAGCTGACTGAGCCCCGCAGCACAGCGTCCGGAGGCTGTTTCCCGCCTGGCCGTCTGGCCGGACCCCGTGGCCCGCGCCTCGAAGATGAGTCCCGCAGGGCAGTCTGGTCGAAACCACACACCCCGAGCCCGGAGGCAGAGTCCCGCCGGGCCAGCTGGTCGACCCCCCGCGGCCCCGCGCCCAGAGGCCAGGTCCCGCCCGGCCAGCTGGTCGACCCCCGCGGCCCCGCGCCCAGAGGCCCAGTCCCGCCCGGCCATCTAGTTGACCCCCGCGGCCCCGCCCCCAGAGGCCAAGTCCCGCTCGGCCAGCTGGTCGACCCCCGCGGCCCGCGCCAGGAGGCTCCGTCCGGCCGGGAAGTCTGGTGGAGCACCGCGCTCGGAGGCTCAGTCCGGCTGTGCTGGCTGGTGGAGCACCGCGCCCGGAGGCCAAGTCCCGCCGGGACGGCTGGTCGACCCCCGCGGCCTGAGCTAGGACGCTCAGTCCCGCCGGGCCGGCTGGTCGACTGCCGTGGCACCCAGCCCGGAGGCTGAGTCCCTCTAGGCCGGCTGGTCGAACCCCGCCGTAAGAGCCAGGAAGCTCAGTCCCGAAGGGCAGGCTAGTGGACCAAGTGCTCGGAGGCTCAGTCCCACCGGGCCGGCTGGTCGAGTCCCGCAGCCCAGCGCCTGCAGGATGAGTACCGCCGAGCTGACTGAGCCCGGCAGCACAGCGTCCGGAGGCTGTTTCCCGCCTGGCCGTCTGGCCGGACCCCGTGGCCCGCGCCTCGAAGATGAGTCCCGCAGGGCAGTCTGGTCGAAACCACACACCCCGAGCCCGGAGGCAGAGTCCCGCCGGGCCAGCTGGTCGACCCCCCGCGGCCCCGCGCCCAGAGGCCAGGTCCCGCCCGGCCAGCTGGTCGACCCCCGCGGCCCCGCGCCCAGAGGCCAAGTCCCGCCCGGCCAGCTGGTTGACCCCCGCGGCCCCGCGCGCAGAGGCCAAGTCCCGCTCGGCCAGCTGGTTGACCCCCGCGACCCCGCCCAAAGGCCAAGTGCCGCTCGGCCAGCTGGTTGACCCCCGCGGCCCCGCGCACAGAGGCCAAGTCCCGCCCGGCCAGCTGGTCGACCCCCGCGGCCCCGCGCCCAGAGGCCAAGTCCCGCCCGGCCAGCTGGTTGACCCCCGCGGCCCCGCCCCCAGAGGCCAAGTCCCGCTCGGCCAGCTCGTCGACCCCCGCGGGCCGCGCCAGGAGGCTCCGTCCGGCCGGGCAGTCTGGTGGAGCACCGCGCTCGGAGGCTCAGTCCGGCTGTGCTGGCTGGTGGAGCACCGCGCCCGGAGGCCAAGTCCCGCCGGGACGGCTGGTCGACCCCCGCAGCCTGCGCTAGGACGCTCAGTCCCGCCGGGCCGGCTGGTCGACTGCCGTGGCACCCAGCCCGGAGGCTGAGTCCCTCTAGGCCGGCTGGTCGAACCCCGCCGTAAGAGCCAGGAAGCTCAGTCCCGACGGGCAGGCTAGTGGACCAAGTGCTCGGAGGCTCAGTCCCACCGGGCCGGCTGGTCGAGTCCCGCAGCCCAGCGCCTGCAGGATGAGTACCGCCGAGCTGACTGAGCCCCGCAGCACAGCGTCCGGAGGCTGTTTGCCGCCTGGCCGTCTGGCCGGACCCCGTGGCCCGCGCCTCGAAGATGAGTCCCGCAGGGCAGTCTGGTCGAAACCACACACCCCGAGCCCGGAGGCAGAGTCCCGCCGGGCCAGCTGGTCGACACCCCGCGGCCCCGCGCACAGAGGCCAAGTCCCACCCGGCCAGCTGGTCGACCCCCGCGGCCCCGCGCCCAGAGGCCAAGTCCCGCCCGGCCAGCTGGTTGACCCCCGCGGCCCCGCGCGCAGAGGCCAAGTCCCGCTCGGCCAGCTCGTCGACCCCTGCGGGCCGAGCCAGGAGGCTCCGTCCGGCCGGGCAGTCTGGTGGAGCACCGCGCTCGGAGGCTCAGTCCGGCTGTGCTGGCTGGTGGAGCATCGCGCCCGGAGGCCAAGTCCCGCCGGGACGGCTGGTCGACCCCCGCGGCCTGAGCTAGGACGCTCAGTCCCGCCGGGCCGGCTGGTCGACTGCCGTGGCACCCAGCCCGGAGGCTGAGTCCCTCTAGGCCGGCTGGTCGAACCCCGCCGTAAGAGCCAGGAAGCTCAGTCCCGACGGGCAGGCTAGTGGACCAAGTGCTCGGAGGCTCAGTCCCACCGGGCCGGCTGGTCGAGTCCCGCAGCCCAGCGCCTGCAGGATGAGTACCGCCGAGCTGACTGAGCCCGGCAGCACAGCGTCCGGAGGCTGTTTCCCGCCTGGCCGTCTGGCCGGACCCCGTGGCCCGCGCCTCGAAGATGAGTCCCGCAGGGCAGTCTGGTCGAAACCACACACCCCGAGCCCGGAGGCAGAGTCCCGCCGGGCCAGCTGGTCGACCCCCCGCGGCCCCGCGCCCAGAGGCCAGGTCCCGCCCGGCCAGCTGGTCGACCCCCGCGGCCCCGCGCCCAGAGGCCCAGTCCCGCCCGGCCATCTAGTTGACCCCCGCGGCCCCGCCCCCAGAGGCCAAGTCCCGCTCGGCCAGCTGGTCGACCCCCGCGGCCCGCGCCAGGAGGCTCCGTCCGGCCGGGAAGTCTGGTGGAGCACCGCGCTCGGAGGCTCAGTCCGGCTGTGCTGGCTGGTGGAGCACCGCGCCCGGAGGCCAAGTCCCGCCGGGACGGCTGGTCGACCCCCGCGGCCTGAGCTAGGACGCTCAGTCCCGCCGGGCCGGCTGGTCGACTGCCGTGGCACCCAGCCCGGAGGCTGAGTCCCTCTAGGCCGGCTGGTCGAACCCCGCCGTAAGAGCCAGGAAGCTCAGTCCCGAAGGGCAGGCTAGTGGACCAAGTGCTCGGAGGCTCAGTCCCACCGGGCCGGCTGGTCGAGTCCCGCAGCCCAGCGCCTGCAGGATGAGTACCGCCGAGCTGACTGAGCCCGGCAGCACAGCGTCCGGAGGCTGTTTCCCGCCTGGCCGTCTGGCCGGACCCCGTGGCCCGCGCCTCGAAGATGAGTCCCGCAGGGCAGTCTGGTCGAAACCACACACCCCGAGCCCGGAGGCAGAGTCCCGCCGGGCCAGCTGGTCGACCCCCCGCGGCCCCGCGCCCAGAGGCCAGGTCCCGCCCGGCCAGCTGGTCGACCCCCGCGGCCCCGCGCCCAGAGGCCAAGTCCCGCCCGGCCAGCTGGTTGACCCCCGCGGCCCCGCGCGCAGAGGCCAAGTCCCGCTCGGCCAGCTGGTTGACCCCCGCGACCCCGCCCAAAGGCCAAGTGCCGCTCGGCCAGCTGGTTGACCCCCGCGGCCCCGCGCACAGAGGCCAAGTCCCGCCCGGCCAGCTGGTCGACCCCCGCGGCCCCGCGCCCAGAGGCCAAGTCCCGCCCGGCCAGCTGGTTGACCCCCGCGGCCCCGCCCCCAGAGGCCAAGTCCCGCTCGGCCAGCTCGTCGACCCCCGCGGGCCGCGCCAGGAGGCTCCGTCCGGCCGGGCAGTCTGGTGGAGCACCGCGCTCGGAGGCTCAGTCCGGCTGTGCTGGCTGGTGGAGCACCGCGCCCGGAGGCCAAGTCCCGCCGGGACGGCTGGTCGACCCCCGCAGCCTGCGCTAGGACGCTCAGTCCCGCCGGGCCGGCTGGTCGACTGCCGTGGCACCCAGCCCGGAGGCTGAGTCCCTCTAGGCCGGCTGGTCGAACCCCGCCGTAAGAGCCAGGAAGCTCAGTCCCGACGGGCAGGCTAGTGGACCAAGTGCTCGGAGGCTCAGTCCCACCGGGCCGGCTGGTCGAGTCCCGCAGCCCAGCGCCTGCAGGATGAGTACCGCCGAGCTGACTGAGCCCCGCAGCACAGCGTCCGGAGGCTGTTTGCCGCCTGGCCGTCTGGCCGGACCCCGTGGCCCGCGCCTCGAAGATGAGTCCCGCAGGGCAGTCTGGTCGAAACCACACACCCCGAGCCCGGAGGCAGAGTCCCGCCGGGCCAGCTGGTCGACACCCCGCGGCCCCGCGCACAGAGGCCAAGTCCCACCCGGCCAGCTGGTCGACCCCCGCGGCCCCGCGCCCAGAGGCCAAGTCCCGCCCGGCCAGCTGGTTGACCCCCGCGGCCCCGCGCGCAGAGGCCAAGTCCCGCTCGGCCAGCTCGTCGACCCCTGCGGGCCGAGCCAGGAGGCTCCGTCCGGCCGGGCAGTCTGGTGGAGCACCGCGCTCGGAGGCTCAGTCCGGCTGTGCTGGCTGGTGGAGCATCGCGCCCGGAGGCCAAGTCCCGCCGGGACGGCTGGTCGACCCCCGCGGCCTGAGCTAGGACGCTCAGTCCCGCCGGGCCGGCTGGTCGACTGCCGTGGCACCCAGCCCGGAGGCTGAGTCCCTCTAGGCCGGCTGGTCGAACCCCGCCGTAAGAGCCAGGAAGCTCAGTCCCGACGGGCAGGCTAGTGGACCAAGTGCTCGGAGGCTCAGTCCCACCGGGCCGGCTGGTCGAGTCCCGCAGCCCAGCGCCTGCAGGATGAGTACCGCCGAGCTGACTGAGCCCGGCAGCACAGCGTCCGGAGGCTGTTTCCCGCCTGGCCGTCTGGCCGGACCCCGTGGCCCGCGCCTCGAAGATGAGTCCCGCAGGGCAGTCTGGTCGAAACCACACACCCCGAGCCCGGAGGCAGAGTCCCGCCGGGCCAGCTGGTCGACCCCCCGCGGCCCCGCGCCCAGAGGCCAGGTCCCGCCCGGCCAGCTGGTCGACCCCCGCGGCCCCGCGCCCAGAGGCCAAGTCCCGCCCGGCCAGCTGGTTGACCCCCGCGGCCCCGCGCGCAGAGGCCAAGTCCCGCTCGGCCAGCTGGTTGACCCCCGCGACCCCGCCCAAAGGCCAAGTGCCGCTCGGCCAGCTGGTTGACCCCCGCGGCCCCGCGCACAGAGGCCAAGTCCCGCCCGGCCAGCTGGTCGACCCCCGCGGCCCCGCGCCCAGAGGCCAAGTCCCGCCCGGCCAGCTGGTTGACCCCCGCGGCCCCGCCCCCAGAGGCCAAGTCCCGCTCGGCCAGCTCGTCGACCCCCGCGGGCCGCGCCAGGAGGCTCCGTCCGGCCGGGCAGTCTGGTGGAGCACCGCGCTCGGAGGCTCAGTCCGGCTGTGCTGGCTGGTGGAGCACCGCGCCCGGAGGCCAAGTCCCGCCGGGACGGCTGGTCGACCCCCGCAGCCTGCGCTAGGACGCTCAGTCCCGCCGGGCCGGCTGGTCGACTGCCGTGGCACCCAGCCCGGAGGCTGAGTCCCTCTAGGCCGGCTGGTCGAACCCCGCCGTAAGAGCCAGGAAGCTCAGTCCCGACGGGCAGGCTAGTGGACCAAGTGCTCGGAGGCTCAGTCCCACCGGGCCGGCTGGTCGAGTCCCGCAGCCCAGCGCCTGCAGGATGAGTACCGCCGAGCTGACTGAGCCCCGCAGCACAGCGTCCGGAGGCTGTTTGCCGCCTGGCCGTCTGGCCGGACCCCGTGGCCCGCGCCTCGAAGATGAGTCCCGCAGGGCAGTCTGGTCGAAACCACACACCCCGAGCCCGGAGGCAGAGTCCCGCCGGGCCAGCTGGTCGACACCCCGCGGCCCCGCGCACAGAGGCCAAGTCCCGCCCGGCCAGCTGGTCGACCCCCGCGGCCCCGCGCCCAGAGGCCAAGTCCCGCCCGGCCAGCTGGTTGACCCCCGCGGCCCCGCGCGCAGAGGCCAAGTCCCGCTCGGCCAGCTCGTCGACCCCTGCGGGCCGAGCAAGGAGGCTCCGTCCGGCCGGGCAGTCTGGTGGAGCACCGCGCTCGGAGGCTCAGTCCGGCTGTGCTGGCTGGTGGAGCATCGCGCCCGGAGGCCAAGTCCCGCCGGGACGGCTGGTCGACCCCCGCGGCCTGAGCTAGGACGCTCAGTCCCGCCGGGCCGGCTGGTCGACTGCCGTGGCACCCAGCCCGGAGGCTGAGTCCCTCTAGGCCGGCTGGTCGAACCCCGCCGTAAGAGCCAGGAAGCTCAGTCCCGACGGGCAGGCTAGTGGACCAAGTGCTCGGAGGCTCAGTCCCACCGGGCCGGCTGGTCGAGTCCCGCAGCCCAGCGCCTGCAGGATGAGTACCGCCGAGCTGACTGAGCCACGCAGTCCAGCGTCCGGAGGATGTTTCCCTCCTGCCCGGTTGGTCGAACCCCGTGGCCCGTGACTCGACGATGAGTCCCGCCGGGCTGGCTGGTCGAACCCCCAGACCCTGTGCACGGGGGCTGAGTCCCGCCGGGCCGGCTGGTCGAGTCCCGCAGCCCAGCGCCTGCAGGATGAGTACCGCCGAGCTGACTGAGCCCCGCAGCACAGCGTCCGGAGGCTGTTTCCCGCCTGGCCGTCTGGCCGGACCCCGTGGCCCGCGCCTCGAAGATGAGTCCCGCAGGGCAGTCTGGTCGAAACCACACACCCCGAGCCCGGAGGCAGAGTCCCGCCGGGCCAGCTGGTCGACCCCCCGCGGCCCCGCGCACAGAGGCCAAGTCCCGTCCGGCCAGCTGGTCGACCCCCGCGGCCCCGCGCCCAGAGGCCAAGTCCCGTTCGGCCAGCTGGTTGACCCCCGCGGTCCCGCGCACAGAGGCCAAGTCCCGCCCGGCCAGCTGGTCGACCCCCGCGGCCCCGCGCCCAGAGGCCAGGTCCCGCCCGGCCAGCTGGTTGACCCCCGCGACCCCGCGCCCAGAGGCCAAGTCCCGCTCGGCCAGCTGGTTGACCCCCGCGGGCCGCGCCAGGAGGCTCCGTCCGGCCGGGCAGTCTGGTGGAGCACCGCGCTCGGAGGCTCAGTCCGGCTGTGCTGGCTGGTGGAGCATCGCGCCCGGAGGCCAAGTCCCGCCGGGACGGCTGGTCGACCCCCGCCGTACGAGCCAGGAAGCTCAGTCCCGACGGACAGGCAGGTGGACCAAGTGCTCGGAGGCTCAGTCCGGCTGTGCTGGCTGGTGGAGCACCGCGCCCGGAGGCCAAGTCCCGACGGGACGGCTGGTCGACCCCCGCGGCCTGAGCTAGGACGCTCAGTCCCGCCGGGCCGGGTGGTCGACTGCCGTGGCACCCAGCCCGGAGGCTGAGTCCCTCTAGGCCGGCTGGTCGAACCCCGCCGTAAGAGCCAGGAAGCTCAGTCCCGACGGGCAGGCTAGTGGACCAAGTGCTCGGAGGCTCAGTCCCACCGGGCCGGCTGGTCGAGTCCCGCAGCCCAGCGCCTGCAGGATGAGTACCGCCGAGCTGACTGAGCCACGCAGTCCAGCGTCCGGAGGATGTTTCCCTCCTGCCCGGTTGGTCGAACCCCGTGGCCCGTGACTCGACGATGAGTCCCGCCGGGCTGGCTGGTCGAACCCCCAGACCGCGTGCACGGAGGCTGAGTGCCGCCGGGCCAACCAGTCGACCGCTGTGGCCCCCGCGCGCGGAGCCTGAGTCCCGCCGTGGAGGCTGGTGGAGCCCCGCGGCCCGCGCCAACAGGCTCAGACCGGCCGGGCAGGCTGCTGGAGCCCCGGGCCCGGAGGCGAGTCCCGCCGGTCCCACTGGTCGACCCCCGCCGCCTGAGCGAGGAGGCTCAGTCCCGCCGGGCCTGCTGGTCGACCGCCGTGGCCCCGAGCCCGGAGGCTGAGTCCCTCTAGGCCGGCTGGTCGAACCCCGCCGTAAGAGCCAGGAAGCTCAGTCCCGAAGGGCAGGCTAGTGGACCAAGTGCTCGGAGGCTCAGTCCCACCGGGCCGGCTGGTCGAGTCCCGCAGCCCAGCGCCTGCAGGATGAGTACCGCCGAGCTGACTGAGCCCCGCAGCACAGCGTCCGGAGGCTGTTTCCCGCCTGGCCGTCTGGCCGGACCCCGTGGCCCGCGCCTCGAAGATGAGTCCCGCAGGGCAGTCTGGTCGAAACCACACACCCCGAGCCCGGAGGCAGAGTCCCGCCGGGCCAGCTGGTCGACCCCCCGCGGCCCCGCGCCCAGAGGCCAGGTCCCGCCCGGCCAGCTGGTCGACCCCCGCGGCCCCGCGCCCAGAGGCCCAGTCCCGCCCGGCCATCTAGTTGACCCCCGCGGCCCCGCCCCCAGAGGCCAAGTCCCGCTCGGCCAGCTGGTCGACCCCCGCGGCCCGCGCCAGGAGGCTCCGTCCGGCCGGGAAGTCTGGTGGAGCACCGCGCTCGGAGGCTCAGTCCGGCTGTGCTGGCTGGTGGAGCACCGCGCCCGGAGGCCAAGTCCCGCCGGGACGGCTGGTCGACCCCCGCGGCCTGAGCTAGGACGCTCAGTCCCGCCGGGCCGGCTGGTCGACTGCCGTGGCACCCAGCCCGGAGGCTGAGTCCCTCTAGGCCGGCTGGTCGAACCCCGCCGTAAGAGCCAGGAAGCTCAGTCCCGAAGGGCAGGCTAGTGGACCAAGTGCTCGGAGGCTCAGTCCCACCGGGCCGGCTGGTCGAGTCCCGCAGCCCAGCGCCTGCAGGATGAGTACCGCCGAGCTGACTGAGCCCGGCAGCACAGCGTCCGGAGGCTGTTTCCCGCCTGGCCGTCTGGCCGGACCCCGTGGCCCGCGCCTCGAAGATGAGTCCCGCAGGGCAGTCTGGTCGAAACCACACACCCCGAGCCCGGAGGCAGAGTCCCGCCGGGCCAGCTGGTCGACCCCCCGCGGCCCCGCGCCCAGAGGCCAGGTCCCGCCCGGCCAGCTGGTCGACCCCCGCGGCCCCGCGCCCAGAGGCCAAGTCCCGCCCGGCCAGCTGGTTGACCCCCGCGGCCCCGCGCGCAGAGGCCAAGTCCCGCTCGGCCAGCTGGTTGACCCCCGCGACCCCGCCCAAAGGCCAAGTGCCGCTCGGCCAGCTGGTTGACCCCCGCGGCCCCGCGCACAGAGGCCAAGTCCCGCCCGGCCAGCTGGTCGACCCCCGCGGCCCCGCGCCCAGAGGCCAAGTCCCGCCCGGCCAGCTGGTTGACCCCCGCGGCCCCGCCCCCAGAGGCCAAGTCCCGCTCGGCCAGCTCGTCGACCCCCGCGGGCCGCGCCAGGAGGCTCCGTCCGGCCGGGCAGTCTGGTGGAGCACCGCGCTCGGAGGCTCAGTCCGGCTGTGCTGGCTGGTGGAGCACCGCGCCCGGAGGCCAAGTCCCGCCGGGACGGCTGGTCGACCCCCGCAGCCTGCGCTAGGACGCTCAGTCCCGCCGGGCCGGCTGGTCGACTGCCGTGGCACCCAGCCCGGAGGCTGAGTCCCTCTAGGCCGGCTGGTCGAACCCCGCCGTAAGAGCCAGGAAGCTCAGTCCCGACGGGCAGGCTAGTGGACCAAGTGCTCGGAGGCTCAGTCCCACCGGGCCGGCTGGTCGAGTCCCGCAGCCCAGCGCCTGCAGGATGAGTACCGCCGAGCTGACTGAGCCCCGCAGCACAGCGTCCGGAGGCTGTTTGCCGCCTGGCCGTCTGGCCGGACCCCGTGGCCCGCGCCTCGAAGATGAGTCCCGCAGGGCAGTCTGGTCGAAACCACACACCCCGAGCCCGGAGGCAGAGTCCCGCCGGGCCAGCTGGTCGACACCCCGCGGCCCCGCGCACAGAGGCCAAGTCCCACCCGGCCAGCTGGTCGACCCCCGCGGCCCCGCGCCCAGAGGCCAAGTCCCGCCCGGCCAGCTGGTTGACCCCCGCGGCCCCGCGCGCAGAGGCCAAGTCCCGCTCGGCCAGCTCGTCGACCCCTGCGGGCCGAGCCAGGAGGCTCCGTCCGGCCGGGCAGTCTGGTGGAGCACCGCGCTCGGAGGATCAGTCCGGCTGTGCTGGCTGGTGGAGCATCGCGCCCGGAGGCCAAGTCCCGCCGGGACGGCTGGTCGACCCCCGCGGCCTGAGCTAGGACGCTCAGTCCCGCCGGGCCGGCTGGTCGACTGCCGTGGCACCCAGCCCGGAGGCTGAGTCCCTCTAGGCCGGCTGGTCGAACCCCGCCGTAAGAGCCAGGAAGCTCAGTCCCGACGGGCAGGCTAGTGGACCAAGTGCTCGGAGGCTCAGTCCCACCGGGCCGGCTGGTCGAGTCCCGCAGCCCAGCGCCTGCAGGATGAGTACCGCCGAGCTGACTGAGCCCGGCAGCACAGCGTCCGGAGGCTGTTTCCCGCCTGGCCGTCTGGCCGGACCCCGTGGCCCGCGCCTCGAAGATGAGTCCCGCAGGGCAGTCTGGTCGAAACCACACACCCCGAGCCCGGAGGCAGAGTCCCGCCGGGCCAGCTGGTCGACCCCCCGCGGCCCCGCGCCCAGAGGCCAGGTCCCGCCCGGCCAGCTGGTCGACCCCCGCGGCCCCGCGCCCAGAGGCCAAGTCCCGCCCGGCCAGCTGGTTGACCCCCGCGGCCCCGCGCGCAGAGGCCAAGTCCCGCTCGGCCAGCTGGTTGACCCCCGCGACCCCGCCCAAAGGCCAAGTGCCGCTCGGCCAGCTGGTTGACCCCCGCGGCCCCGCGCACAGAGGCCAAGTCCCGCCCGGCCAGCTGGTCGACCCCCGCGGCCCCGCGCCCAGAGGCCAAGTCCCGCCCGGCCAGCTGGTTGACCCCCGCGGCCCCGCCCCCAGAGGCCAAGTCCCGCTCGGCCAGCTCGTCGACCCCCGCGGGCCGCGCCAGGAGGCTCCGTCCGGCCGGGCAGTCTGGTGGAGCACCGCGCTCGGAGGCTCAGTCCGGCTGTGCTGGCTGGTGGAGCACCGCGCCCGGAGGCCAAGTCCCGCCGGGACGGCTGGTCGACCCCCGCAGCCTGCGCTAGGACGCTCAGTCCCGCCGGGCCGGCTGGTCGACTGCCGTGGCACCCAGCCCGGAGGCTGAGTCCCTCTAGGCCGGCTGGTCGAACCCCGCCGTAAGAGCCAGGAAGCTCAGTCCCGACGGGCAGGCTAGTGGACCAAGTGCTCGGAGGCTCAGTCCCACCGGGCCGGCTGGTCGAGTCCCGCAGCCCAGCGCCTGCAGGATGAGTACCGCCGAGCTGACTGAGCCCCGCAGCACAGCGTCCGGAGGCTGTTTGCCGCCTGGCCGTCTGGCCGGACCCCGTGGCCCGCGCCTCGAAGATGAGTCCCGCAGGGCAGTCTGGTCGAAACCACACACCCCGAGCCCGGAGGCAGAGTCCCGCCGGGCCAGCTGGTCGACACCCCGCGGCCCCGCGCACAGAGGCCAAGTCCCGCCCGGCCAGCTGGTCGACCCCCGCGGCCCCGCGCCCAGAGGCCAAGTCCCGCCCGGCCAGCTGGTTGACCCCCGCGGCCCCGCGCGCAGAGGCCAAGTCCCGCTCGGCCAGCTCGTCGACCCCTGCGGGCCGAGCAAGGAGGCTCCGTCCGGCCGGGCAGTCTGGTGGAGCACCGCGCTCGGAGGCTCAGTCCGGCTGTGCTGGCTGGTGGAGCATCGCGCCCGGAGGCCAAGTCCCGCCGGGACGGCTGGTCGACCCCCGCGGCCTGAGCTAGGACGCTCAGTCCCGCCGGGCCGGCTGGTCGACTGCCGTGGCACCCAGCCCGGAGGCTGAGTCCCTCTAGGCCGGCTGGTCGAACCCCGCCGTAAGAGCCAGGAAGCTCAGTCCCGACGGGCAGGCTAGTGGACCAAGTGCTCGGAGGCTCAGTCCCACCGGGCCGGCTGGTCGAGTCCCGCAGCCCAGCGCCTGCAGGATGAGTACCGCCGAGCTGACTGAGCCACGCAGTCCAGCGTCCGGAGGATGTTTCCCTCCTGCCCGGTTGGTCGAACCCCGTGGCCCGTGACTCGACGATGAGTCCCGCCGGGCTGGCTGGTCGAACCCCCAGACCCTGTGCACGGGGGCTGAGTCCCGCCGGGCCGGCTGGTCGAGTCCCGCAGCCCAGCGCCTGCAGGATGAGTACCGCCGAGCTGACTGAGCCCCGCAGCACAGCGTCCGGAGGCTGTTTCCCGCCTGGCCGTCTGGCCGGACCCCGTGGCCCGCGCCTCGAAGATGAGTCCCGCAGGGCAGTCTGGTCGAAACCACACACCCCGAGCCCGGAGGCAGAGTCCCGCCGGGCCAGCTGGTCGACCCCCCGCGGCCCCGCGCACAGAGGCCAAGTCCCGTCCGGCCAGCTGGTCGACCCCCGCGGCCCCGCGCCCAGAGGCCAAGTCCCGTTCGGCCAGCTGGTTGACCCCCGCGGTCCCGCGCACAGAGGCCAAGTCCCGCCCGGCCAGCTGGTCGACCCCCGCGGCCCCGCGCCCAGAGGCCAGGTCCCGCCCGGCCAGCTGGTTGACCCCCGCGACCCCGCGCCCAGAGGCCAAGTCCCGCTCGGCCAGCTGGTTGACCCCCGCGGGCCGCGCCAGGAGGCTCCGTCCGGCCGGGCAGTCTGGTGGAGCACCGCGCTCGGAGGCTCAGTCCGGCTGTGCTGGCTGGTGGAGCATCGCGCCCGGAGGCCAAGTCCCGCCGGGACGGCTGGTCGACCCCCGCGGCCTGAGCTAGGACGCTCAGTCCCGCCTGGCCGGCTGGTCGACTGCCGTGGCACCCAGCCCGGAGGCTGAGTCCCTCTAGGCCGGCTGGTCGAACCCCGCCGTAAGAGCCAGGAAGCTCAGTCCCGACGGGCAGGCTAGTGGACCAAGTGCTCGGAGGCTCAGTCCCACCGGGCCGGCTGGTCGAGTCCCGCAGCCCAGCGCCTGCAGGATGAGTACCGCCGAGCTGACTGAGCCACGCAGTCCAGCGTCCGGAGGATGTTTCCCTCCTGCCCGGTTGGTCGAACCCCGTGGCCCGTGACTCGACGATGAGTCCCGCCGCGCTGGCTGGTCGAACCCCCAGACCCCGTGCACGGAGGCTGAGTGCCGCCGGGCCACCCAGTCGTCCGCTGGGGCCCCCGCGCGCGGAGCCTGAGTCCCGCCGTGGAGGCTGGTGGAGCCCCGCGGCCCGCGCCAACAGGCTCAGACCGGCCGGGCAGGCTGCTGGAGCCCCGGGCCCGGAGGCGAGTCCCGCCGGTCCCACTGGTCGACCCCCGCCGCCTGAGCGAGGAGGCTCAGTCCCGCCGGGCCTGCTGGTCGACCGCCGTGGCCCCGAGCCCGGAGGCTGAGTCCCGCTGGACGGCTGGTCTACACCCGTGGCCCGCGCCCGGACAATGAATGCCGCCGGGCCAGCTGGTCGACGGCCCGGGCCCACGCCTCGAGGCTGTGTCCCGCCGGGCTGGCTGGTCGACCCCCGTGGCCCGCTACCGCAAGCTGAGTCCCACCGTGCAGCTGGTCGAACCCACAGACCCCGTGCACGGGGGCTGAGTCCCGCCGGGCCTGCTGGTCGAGGTCCGCGTCCAGGAGCGTCCGCGGAGCGTCGTTCGATCGCCCGACACGGCCTGCCTCGGTCGGCAGCTCCGGAACGGCCAGGTGCCAACCACCTCAGGCGTTCCCCCACCACGGACCAGGGGCGTCGTTCGGTCTGTCCGTCCGTCACCGCGGGCGCCCGCGCGTGCTGGTCGACCCGTGCAGGCGGCCATACAGCCCTACTAATCCTGCAGGGGCAACCTCGGGCCCAGAGGCCGGGCACCGACACGCCGGCGCCACCCGCACGATCCCGCAAGCACCGCCGGCCTGCTGGAAGTCCAGCGCGTGCGACGTGGCCAAATCGCGTCCGTCGTGGCTCCGGAAGGAACGAACGATATACAAACGGCCGCCAGGTGGCGCCCGACAACCGTCGCGCGCGTCAGCGGGACCGAGCCGGATCACCGGGCGGCCAGGGCGACCTGCCGCCCTTCCGTAGGGCCGATCCCGTCCCGGCACACCACGTCCGCCTCGGAGCTCCCGGACTCCACGGCGAGACCGCGGCAGCGGTAGGGGGGCTGGGAAAGAAGACCTTAGGCTCTCGGGCCACGGTGGCCGGGTGCCTGGCACGCGACAGAATTTCCCGAGTCGCCGGCGGGCAGGCGCGACAGTACCACACGGAGCTTCCACCCCCACGACCGTCTCCACCCCAATACCCTCCAAGCCGCCGCCGCCGCCGCCTACGGAACGCGACCCCCGAGGCGTCGGGAAGGGGCGGAAAGCGCCGCGGCGATGGCACGGGACCCCCGCCCCGGTCTTGGCACGCGCTGGGGTCCGGGGACGCTTCGGGCCTAAGTCATGCCGGGCCAGATGGTCGACCCCGCAGCCAAGCGCCCGCAGGCTTAGTAGCGCCGAGCTGACTGAGCCCCGCAGCCCAGCGTCCGGAGGCTGTTTCCCGCCTGGCCGTCTGGCCGGCCCCGTGGCCCGCGCCTGGACGATGAGTCCCGCAGGGCAGTCTGGTCGAAACCACACACCCCGAGCCTGGAGGCAGAGTCCCGCCCGGCCAGCTGGTCGACCCCTGCGGCCCGCGCCAGGAGGCTCCGTCCGGCCGGGCAGTCTCGTGGAGAACCGCTCTCGGAGGCTCAGTCCGGCTGTGCTGGCTGGTGGAGCACCGCGCCCGGAGGCCGAGTCCCGCCGGGACGGCTGGTCGACCCCCGCCGTACGAGCCAGGAAGCTCAGTCCCGACGGACAGGCAGGTGGACCAAGTGCTCGGAGGCTCAGTCCGGCTGTGCTGGCTGGTGGAGCACCGCGCCCGGAGGCCAAGTCCCGACGGGACGGCTGGTCGACCCCCGCGGCCTGAGCTAGGACGCTCAGTCCCGCCGGGCCGGCTGGTCGACTGCCGTGGCACCCAGCCCGGAGGCTGAGTCCCTCTAGGCCGGCTGGTCGAACCCCGCCGTAAGAGCCAGGAAGCTCAGTCCCGACGGGCAGGCTAGTGGACCAAGTGCTCGGAGGCTCAGTCCCACCGGGCCGGCTGGTCGAGTCCCGCAGCCCAGCGCCTGCAGGATGAGTACCGCCGAGCTGACTGAGCCACGCAGTCCAGCGTCCGGAGGATGTTTCCCTCCTGCCCGGTTGGTCGAACCCCGTGGCCCGTGACTCGACGATGAGTCCCGCCGGGCTGGCTGGTCGAACCCCCAGACCGCGTGCACGGAGGCTGAGTGCCGCCGGGCCAACCAGTCGACCGCTGTGGCCCCCGCGCGCGGAGCCTGAGTCCCGCCGTGGAGGCTGGTGGAGCCCCGCGGCCCGCGCCAACAGGCTCAGACCGGCCGGGCAGGCTGCTGGAGCCCCGGGCCCGGAGGCGAGTCCCGCCGGTCCCACTGGTCGACCCCCGCCGCCTGAGCGAGGAGGCTCAGTCCCGCCGGGCCTGCTGGTCGACCGCCGTGGCCCCGAGCCCGGAGGCTGAGTCCCTCTAGGCCGGCTGGTCGAACCCCGCCGTAAGAGCCAGGAAGCTCAGTCCCGAAGGGCAGGCTAGTGGACCAAGTGCTCGGAGGCTCAGTCCCACCGGGCCGGCTGGTCGAGTCCCGCAGCCCAGCGCCTGCAGGATGAGTACCGCCGAGCTGACTGAGCCCCGCAGCACAGCGTCCGGAGGCTGTTTCCCGCCTGGCCGTCTGGCCGGACCCCGTGGCCCGCGCCTCGAAGATGAGTCCCGCAGGGCAGTCTGGTCGAAACCACACACCCCGAGCCCGGAGGCAGAGTCCCGCCGGGCCAGCTGGTCGACCCCCCGCGGCCCCGCGCCCAGAGGCCAGGTCCCGCCCGGCCAGCTGGTCGACCCCCGCGGCCCCGCGCCCAGAGGCCCAGTCCCGCCCGGCCATCTAGTTGACCCCCGCGGCCCCGCCCCCAGAGGCCAAGTCCCGCTCGGCCAGCTGGTCGACCCCCGCGGCCCGCGCCAGGAGGCTCCGTCCGGCCGGGAAGTCTGGTGGAGCACCGCGCTCGGAGGCTCAGTCCGGCTGTGCTGGCTGGTGGAGCACCGCGCCCGGAGGCCAAGTCCCGCCGGGACGGCTGGTCGACCCCCGCGGCCTGAGCTAGGACGCTCAGTCCCGCCGGGCCGGCTGGTCGACTGCCGTGGCACCCAGCCCGGAGGCTGAGTCCCTCTAGGCCGGCTGGTCGAACCCCGCCGTAAGAGCCAGGAAGCTCAGTCCCGAAGGGCAGGCTAGTGGACCAAGTGCTCGGAGGCTCAGTCCCACCGGGCCGGCTGGTCGAGTCCCGCAGCCCAGCGCCTGCAGGATGAGTACCGCCGAGCTGACTGAGCCCGGCAGCACAGCGTCCGGAGGCTGTTTCCCGCCTGGCCGTCTGGCCGGACCCCGTGGCCCGCGCCTCGAAGATGAGTCCCGCAGGGCAGTCTGGTCGAAACCACACACCCCGAGCCCGGAGGCAGAGTCCCGCCGGGCCAGCTGGTCGACCCCCCGCGGCCCCGCGCCCAGAGGCCAGGTCCCGCCCGGCCAGCTGGTCGACCCCCGCGGCCCCGCGCCCAGAGGCCAAGTCCCGCCCGGCCAGCTGGTTGACCCCCGCGGACCCGCGCGCAGAGGCCAAGTCCCGCTCGGCCAGCTGGTTGACCCCCGCGACCCCGCCCAAAGGCCAAGTGCCGCTCGGCCAGCTGGTTGACCCCCGCGGCCCCGCGCACAGAGGCCAAGTCCCGCCCGGCCAGCTGGTCGACCCCCGCGGCCCCGCGCCCAGAGGCCAAGTCCCGCCCGGCCAGCTGGTTGACCCCCGCGGCCCCGCCCCCAGAGGCCAAGTCCCGCTCGGCCAGCTCGTCGACC
Organism: Desmodus rotundus; assembly: GCF_022682495.2. Taxonomy (NCBI): domain Eukaryota; kingdom Metazoa; phylum Chordata; class Mammalia; order Chiroptera; family Phyllostomidae; genus Desmodus; species Desmodus rotundus. Next base: position 35,106 of record NW_026527632.1, on the reverse strand, counting down.
CCCGCGGGCCGCGCCAGGAGGCTCCGTCCGGCCGGGCAATCTGGTGGAGCACCGCGCTCGGAGGCTCAGTCCGGCTGTGCTGGCTGGTGGAGCACCGCGCCCGGAGGCCAAGTCCCGCCGGGACGGCTGGTCGACCCCCGCAGCCTGCGCTAGGACGCTCAGTCCCGCCGGGCCGGCTGGTCGACTGCCGTGGCACCCAGCCCGGAGGCTGAGTCCCTCTAGGCCGGCTGGTCGAACCCCGCCGTAAGAGCCAGGAAGCTCAGTCCCGACGGGCAGGCTAGTGGACCAAGTGCTCGGAGGCTCAGTCCCACCGGGCCGGCTGGTCGAGTCCCGCAGCCCAGCGCCTGCAGGATGAGTACCGCCGAGCTGACTGAGCCCCGCAGCACAGCGTCCGGAGGCTGTTTGCCGCCTGGCCGTCTGGCCGGACCCCGTGGCCCGCGCCTCGAAGATGAGTCCCGCAAGGCAGTCTGGTCGAAACCACACACCCCGAGCCCGGAGGCAGAGTCCCGCCGGGCCAGCTGGTCGACACCCCGCGGCCCCGCGCACAGAGGCCAAGTCCCGCCCGGCCAGCTGGTCGACCCCCGCGGCCCCGCGCCCAGAGGCCAAGTCCCGCCCGGCCAGCTGGTTGACCCCCGCGGCCCCGCGCGCAGAGGCCAAGTCCCGCTCGGCCAGCTCGTCGACCCCTGCGGGCCGAGCCAGGAGGCTCCGTCCGGCCGGGCAGTCTGGTGGAGCACCGCGCTCGGAGGCTCAGTCCGGCTGTGCTGGCTGGTGGAGCATCGCGCCCGGAGGCCAAGTCCCGCCGGGACGGCTGGTCGACCCCCGCGGCCTGAGCTAGGACGCTCAGTCCCGCCGGGCCGGCTGGTCGACTGCCGTGGCACCCAGCCCGGAGGCTGAGTCCCTCTAGGCCGGCTGGTCGAACCCCGCCGTAAGAGCCAGGAAGCTCAGTCCCGACGGGCAGGCTAGTGGACCAAGTGCTCGGAGGCTCAGTCCCACCGGGCCGGCTGGTCGAGTCCCGCAGCCCAGCGCCTGCAGGATGAGTACCGCCGAGCTGACTGAGCCACGCAGTCCAGCGTCCGGAGGATGTTTCCCTCCTGCCCGGTTGGTCGAACCCCGTGGCCCGTGACTCGACGATGAGTCCCGCCGGGCTGGCTGGTCGAACCCCCAGACCCTGTGCACGGGGGCTGAGTCCCGCCGGGCCGGCTGGTCGAGTCCCGCAGCCCAGCGCCTGCAGGATGAGTACCGCCGAGCTGACTGAGCCCCGCAGCACAGCGTCCGGAGGCTGTTTCCCGCCTGGCCGTCTGGCCGGACCCCGTGGCCCGCGCCTCGAAGATGAGTCCCGCAGGGCAGTCTGGTCGAAACCACACACCCCGAGCCCGGAGGCAGAGTCCCGCCGGGCCAGCTGGTCGACCCCCCGCGGCCCCGCGCACAGAGGCCAAGTCCCGTCCGGCCAGCTGGTCGACCCCCGCGGCCCCGCGCCCAGAGGCCAAGTCCCGTTCGGCCAGCTGGTTGACCCCCGCGGTCCCGCGCACAGAGGCCAAGTCCCGCCCGGCCAGCTGGTCGACCCCCGCGGCCCCGCGCCCAGAGGCCAGGTCCCGCCCGGCCAGCTGGTTGACCCCCGCGACCCCGCGCCCAGAGGCCAAGTCCCGCTCGGCCAGCTGGTTGACCCCCGCGGTCCCGCGCACAGAGGCCAGGTCCCGCCCGGCCAGCTGGTCGACCCCCACGGCCCCGCGCCCAGAGGCCAAGTCCCGCCCGGCCAGCTGGTTGACCCCCGCGGCCCCGCCCCCAGAGGCCAAGTCCCGCTCGGCCAGCTCGTCGACCCCCGCGGGCCGCGCCAGGAGGCTCCGTCCGGCCGGGCAGTCTGGTGGAGCACCGCGCTCGGAGGCTCAGTCCGGCTGTGCTGGCTGGTGGAGCATCGCGCCCGGAGGCCAAGTCCCGCCGGGACGGCTGGTCGACCCCCGCGGCCTGAGCTAGGACGCTCAGTCCCGCCTGGCCGGCTGGTCGACTGCCGTGGCACCCAGCCCGGAGGCTGAGTCCCTCTAGGCCGGCTGGTCGAACCCCGCCGTAAGAGCCAGGAAGCTCAGTCCCGACGGGCAGGCTAGTGGACCAAGTGCTCGGAGGCTCAGTCCCACCGGGCCGGCTGGTCGAGTCCCGCAGCCCAGCGCCTGCAGGATGAGTACCGCCGAGCTGACTGAGCCACGCAGTCCAGCGTCCGGAGGATGTTTCCCTCCTGCCCGGTTGGTCGAACCCCGTGGCCCGTGACTCGACGATGAGTCCCGCCGCGCTGGCTGGTCGAACCCCCAGACCCCGTGCACGGAGGCTGAGTGCCGCCGGGCCACCCAGTCGTCCGCTGGGGCCCCCGCGCGCGGAGCCTGAGTCCCGCCGTGGAGGCTGGTGGAGCCCCGCGGCCCGCGCCAACAGGCTCAGACCGGCCGGGCAGGCTGCTGGAGCCCCGGGCCCGGAGGCGAGTCCCGCCGGTCCCACTGGTCGACCCCCGCCGCCTGAGCGAGGAGGCTCAGTCCCGCCGGGCCTGCTGGTCGACCGCCGTGGCCCCGAGCCCGGAGGCTGAGTCCCGCTGGACGGCTGGTCTACACCCGTGGCCCGCGCCCGGACAATGAATGCCGCCGGGCCAGCTGGTCGACGGCCCGGGCCCACGCCTCGAGGCTGTGTCCCGCCGGGCTGGCTGGTCGACCCCCGTGGCCCGCTACCGCAAGCTGAGTCCCACCGTGCAGCTGGTCGAACCCACAGACCCCGTGCACGGGGGCTGAGTCCCGCCGGGCCTGCTGGTCGAGGTCCGCGTCCAGGAGCGTCCGCGGAGCGTCGTTCGATCGCCCGACACGGCCTGCCTCGGTCGGCAGCTCCGGAACGGCCAGGTGCCAACCACCTCAGGCGTTCCCCCACCACGGACCAGGGGCGTCGTTCGGTCTGTCCGTCCGTCACCGCGGGCGCCCGCGCGTGCTGGTCGACCCGTGCAGGCGGCCATACAGCCCTACTAATCCTGCAGGGGCAACCTCGGGCCCAGAGGCCGGGCACCGACACGCCGGCGCCACCCGCACGATCCCGCAAGCACCGCCGGCCTGCTGGAAGTCCAGCGCGTGCGACGTGGCCAAATCGCGTCCGTCGTGGCTCCGGAAGGAACGAACGATATACAAACGGCCGCCAGGTGGCGCCCGACAACCGTCGCGCGCGTCAGCGGGACCGAGCCGGATCACCGGGCGGCCAGGGCGACCTGCCGCCCTTCCGTAGGGCCGATCCCGTCCCGGCACACCACGTCCGCCTCGGAGCTCCCGGACTCCACGGCGAGACCGCGGCAGCGGTAGGGGGGCTGGGAAAGAAGACCTTAGGCTCTCGGGCCACGGTGGCCGGGTGCCTGGCACGCGACAGAATTTCCCGAGTCGCCGGCGGGCAGGCGCGACAGTACCACACGGAGCTTCCACCCCCACGACCGTCTCCACCCCAATACCCTCCAAGCCGCCGCCGCCGCCGCCTACGGAACGCGACCCCCGAGGCGTCGGGAAGGGGCGGAAAGCGCCGCGGCGATGGCACGGGACCCCCGCCCCGGTCTTGGCACGCGCTGGGGTCCGGGGACGCTTCGGGCCTAAGTCATGCCGGGCCAGATGGTCGACCCCGCAGCCAAGCGCCCGCAGGCTTAGTAGCGCCGAGCTGACTGAGCCCCGCAGCCCAGCGTCCGGAGGCTGTTTCCCGCCTGGCCGTCTGGCCGGACCCCGTGGCCCGCGCCTGGACGATGAGTCCCGCAGGGCAGTCTGGTCGAAACCACACACCCCGAGCCTGGAGGCAGAGTCCCGCCCGGCCAGCTGGTCGACCCCTGCGGCCCGCGCCAGGAGGCTCCGTCCGGCCGGGCACTCTCGTGGAGAACCGCTCTCGGAGGCTCAGTCCGGCTGTGCTGGCTGGTGGAGCACCGCGCCCGGAGGCCGAGTCCCGCCGGGACGGCTGGTCGACCCCCGCGGCCCGCGCCAGGACGCTCCGTCCGGCCGGGCAGTCTGGTGGAGAACCGCTCTCGGAGGCTCAGTCCGGCTGTGCTGGCTGGAGGAGCACCGCGCCCGGAGGCCGAGTCCCGCCGGGACGGCTGGTCGACCCCCGCCGTACGAGCCAGGAAGCTCAGTCCCGACGGACAGGCAGGTGGACCAAGTGCTCGGAGGCTCAGTCCGGCTGTGCTGGCTGGTGGAGCACCGCGCCCGGAGGCCAAGTCCCGACGGGACGGCTGGTCGACCCCCGCGGCCTGAGCTAGGACGCTCAGTCCCGCCGGGCCGGCTGGTCGACTGCCGTGGCACCCAGCCCGGAGGCTGAGTCCCTCTAGGCCGGCTGGTCGAACCCCGCCGTAAGAGCCAGGAAGCTCAGTCCCAACGGGCAGGCTAGTGGACCAAGTGCTCGGAGGCTCAGTCCCACCGGGCCGGCTGGTCGAGTCCCGCAGCCCAGCGCCTGCAGGATGAGTACCGCCGAGCTGACTGAGCCACGCAGTCCAGCGTCCGGAGGATGTTTCCCTCCTGCCCGGTTGGTCGAACCCCGTGGCCCGTGACTCGACGATGAGTCCCGCCGGGCTGGCTGGTCGAACCCCCAGACCGCGTGCACGGAGGCTGAGTGCCGCCGGGCCAACCAGTCGACCGCTGTGGCCCCCGCGCGCGGAGCCTGAGTCCCGCCGTGGAGGCTGGTGGAGCCCCGCGGCCCGCGCCAACAGGCTCAGACCGGCCGGGCAGGCTGCTGGAGCCCCGGGCCCGGAGGCGAGTCCCGCCGGTCCCACTGGTCGACCCCCGCCGCCTGAGCGAGGAGGCTCAGTCCCGCCGGGCCTGCTGGTCGACCGCCGTGGCCCCGAGCCCGGAGGCTGAGTCCCTCTAGGCCGGCTGGTCGAACCCCGCCGTAAGAGCCAGGAAGCTCAGTCCCGAAGGGCAGGCTAGTGGACCAAGTGCTCGGAGGCTCAGTCCCACCGGGCCGGCTGGTCGAGTCCCGCAGCCCAGCGCCTGCAGGATGAGTACCGCCGAGCTGACTGAGCCCCGCAGCACAGCGTCCGGAGGCTGTTTCCCGCCTGGCCGTCTGGCCGGACCCCGTGGCCCGCGCCTCGAAGATGAGTCCCGCAGGGCAGTCTGGTCGAAACCACACACCCCGAGCCCGGAGGCAGAGTCCCGCCGGGCCAGCTGGTCGACCCCCCGCGGCCCCGCGCACAGAGGCCAAGTCCCGCCCGGCCAGCTGGTCGACCCCCGCGGCCCCGCGCCCAGAGGCCAGGTCCCGCCCGGCCAGCTGGTTGACCCCCGCGACCCCGTGCCCAGAGGCCAAGTCCCGCTCGGCCAGCTGGTTGACCCCCGCGGTCCCGCGCACAGAGGCCAAGTCCCGCCCGGCCAGCTGGTCGACCCCCGCGGCCCCGCGCCCAGAGGCCAAGTCCCGCCCGGCCAGCTGGTTGACCCCCGCGGCCTCGCGCGCAGAGGCCAAGTCCCGCTCGGCCAGCTGGTTGACCCCCGCGACCCCGCCCAAAGGCCAAGTCCCGCCCGGCCAGCTGGTCGACCCCCGCGGCCCCGCGCCCAGAGGCCAAGTCCCGCCCGGCCAGCTGGTTGACCCCCGCGGCCCCGCCCCCAGAGGCCAAGTCCCGCTCGGCCAGCTGGTCGACCCCCGCGGCCCGCGCCAGGAGGCTCCGTCCGGCCGGGAAGTCTGGTGGAGCACCGCGCTCGGAGGCTCAGTCCGGCTGTGCTGGCTGGTGGAGCACCGCGCCCGGAGGCCAAGTCCCGCCGGGACGGCTGGTCGACCCCCGCAGCCTGCGCTAGGACGCTCAGTCCCGCCGGGCCGGCTGGTCGACTGCCGTGGCACCCAGCCCGGAGGCTGAGTCCCTCTAGGCCGGCTGGTCGAACCCCGCCGTAAGAGCCAGGAAGCTCAGTCCCGACGGGCAGGCTAGTGGACCAAGTGCTCGGAGGCTCAGTCCCACCGGGCCGGCTGGTCGAGTCCCGCAGCCCAGCGCCTGCAGGATGAGTACCGCCGAGCTGACTGAGCCCCGCAGCACAGCGTCCGGAGGCTGTTTGCCGCCTGGCCGTCTGGCCGGACCCCGTGGCCCGCGCCTCGAAGATGAGTCCCGCAGGGCAGTCTGGTCGAAACCACACACCCCGAGCCCGGAGGCAGAGTCCCGCCGGGCCAGCTGGTCGACACCCCGCGGCCCCGCGCACAGAGGCCAAGTCCCGCCCGGCCAGCTGGTCGACCCCCGCGGCCCCGCGCCCAGAGGCCAAGTCCCGCCCGGCCAGCTGGTTGACCCCCGCGGCCCCGCGCGCAGAGGCCAAGTCCCGCTCGGCCAGCTCGTCGACCCCTGCGGGCCGAGCCAGGAGGCTCCGTCCGGCCGGGCAGTCTGGTGGAGCACCGCGCTCGGAGGCTCAGTCCGGCTGTGCTGGCTGGTGGAGCATCGCGCCCGGAGGCCAAGTCCCGCCGGGACGGCTGGTCGACCCCCGCGGCCTGAGCTAGGACGCTCAGTCCCGCCGGGCCGGCTGGTCGACTGCCGTGGCACCCAGCCCGGAGGCTGAGTCCCTCTAGGCCGGCTGGTCGAACCCCGCCGTAAGAGCCAGGAAGCTCAGTCCCGACGGGCAGGCTAGTGGACCAAGTGCTCGGAGGCTCAGTCCCACCGGGCCGGCTGGTCGAGTCCCGCAGCCCAGCGCCTGCAGGATGAGTACCGCCGAGCTGACTGAGCCACGCAGTCCAGCGTCCGGAGGATGTTTCCCTCCTGACCGGTTGGTCGAACCCCGTGGCCCGTGACTCGACGATGAGTCCCGCCGGGCTGGCTGGTCGAACCCCCAGACCCTGTGCACGGGGGCTGAGTCCCGCCGGGCCGGCTGGTCGAGTCCCGCAGCCCAGCGCCTGCAGGATGAGTACCGCCGAGCTGACTGAGCCCCGCAGCACAGCGTCCGGAGGCTGTTTCCCGCCTGGCCGTCTGGCCGGACCCCGTGGCCCGCGCCTCGAAGATGAGTCCCGCAGGGCAGTCTGGTCGAAACCACACACCCCGAGCCCGGAGGCAGAGTCCCGCCGGGCCAGCTGGTCGACCCCCCGCGGCCCCGCGCACAGAGGCCAAGTCCCGTCCGGCCAGCTGGTCGACCCCCGCGGCCCCGCGCCCAGAGGCCAAGTCCCGTTCGGCCAGCTGGTTGACCCCCGCGGTCCCGCGCACAGAGGCCAAGTCCCGCCCGGCCAGCTGGTCGACCCCCGCGGCCCCGCGCCCAGAGGCCAGGTCCCGCGCGGCCAGCTGGTTGACCCCCGCGACCCCGCGCCCAGAGGCCAAGTCCCGCTCGGCCAGCTGGTTGACCCCCGCGGTCCCGCGCACAGAGGCCAGGTCCCGCCCGGCCAGCTGGTTGACCCCCGCGGCCCCGCGCCCAGAGGCCAAGTCCCGCCCGGCCAGCTGGTTGACCCCCGCGGCCCCGCCCCCAGAGGCCAAGTCCCGCTCGGCCAGCTCGTCGACCCCCGCGGGCCGGGCCAGGAGGCTCCGTCCGGCCGGGCAGTCTGGTGGAGCACCGCGCTCGGAGGCTCAGTCCGGCTGTGCTGGCTGGTGGAGCATCGCGCCCGGAGGCCAAGTCCCGCCGGGACGGCTGGTCGACCCCCGCGGCCTGAGCTAGGACGCTCAGTCCCGCCTGGCCGGCTGGTCGACTGCCGTGGCACCCAGCCCGGAGGCTGAGTCCCTCTAGGCCGGCTGGTCGAACCCCGCCGTAAGAGCCAGGAAGCTCAGTCCCGACGGGCAGGCTAGTGGACCAAGTGCTCGGAGGCTCAGTCCCACCGGGCCGGCTGGTCGAGTCCCGCAGCCCAGCGCCTGCAGGATGAGTACCGCCGAGCTGACTGAGCCACGCAGTCCAGCGTCCGGAGGATGTTTCCCTCCTGCCCGGTTGGTCGAACCCCGTGGCCCGTGACTCGACGATGAGTCCCGCCGCGCTGGCTGGTCGAACCCCCAGACCCCGTGCACGGAGGCTGAGTGCCGCCGGGCCACCCAGTCGTCCGCTGGGGCCCCCGCGCGCGGAGCCTGAGTCCCGCCGTGGAGGCTGGTGGAGCCCCGCGGCCCGCGCCAACAGGCTCAGACCGGCCGGGCAGGCTGCTGGAGCCCCGGGCCCGGAGGCGAGTCCCGCCGGTCCCACTGGTCGACCCCCGCCGCCTGAGCGAGGAGGCTCAGTCCCGCCGGGCCTGCTGGTCGACCGCCGTGGCCCCGAGCCCGGAGGCTGAGTCCCGCTGGACGGCTGGTCTACACCCGTGGCCCGCGCCCGGACAATGAATGCCGCCGGGCCAGCTGGTCGACGGCCCGGGCCCACGCCTCGAGGCTGTGTCCCGCCGGGCTGGCTGGTCGACCCCCGTGGCCCGCTACCGCAAGCTGAGTCCCACCGTGCAGCTGGTCGAACCCACAGACCCCGTGCACGGGGGCTGAGTCCCGCCGGGCCTGCTGGTCGAGGTCCGCGTCCAGGAGCGTCCGCGGAGCGTCGTTCGATCGCCCGACACGGCCTGCCTCGGTCGGCAGCTCCGGAACGGCCAGGTGCCAACCACCTCAGGCGTTCCCCCACCACGGACCAGGGGCGTCGTTCGGTCTGTCCGTCCGTCACCGCGGGCGCCCGCGCGTGCTGGTCGACCCGTGCAGGCGGCCATACAGCCCTACTAATCCTGCAGGGGCAACCTCGGGCCCAGAGGCCGGGCACCGACACGCCGGCGCCACCCGCACGATCCCGCAAGCACCGCCGGCCTGCTGGAAGTCCAGCGCGTGCGACGTGGCCAAATCGCGTCCGTCGTGGCTCCGGAAGGAACGAACGATATACAAACGGCCGCCAGGTGGCGCCCGACAACCGTCGCGCGCGTCAGCGGGACCGAGCCGGATCACCGGGCGGCCAGGGCGACCTGCCGCCCTTCCGTAGGGCCGATCCCGTCCCGGCACACCACGTCCGCCTCGGAGCTCCCGGACTCCACGGCGAGACCGTGGCAGCGGTAGGGGGGCTGGGAAAGAAGACCTTAGGCTCTCGGGCCACGGTGGCCGGGTGCCTGGCACGCGACAGAATTTCCCGAGTCGCCGGCGGGCAGGCGCGACAGTACCACACGGAGCTTCCACCCCCACGACCGTCTCCACCCCAATACCCTCCAAGCCGCCGCCGCCGCCGCCTACGGAACGCGACCCCCGAGGCGTCGGGAAGGGGCGGAAAGCGCCGCGGCGATGGCACGGGACCCCCGCCCCGGTCTTGGCACGCGCTGGGGTCCGGGGACGCTTCGGGCCTAAGTCATGCCGGGCCAGATGGTCGACCCCGCAGCCAAGCGCCCGCAGGCTTAGTAGCGCCGAGCTGACTGAGCCCCGCAGCCCAGCGTCCGGAGGCTGTTTCCCGCCTGGCCGTCTGGCCGGACCCCGTGGCCCGCGCCTGGACGATGAGTCCCGCAGGGCAGTCTGGTCGAAACCACACACCCCGAGCCTGGAGGCAGAGTCCCGCCCGGCCAGCTGGTCGACCCCTGCGGCCCGCGCCAGGAGGCTCCGTCCGGCCGGGCAGTCTCGTGGAGAACCGCTCTCGGAGGCTCAGTGCGGCTGTGCTGGCTGGTGGAGCACCGCGCCCGGAGGCCGAGTCCCGCCGGGACGGCTGGTCGACCCCCGCGGCCCGCGCCAGGACGCTCCGTCCGGCCGGGCAGTCTGGTGGAGAACCGCTCTCGGAGGCTCAGTCCGGCTGTGCTGGCTGGAGGAGCACCGCGCCCGGAGGCCGAGTCCCGCCGGGACGGCTGGTCGACCCCCGCCGTACGAGCCAGGAAGCTCAGTTCCGACGGACAGGCAGGTGGACCAAGTGCTCGGAGGCTCAGTCCGGCTGTGCTGGCTGGTGGAGCACCGCGCCCGGAGGCCAAGTCCCGACGGGACGGCTGGTCGACCCCCGCGGCCTGAGCTAGGACGCTCAGTCCCGCCGGGCCGGCTGGTCGACTGCCGTGGCACCCAGCCCGGAGGCTGAGTCCCTCTAGGCCGGCTGGTCGAACCCCGCCGTAAGAGCCAGGAAGCTCAGTCCCAACGGGCAGGCTAGTGGACCAAGTGCTCGGAGGCTCAGTCCCACCGGGCCGGCTGGTCGAGTCCCGCAGCCCAGCGCCTGCAGGATGAGTACCGCCGAGCTGACTGAGCCACGCAGTCCAGCGTCCGGAGGATGTTTCCCTCCTGCCCGGTTGGTCGAACCCCGTGGCCCGTGACTCGACGATGAGTCCCGCCGGGCTGGCTGGTCGAACCCCCAGACCGCGTGCACGGAGGCTGAGTGCCGCCGGGCCAACCAGTCGACCGCTGTGGCCCCCGCGCGCGGAGCCTGAGTCCCGCCGTGGAGGCTGGTGGAGCCCCGCGGCCCGCGCCAACAGGCTCAGACCGGCCGGGCAGGCTGCTGGAGCCCCGGGCCCGGAGGCGAGTCCCGCCGGTCCCACTGGTCGACCCCCGCCGCCTGAGCGAGGAGGCTCAGTCCCGCCGGGCCTGCTGGTCGACCGCCGTGGCCCCGAGCCCGGAGGCTGAGTCCCTCTAGGCCGGCTGGTCGAACCCCGCCGTAAGAGCCAGGAAGCTCAGTCCCGAAGGGCAGGCTAGTGGACCAAGTGCTCGGAGGCTCAGTCCCACCGGGCCGGCTGGTCGAGTCCCGCAGCCCAGCGCCTGCAGGATGAGTACCGCCGAGCTGACTGAGCCCCGCAGCACAGCGTCCGGAGGCTGTTTCCCGCCTGGCCGTCTGGCCGGACCCCGTGGCCCGCGCCTCGAAGATGAGTCCCGCAGGGCAGTCTGGTCGAAACCACACACCCCGAGCCCGGAGGCAGAGTCCCGCCGGGCCAGCTGGTCGACCCCCCGCGGCCCCGCGCACAGAGGCCAAGTCCCGCCCGGCCAGCTGGTCGACCCCCGCGGCCCCGCGCCCAGAGGCCAGGTCCCGCCCGGCCAGCTGGTTGACCCCCGCGACCCCGTGCCCAGAGGCCAAGTCCCGCTCGGCCAGCTGGTTGACCCCCGCGGTCCCGCGCACAGAGGCCAAGTCCCGCCCGGCCAGCTGGTCGACCCCCGCGGCCCCGCGCCCAGAGGCCAAGTCCCGCCCGGCCAGCTGGTTGACCCCCGCGGCCCCGCCCCCAGAGGCCAAGTCCCGCTCGGCCAGCTCGTCGACCCCCGCGGGCCGCGCCAGGAGGCTCCGTCCGGCCGGGCAGTCTGGTGGAGCACCGCGCTCGGAGGCTCAGTCCGGCTGTGCTGGCTGGTGGAGCACCGCGCCCGGAGGCCAAGTCCCGCCGGGACGGCTGGTCGACCCCCGCGCCCTGAGCTAGGACGCTCAGTCCCGCCGGGCCGGCTGGTCGACTGCCGTGGCACCCAGCCCGGAGGCTGAGTCCCTCTAGGCCGGCTGGTCGAACCCCGCCGTAAGAGCCAGGAAGCTCAGTCCCGAAGGGCAGGCTAGTGGACCAAGTGCTCGGAGGCTCAGTCCCACCGGGCCGGCTGGTCGAGTCCCGCAGCCCAGCGCCTGCAGGATGAGTACCGCCGAGCTGACTGAGCCCCGCAGCACAGCGTCCGGAGGCTGTTTCCCGCCTGGCCGTCTGGCCGGACCCCGTGGCCCGCGCCTCGAAGATGAGTCCCGCAGGGCAGTCTGGTCGAAACCACACACCCCGAGCCCGGAGGCAGAGTCCCGCCGGGCCAGCTGGTCGACACCCCGCGGCCCCGCGCACAGAGGCCAAGTCCCGCCCGGCCAGCTGGTCGACCCCCGCGGCCCCGCGCCCAGAGGCCAAGTCCCGCCCGGCCAGCTGGTTGACCCCCGCGGCCCCGCGCGCAGAGGCCAAGTCCCGCTCGGCCAGCTCGTCGACCCCTGCGGGCCGAGCCAGGAGGCTCCGTCCGGCCGGGCAGTCTGGTGGAGCACCGCGCTCGGAGGCTCAGTCCGGCTGTGCTGGCTGGTGGAGCATCGCGCCCGGAGGCCAAGTCCCGCCGGGACGGCTGGTCGACCCCCGCGGCCTGAGCTAGGACGCTCAGTCCCGCCGGGCCGGCTGGTCGACTGCCGTGGCACCCAGCCCGGAGGCTGAGTCCCTCTAGGCCGGCTGGTCGAACCCCGCCGTAAGAGCCAGGAAGCTCAGTCCCGACGGGCAGGCTAGTGGACCAAGTGCTCGGAGGCTCAGTCCCACCGGGCCGGCTGGTCGAGTCCCGCAGCCCAGCGCCTGCAGGATGAGTACCGCCGAGCTGACTGAGCCACGCAGTCCAGCGTCCGGAGGATGTTTCCCTCCTGCCCGGTTGGTCGAACCCCGTGGCCCGTGACTCGACGATGAGTCCCGCCGGGCTGGCTGGTCGAACCCCCAGACCCTGTGCACGGGGGCTGAGTCCCGCCGGGCCTGCTGGTCGAGGTCCGCGTCCAGGAGCGTCCGCGGAGCGTCGTTCGATCGCCCGACACGGCCTGCCTCGGTCGGCAGCTCCGGAACGGCCAGGTGCCAACCACCTCAGGCGTTCCCGCACCACGGACCAGGGGCGTCGTTCGGTCTGTCCGTCCGTCACCGCGGGCGCCCGCGCGTGCTGGTCGACCCGTGCAGGCGGCCATACCGCCCTACTAATCCTGCAGGTGCAACCTCGGGCCCAGAGGCCGGGCACCGACACGCCGGCGCCACCCGCAGGATCCCGCAAGCACCGCCGGCCTGCTGGAAGTCCAGCGCTTGCGACGTGGCCAAATCGCGTCCGTCGTGGCTCCGGAAGGAACGAACGATATACAAACGGCCGCCAGGTGGCGCCCGACAACTGTCGCGCGCGTCAGCGGGACCGAGCCGGATCACCGGGCGGCCAGGGCGACCCACTGCCCGGCCGTAGGGCCGATCCCGTCCCGGCACACCACGTCCGCCTCGGAGCTCCCGGACTCCACGGCGCGACCGCGGCTGCGGTAGGGGGGCTGGGAAAGAAGACCTTAGGCTCTCGGGCCACGGTGGCCGGGTGCCTGGCACGCGACAGAATTTCCCCTGAGTCGCCGGCGGGCAGGCGCGACAGTACCACACCGAGCTTCCACCCCCACGACCGTCTCCACCCCAATACCCTCCAAGCCGCCGCCGCCGCCGCCTACAGAACGCGACCCCCGAGGCGTCGGGAACGGGCGGAAAGTGCTGCGGCGATGGCACGGGACCCCTGCCCCGGTCTTGGCACGCGCTGGGGTCCGGGGACGCTTCGGGCCTAAGTCATGCCGGGCCAGATGGTCGACCCCGCAGCCAAGCGCCTGCAGGCTTAGTAGCGCCGAGCTGACTGAGCCCCGCAGCCCAGCGTCCGGAGGCTGTTTCCCGCCTGGCCGTCTGGCCGGACCCCGTGGCCCGCGCCTGGACGATGAGTCCCGCAGGGCAGTCTGGTCGAAACCACACACCCCGAGCCCGGAGGCAGAGTCCCTCCGGGCCAGCTGGTCGATCCCCCGCGGCCCCGCGCACAGAGGCCAAGTCCCGCCCGGCCAGCTGGTTGATCCCCGAGACCCCGCGCCCAGAGGCCAAGTCCCACTCGGCCAGCTGGTTGACCCCCGCGGCCCCGCGCACAGAGGCCAAGTCCCGCCCGGCCAGCTGGTCGACCCCCGCGGCTCCGCGCCCGGAGGCCAAGTCCCACCGGGCCGGCTGGTCGAGTCCCGCAGCCCAGCGCCTGCAGGATGAGTACCGCCGAGCTGACTGAGCCCCGCAGCACAGCGTCCGGAGGCTGTTTCCCGCCTGGCCGTCTGGCCGGACCCCGTGGCCCGCGCCTCGAAGATGAGTCCCGCAGGGCAGTCTGGTCGAAACCACACACCCCGAGCCCGGAGGCAGAGTCCCTCCGGGCCAGCTGGTCGATCCCCCGCGGCCCCGCGCCCAGAGGCCAAGTCCCGCCCGGCCAGCTGGTTGACCCCCGCGACCCCGCGCCCAGAGGCCAAGTCCCACTCGGCCAGCTGGTTGACCCCCGCGGCCCCGCGCACAGAGGCCAAGTCCCGCCCGGCCAGCTGGTCGACCCCCGCGGCCCCGCGCCCAGAGGCCCAGTCCCGCCCGGCCAGCTGGTTGACCCCCGCGGTCCCGCGCACAGAGGCCAAGTCCCGCCCGGCCAGCTGGTCGACCCCCGCGGCCACGCGCCCAGAGGCCAGGTCCCGCCCGGCCAGCTGGTCGACCCCCGCGGCCCCGCGCCCAGTGGCCCAGTCCCGCCCGGCCATCTAGTTGACCCCCGCGGCCCCGCCCCCAGAGGCCAAGTCCCGCTCGGCCAGCTGGTCGACCCCCGCGGCCCGCGCCAGGAGGCTCCGTCCGGCCGGGAAGTCTGGTGGAGCACCGCGCTCGGAGGCTCAGTCCGGCTGTGCTGGCTGGTGGAGCACCGCGCCCGAAGGCCAAGTCCCGCCGGGACGGCTGGTCGACCCCCGCGGCCTGAGCTAGGACGCTCAGTCCCGCCGGGCCGGCTGGTCGACTGCCGTGGCACCCAGCCCGGAGGCTGAGTCCCTCTAGGCCGGCTGGTCGAACCCCGCCGTAAGAGCCAGGAAGCTCAGTCCCGAAGGGCAGGCTAGTGGACCAAGTGCTCGGAGGCTCAGTCCCACCGGGCCGGCTGGTCGAGTCCCGCAGCCCAGCGCCTGCAGGATGAGTATCGCCGAGCTGACTGAGCCCCGCAGCACAGCGTCCGGAGGCTGTTTCCCGCCTGGCCGTCTGGCCGGACCCCGTGGCCCGCGCCTCGAAGATGAGTCCCGCAGGGCAGTCTGGTCGAAACCACACACCCCGAGCCCGGAGGCAGAGTCCCGCCGGGCCAGCTGGTCGACCCCCCGCGGCCCCGCGCCCAGAGGCCAGGTCCCGCCCGGCCAGCTGGTCGACCCCCGCGGCCCCGCGCCCAGAGGCCAAGTCCCGCCCGGCCAGCTGGTTAACCCCCGCGGCCCCGCCCCCAGAGGCCAAGTCCCGCTCGGCCAGCTGGTTGACCCCCGCGACCCCGCCCAAAGGCCAAGTGCCGCTCGGCCAGCTGGTTGACCCCCGCGGCCCCGCGCACAGAGGCCAAGTCCCGCCCGGCCAGCTGGTCGACCCCCGCGGCCCCGCGCCCAGAGGCCAAGTCCCGCCCGGCCAGCTGGTTGACCCCCGCGGCCCCGCCCCCAGAGGCCAAGTCCCGCTCGGCCAGCTCGTCGACCCCCGCGGGCCGCGCCAGGAGGCTCCGTCCGGCCGGGCAGTCTGGTGGAGCACCGCGCTCGGAGGCTCAGTCCGGCTGTGCTGGCTGGTGGAGCACCGCGCCCGGAGGCCAAGTCCCGCCGGGACGGCTGGTCGACCCCCGCAGCCTGAGCTAGGACGCTCAGTACCGCCGGGCCGGCTGGTCGACTGCCGTGGCACCCAGCCCGGAGGCTGAGTCCCTCTAGGCCGGCTGGTCGAACCCCGCCGTAAGAGCCAGGAAGCTCAGTCCCGACGGGCAGGCTAGTGGACCAAGTGCTCGGAGGCTCAGTCCCACCGGGCCGGCTGGTCGAGTCCCGCAGCCCAGCGCCTGCAGGATGAGTACCGCCGAGCTGACTGAGCCCCGCAGCACAGCGTCCGGAGGCTGTTTCCCGCCTGGCCGTCTGGCCGGACCCCGTGGCCCGCGCCTCGAAGATGAGTCCCGCAGGGCAGTCTGGTCGAAACCACGCACCCCGAGCCCGGAGGCAGAGTCCCGCCGGGCCAGCTGGTCGACCCCCGCGGCCCCGCGCCCAGAGGCCAAGTCCCGCCCGGCCAGCTGGTTGACCCCCGCGGCCCCGCGCGCAGAGGCCAAGTCCCGCTCGGCCAGCTCGTCGACCCCTGCGGGCCGAGCCAGGAGGCTCCGTCCGGCCGGGCAGTCTGGTGGAGCACCGCGCTCGGAGGCTCAGTCCGGCTGTGCTGGCTGGTGGAGCATCGCGCCCGGAGGCCAAGTCCCGCCGGGACGGCTGGTCGACCCCCGCGGCCTGAGCTAGGACGCTCAGTCCCGCCGGGCCGGCTGGTCGACTGCCGTGGCACCCAGCCCGGAGGCTGAGTCCCTCTAGGCCGGCTGGTCGAACCCCGCCGTAAGAGCCAGGAAGCTCAGTCCCGACGGGCAGGCTAGTGGACCAAGTGCTCGGAGGCTCAGTCCCACCGGGCCGGCTGGTCGAGTCCCGCAGCCCAGCGCCTGCAGGATGAGTACCGCCGAGCTGACTGAGCCACGCAGTCCAGCGTCCGGAGGATGTTTCCCTCCTGCCCGGTTGGTCGAACCCCGTGGCCCGTGACTCGACGATGAGTCCCGCCGGGCTGGCTGGTCGAACCCCCAGACCCTGTGCACGGGGGCTGAGTCCCGCCGGGCCTGCTGGTCGAGGTCCGCGTCCAGGAGCGTCCGCGGAGCGTCGTTCGATCGCCCGACACGGCCTGCCTCGGTCGGCAGCTCCGGAACGGCCAGGTGCCAACCACCTCAGGCGTTCCCGCACCACGGACCAGGGGCGTCGTTCGGTCTGTCCGTCCGTCACCGCGGGCGCCCGCGCGTGCTGGTCGACCCGTGCAGGCGGCCATACCGCCCTACTAATCCTGCAGGTGCAACCTCGGGCCCAGAGGCCGGGCACCGACACGCCGGCGCCACCCGCAGGATCCCGCAAGCACCGCCGGCCTGCTGGAAGTCCAGCGCTTGCGACGTGGCCAAATCGCGTCCGTCGTGGCTCCGGAAGGAACGAACGATATACAAACGGCCGCCAGGTGGCGCCCGACAACTGTCGCGCGCGTCAGCGGGACCGAGCCGGATCACCGGGCGGCCAGGGCGACCCACTGCCCGGCCGTAGGGCCGATCCCGTCCCGGCACACCACGTCCGCCTCGGAGCTCCCGGACTCCACGGCGCGACCGCGGCTGCGGTAGGGGGGCTGGGAAAGAAGACCTTAGGCTCTCGGGCCACGGTGGCCGGGTGCCTGGCACGCGACAGAATTTCCCCTGAGTCGCCGGCGGGCAGGCGCGACAGTACCACACCGAGCTTCCACCCCCACGACCGTCTCCACCCCAATACCCTCCAAGCCGCCGCCGCCGCCGCCTACAGAACGCGACCCCCGAGGCGTCGGGAACGGGCGGAAAGTGCTGCGGCGATGGCACGGGACCCCTGCCCCGGTCTTGGCACGCGCTGGGGTCCGGGGACGCTTCGGGCCTAAGTCATGCCGGGCCAGATGGTCGACCCCGCAGCCAAGCGCCTGCAGGCTTAGTAGCGCCGAGCTGACTGAGCCCCGCAGCCCAGCGTCCGGAGGCTGTTTCCCGCCTGGCCGTCTGGCCGGACCCCGTGGCCCGCGCCTGGACGATGAGTCCCGCAGGGCAGTCTGGTCGAAACCACACACCCCGAGCCCGGAGGCAGAGTCCCTCCGGGCCAGCTGGTCGATCCCCCGCGGCCCCGCGCACAGAGGCCAAGTCCCGCCCGGCCAGCTGGTTGATCCCCGAGACCCCGCGCCCAGAGGCCAAGTCCCACTCGGCCAGCTGGTTGACCCCCGCGGCCCCGCGCACAGAGGCCAAGTCCCGCCCGGCCAGCTGGTCGACCCCCGCGGCTCCGCGCCCGGAGGCCAAGTCCCACCGGGCCGGCTGGTCGAGTCCCGCAGCCCAGCGCCTGCAGGATGAGTACCGCCGAGCTGACTGAGCCCCGCAGCACAGCGTCCGGAGGCTGTTTCCCGCCTGGCCGTCTGGCCGGACCCCGTGGCCCGCGCCTCGAAGATGAGTCCCGCAGGGCAGTCTGGTCGAAACCACACACCCCGAGCCCGGAGGCAGAGTCCCTCCGGGCCAGCTGGTCGATCCCCCGCGGCCCCGCGCCCAGAGGCCAAGTCCCGCCCGGCCAGCTGGTTGACCCCCGCGACCCCGCGCCCAGAGGCCAAGTCCCACTCGGCCAGCTGGTTGACCCCCGCGGCCCCGCGCACAGAGGCCAAGTCCCGCCCGGCCAGCTGGTCGACCCCCGCGGCCCCGCGCCCAGAGGCCAAGTCCCGCCCGGCCAGCTGGTTGACCCCCGCGGCCCCGCGCGCAGAGGCCAAGTCCCGCTCGGCCAGCTCGTCGACCCCTGCGGGCCGAGCCAGGAGGCTCCGTCCGGCCGGGCAGTCTGGTGGAGCACCGCGCTCGGAGGCTCAGTCCGGCTGTGCTGGCTGGTGGAGCATCGCGCCCGGAGGCCAAGTCCCGCCGGGACGGCTGGTCGACCCCCGCGGCCTGAGCTAGGACGCTCAGTCCCGCCGGGCCGGCTGGTCGACTGCCGTGGCACCCAGCCCGGAGGCTGAGTCCCTCTAGGCCGGCTGGTCGAACCCCGCCGTAAGAGCCAGGAAGCTCAGTCCCGACGGGCAGGCTAGTGGACCAAGTGCTCGGAGGCTCAGTCCCACCGGGCCGGCTGGTCGAGTCCCGCAGCCCAGCGCCTGCAGGATGAGTACCGCCGAGCTGACTGAGCCACGCAGTCCAGCGTCCGGAGGATGTTTCCCTCCTGACCGGTTGGTCGAACCCCGTGGCCCGTGACTCGACGATGAGTCCCGCCGGGCTGGCTGGTCGAACCCCCAGACCCTGTGCACGGGGGCTGAGTCCCGCCGGGCCGGCTGGTCGAGTCCCGCAGCCCAGCGCCTGCAGGATGAGTACCGCCGAGCTGACTGAGCCCCGCAGCACAGCGTCCGGAGGCTGTTTCCCGCCTGGCCGTCTGGCCGGACCCCGTGGCCCGCGCCTCGAAGATGAGTCCCGCAGGGCAGTCTGGTCGAAACCACACACCCCGAGCCCGGAGGCAGAGTCCCGCCGGGCCAGCTGGTCGACCCCCCGCGGCCCCGCGCACAGAGGCCAAGTCCCGTCCGGCCAGCTGGTCGACCCCCGCGGCCCCGCGCCCAGAGGCCAAGTCCCGTTCGGCCAGCTGGTTGACCCCCGCGGTCCCGCGCACAGAGGCCAAGTCCCGCCCGGCCAGCTGGTCGACCCCCGCGGCCCCGCGCCCAGAGGCCAGGTCCCGCGCGGCCAGCTGGTTGACCCCCGCGACCCCGCGCCCAGAGGCCAAGTCCCGCTCGGCCAGCTGGTTGACCCCCGCGGTCCCGCGCACAGAGGCCAGGTCCCGCCCGGCCAGCTGGTTGACCCCCGCGGCCCCGCGCCCAGAGGCCAAGTCCCGCCCGGCCAGCTGGTTGACCCCCGCGGCCCCGCCCCCAGAGGCCAAGTCCCGCTCGGCCAGCTCGTCGACCCCCGCGGGCCGGGCCAGGAGGCTCCGTCCGGCCGGGCAGTCTGGTGGAGCACCGCGCTCGGAGGCTCAGTCCGGCTGTGCTGGCTGGTGGAGCATCGCGCCCGGAGGCCAAGTCCCGCCGGGACGGCTGGTCGACCCCCGCGGCCTGAGCTAGGACGCTCAGTCCCGCCTGGCCGGCTGGTCGACTGCCGTGGCACCCAGCCCGGAGGCTGAGTCCCTCTAGGCCGGCTGGTCGAACCCCGCCGTAAGAGCCAGGAAGCTCAGTCCCGACGGGCAGGCTAGTGGACCAAGTGCTCGGAGGCTCAGTCCCACCGGGCCGGCTGGTCGAGTCCCGCAGCCCAGCGCCTGCAGGATGAGTACCGCCGAGCTGACTGAGCCACGCAGTCCAGCGTCCGGAGGATGTTTCCCTCCTGCCCGGTTGGTCGAACCCCGTGGCCCGTGACTCGACGATGAGTCCCGCCGCGCTGGCTGGTCGAACCCCCAGACCCCGTGCACGGAGGCTGAGTGCCGCCGGGCCACCCAGTCGTCCGCTGGGGCCCCCGCGCGCGGAGCCTGAGTCCCGCCGTGGAGGCTGGTGGAGCCCCGCGGCCCGCGCCAACAGGCTCAGACCGGCCGGGCAGGCTGCTGGAGCCCCGGGCCCGGAGGCGAGTCCCGCCGGTCCCACTGGTCGACCCCCGCCGCCTGAGCGAGGAGGCTCAGTCCCGCCGGGCCTGCTGGTCGACCGCCGTGGCCCCGAGCCCGGAGGCTGAGTCCCGCTGGACGGCTGGTCTACACCCGTGGCCCGCGCCCGGACAATGAATGCCGCCGGGCCAGCTGGTCGACGGCCCGGGCCCACGCCTCGAGGCTGTGTCCCGCCGGGCTGGCTGGTCGACCCCCGTGGCCCGCTACCGCAAGCTGAGTCCCACCGTGCAGCTGGTCGAACCCACAGACCCCGTGCACGGGGGCTGAGTCCCGCCGGGCCTGCTGGTCGAGGTCCGCGTCCAGGAGCGTCCGCGGAGCGTCGTTCGATCGCCCGACACGGCCTGCCTCGGTCGGCAGCTCCGGAACGGCCAGGTGCCAACCACCTCAGGCGTTCCCCCACCACGGACCAGGGGCGTCGTTCGGTCTGTCCGTCCGTCACCGCGGGCGCCCGCGCGTGCTGGTCGACCCGTGCAGGCGGCCATACAGCCCTACTAATCCTGCAGGGGCAACCTCGGGCCCAGAGGCCGGGCACCGACACGCCGGCGCCACCCGCACGATCCCGCAAGCACCGCCGGCCTGCTGGAAGTCCAGCGCGTGCGACGTGGCCAAATCGCGTCCGTCGTGGCTCCGGAAGGAACGAACGATATACAAACGGCCGCCAGGTGGCGCCCGACAACTGTCGCGCGCGTCAGCGGGACCGAGCCGGATCACCGGGCGGCCAGGGCGACCTGCCGCCCTTCCGTAGGGCCGATCCCGTCCCGGCACACCACGTCCGCCTCGGAGCTCCCGGACTCCACGGCGAGACCGTGGCAGCGGTAGGGGGGCTGGGAAAGAAGACCTTAGGCTCTCGGGCCACGGTGGCCGGGTGCCTGGCACGCGACAGAATTTCCCGAGTCGCCGGCGGGCAGGCGCGACAGTACCACACGGAGCTTCCACCCCCACGACCGTCTCCACCCCAATACCCTCCAAGCCGCCGCCGCCGCCGCCTACGGAACGCGACCCCCGAGGCGTCGGGAAGGGGCGGAAAGCGCCGCGGCGATGGCACGGGACCCCCGCCCCGGTCTTGGCACGCGCTGGGGTCCGGGGACGCTTCGGGCCTAAGTCATGCCGGGCCAGATGGTCGACCCCGCAGCCAAGCGCCCGCAGGCTTAGTAGCGCCGAGCTGACTGAGCCCCGCAGCCCAGCGTCCGGAGGCTGTTTCCCGCCTGGCCGTCTGGCCGGACCCCGTGGCCCGCGCCTGGACGATGAGTCCCGCAGGGCAGTCTGGTCGAAACCACACACCCCGAGCATGGAGGCAGAGTCCCGCCCGGCCAGCTGGTCGACCCCTGCGGCCCGCGCCAGGAGGCTCCGTCCGGCCGGGCAGTCTCGTGGAGAACCGCTCTCGGAGGCTCAGTGCGGCTGT
Organism: Desmodus rotundus; assembly: GCF_022682495.2. NCBI lineage: Eukaryota > Metazoa > Chordata > Mammalia > Chiroptera > Phyllostomidae > Desmodus > Desmodus rotundus. The sequence goes on along the minus strand of NW_026527632.1, from coordinate 14,016 downwards.
GCTGGCTGGTGGAGCACCGCGCCCGGAGGCCGAGTCCCGCCGGGACGGCTGGTCGACCCCCGCGGCCCGCGCCAGGACGCTCCGTCCGGCCGGGCAGTCTGGTGGAGAACCGCTCTCGGAGGCTCAGTCCGGCTGTGCTGGCTGGAGGAGCACCGCGCCCGGAGGCCGAGTCCCGCCGGGACGGCTGGTCGACCCCCGCCGTACGAGCCAGGAAGCTCAGTTCCGACGGACAGGCAGGTGGACCAAGTGCTCGGAGGCTCAGTCCGGCTGTGCTGGCTGGTGGAGCACCGCGCCCGGAGGCCAAGTCCCGACGGGACGGCTGGTCGACCCCCGCGGCCTGAGCTAGGACGCTCAGTCCCGCCGGGCCGGCTGGTCGACTGCCGTGGCACCCAGCCCGGAGGCTGAGTCCCTCTAGGCCGGCTGGTCGAACCCCGCCGTAAGAGCCAGGAAGCTCAGTCCCAACGGGCAGGCTAGTGGACCAAGTGCTCGGAGGCTCAGTCCCACCGGGCCGGCTGGTCGAGTCCCGCAGCCCAGCGCCTGCAGGATGAGTACCGCCGAGCTGACTGAGCCACGCAGTCCAGCGTCCGGAGGATGTTTCCCTCCTGCCCGGTTGGTCGAACCCCGTGGCCCGTGACTCGACGATGAGTCCCGCCGGGCTGGCTGGTCGAACCCCCAGACCGCGTGCACGGAGGCTGAGTGCCGCCGGGCCAACCAGTCGACCGCTGTGGCCCCCGCGCGCGGAGCCTGAGTCCCGCCGTGGAGGCTGGTGGAGCCCCGCGGCCCGCGCCAACAGGCTCAGACCGGCCGGGCAGGCTGCTGGAGCCCCGGGCCCGGAGGCGAGTCCCGCCGGTCCCACTGGTCGACCCCCGCCGCCTGAGCGAGGAGGCTCAGTCCCGCCGGGCCTGCTGGTCGACCGCCGTGGCCCCGAGCCCGGAGGCTGAGTCCCTCTAGGCCGGCTGGTCGAACCCCGCCGTAAGAGCCAGGAAGCTCAGTCCCGAAGGGCAGGCTAGTGGACCAAGTGCTCGGAGGCTCAGTCCCACCGGGCCGGCTGGTCGAGTCCCGCAGCCCAGCGCCTGCAGGATGAGTACCGCCGAGCTGACTGAGCCCCGCAGCACAGCGTCCGGAGGCTGTTTCCCGCCTGGCCGTCTGGCCGGACCCCGTGGCCCGCGCCTCGAAGATGAGTCCCGCAGGGCAGTCTGGTCGAAACCACACACCCCGAGCCCGGAGGCAGAGTCCCGCCGGGCCAGCTGGTCGACCCCCCGCGGCCCCGCGCACAGAGGCCAAGTCCCGCCCGGCCAGCTGGTCGACCCCCGCGGCCCCGCGCCCAGAGGCCAGGTCCCGCCCGGCCAGCTGGTTGACCCCCGCGACCCCGTGCCCAGAGGCCAAGTCCCGCTCGGCCAGCTGGTTGACCCCCGCGGTCCCGCGCACAGAGGCCAAGTCCCGCCCGGCCAGCTGGTCGACCCCCGCGGCCCCGCGCCCAGAGGCCAAGTCCCGCCCGGCCAGCTGGTTGACCCCCGCGGCCCCGCCCCCAGAGGCCAAGTCCCGCTCGGCCAGCTCGTCGACCCCCGCGGGCCGCGCCAGGAGGCTCCGTCCGGCCGGGCAGTCTGGTGGAGCACCGCGCTCGGAGGCTCAGTCCGGCTGTGCTGGCTGGTGGAGCACCGCGCCCGGAGGCCAAGTCCCGCCGGGACGGCTGGTCGACCCCCGCGCCCTGCGCTAGGACGCTCAGTCCCGCCGGGCCGGCTGGTCGACTGCCGTGGCACCCAGCCCGGAGGCTGAGTCCCTCTAGGCCGGCTGGTCGAACCCCGCCGTAAGAGCCAGGAAGCTCAGTCCCGAAGGGCAGGCTAGTGGACCAAGTGCTCGGAGGCTCAGTCCCACCGGGCCGGCTGGTCGAGTCCCGCAGCCCAGCGCCTGCAGGATGAGTACCGCCGAGCTGACTGAGCCCCGCAGCACAGCGTCCGGAGGCTGTTTCCCGCCTGGCCGTCTGGCCGGACCCCGTGGCCCGCGCCTCGAAGATGAGTCCCGCAGGGCAGTCTGGTCGAAACCACACACCCCGAGCCCGGAGGCAGAGTCCCGCCGGGCCAGCTGGTCGACACCCCGCGGCCCCGCGCACAGAGGCCAAGTCCCGCCCGGCCAGCTGGTCGACCCCCGCGGCCCCGCGCCCAGAGGCCAAGTCCCGCCCGGCCAGCTGGTTGACCCCCGCGGCCCCGCGCGCAGAGGCCAAGTCCCGCTCGGCCAGCTCGTCGACCCCTGCGGGCCGAGCCAGGAGGCTCCGTCCGGCCGGGCAGTCTGGTGGAGCACCGCGCTCGGAGGCTCAGTCCGGCTGTGCTGGCTGGTGGAGCATCGCGCCCGGAGGCCAAGTCCCGCCGGGACGGCTGGTCGACCCCCGCGGCCTGAGCTAGGACGCTCAGTCCCGCCGGGCCGGCTGGTCGACTGCCGTGGCACCCAGCCCGGAGGCTGAGTCCCTCTAGGCCGGCTGGTCGAACCCCGCCGTAAGAGCCAGGAAGCTCAGTCCCGACGGGCAGGCTAGTGGACCAAGTGCTCGGAGGCTCAGTCCCACCGGGCCGGCTGGTCGAGTCCCGCAGCCCAGCGCCTGCAGGATGAGTACCGCCGAGCTGACTGAGCCACGCAGTCCAGCGTCCGGAGGATGTTTCCCTCCTGCCCGGTTGGTCGAACCCCGTGGCCCGTGACTCGACGATGAGTCCCGCCGGGCTGGCTGGTCGAACCCCCAGACCCTGTGCACGGGGGCTGAGTCCCGCCGGGCCTGCTGGTCGAGGTCCGCGTCCAGGAGCGTCCGCGGAGCGTCGTTCGATCGCCCGACACGGCCTGCCTCGGTCGGCAGCTCCGGAACGGCCAGGTGCCAACCACCTCAGGCGTTCCCGCACCACGGACCAGGGGCGTCGTTCGGTCTGTCCGTCCGTCACCGCGGGCGCCCGCGCGTGCTGGTCGACCCGTGCAGGCGGCCATACCGCCCTACTAATCCTGCAGGTGCAACCTCGGGCCCAGAGGCCGGGCACCGACACGCCGGCGCCACCCGCAGGATCCCGCAAGCACCGCCGGCCTGCTGGAAGTCCAGCGCTTGCGACGTGGCCAAATCGCGTCCGTCGTGGCTCCGGAAGGAACGAACGATATACAAACGGCCGCCAGGTGGCGCCCGACAACTGTCGCGCGCGTCAGCGGGACCGAGCCGGATCACCGGGCGGCCAGGGCGACCCACTGCCCGGCCGTAGGGCCGATCCCGTCCCGGCACACCACGTCCGCCTCGGAGCTCCCGGACTCCACGGCGCGACCGCGGCTGCGGTAGGGGGGCTGGGAAAGAAGACCTTAGGCTCTCGGGCCACGGTGGCCGGGTGCCTGGCACGCGACAGAATTTCCCCTGAGTCGCCGGCGGGCAGGCGCGACAGTACCACACCGAGCTTCCACCCCCACGACCGTCTCCACCCCAATACCCTCCAAGCCGCCGCCGCCGCCGCCTACAGAACGCGACCCCCGAGGCGTCGGGAACGGGCGGAAAGTGCTGCGGCGATGGCACGGGACCCCTGCCCCGGTCTTGGCACGCGCTGGGGTCCGGGGACGCTTCGGGCCTAAGTCATGCCGGGCCAGATGGTCGACCCCGCAGCCAAGCGCCTGCAGGCTTAGTAGCGCCGAGCTGACTGAGCCCCGCAGCCCAGCGTCCGGAGGCTGTTTCCCGCCTGGCCGTCTGGCCGGACCCCGTGGCCCGCGCCTGGACGATGAGTCCCGCAGGGCAGTCTGGTCGAAACCACACACCCCGAGCCCGGAGGCAGAGTCCCTCCGGGCCAGCTGGTCGATCCCCCGCGGCCCCGCGCACAGAGGCCAAGTCCCGCCCGGCCAGCTGGTTGATCCCCGAGACCCCGCGCCCAGAGGCCAAGTCCCACTCGGCCAGCTGGTTGACCCCCGCGGCCCCGCGCACAGAGGCCAAGTCCCGCCCGGCCAGCTGGTCGACCCCCGCGGCTCCGCGCCCGGAGGCCAAGTCCCACCGGGCCGGCTGGTCGAGTCCCGCAGCCCAGCGCCTGCAGGATGAGTACCGCCGAGCTGACTGAGCCCCGCAGCACAGCGTCCGGAGGCTGTTTCCCGCCTGGCCGTCTGGCCGGACCCCGTGGCCCGCGCCTCGAAGATGAGTCCCGCAGGGCAGTCTGGTCGAAACCACACACCCCGAGCCCGGAGGCAGAGTCCCTCCGGGCCAGCTGGTCGATCCCCCGCGGCCCCGCGCCCAGAGGCCAAGTCCCGCCCGGCCAGCTGGTTGACCCCCGCGACCCCGCGCCCAGAGGCCAAGTCCCACTCGGCCAGCTGGTTGACCCCCGCGGCCCCGCGCACAGAGGCCAAGTCCCGCCCGGCCAGCTGGTCGACCCCCGCGGCCCCGCGCCCAGAGGCCCAGTCCCGCCCGGCCAGCTGGTTGACCCCCGCGGTCCCGCGCACAGAGGCCAAGTCCCGCCCGGCCAGCTGGTCGACCCCCGCGGCCACGCGCCCAGAGGCCAGGTCCCGCCCGGCCAGCTGGTCGACCCCCGCGGCCCCGCGCCCAGTGGCCCAGTCCCGCCCGGCCATCTAGTTGACCCCCGCGGCCCCGCCCCCAGAGGCCAAGTCCCGCTCGGCCAGCTGGTCGACCCCCGCGGCCCGCGCCAGGAGGCTCCGTCCGGCCGGGAAGTCTGGTGGAGCACCGCGCTCGGAGGCTCAGTCCGGCTGTGCTGGCTGGTGGAGCACCGCGCCCGAAGGCCAAGTCCCGCCGGGACGGCTGGTCGACCCCCGCGGCCTGAGCTAGGACGCTCAGTCCCGCCGGGCCGGCTGGTCGACTGCCGTGGCACCCAGCCCGGAGGCTGAGTCCCTCTAGGCCGGCTGGTCGAACCCCGCCGTAAGAGCCAGGAAGCTCAGTCCCGAAGGGCAGGCTAGTGGACCAAGTGCTCGGAGGCTCAGTCCCACCGGGCCGGCTGGTCGAGTCCCGCAGCCCAGCGCCTGCAGGATGAGTATCGCCGAGCTGACTGAGCCCCGCAGCACAGCGTCCGGAGGCTGTTTCCCGCCTGGCCGTCTGGCCGGACCCCGTGGCCCGCGCCTCGAAGATGAGTCCCGCAGGGCAGTCTGGTCGAAACCACACACCCCGAGCCCGGAGGCAGAGTCCCGCCGGGCCAGCTGGTCGACCCCCCGCGGCCCCGCGCCCAGAGGCCAGGTCCCGCCCGGCCAGCTGGTCGACCCCCGCGGCCCCGCGCCCAGAGGCCAAGTCCCGCCCGGCCAGCTGGTTAACCCCCGCGGCCCCGCCCCCAGAGGCCAAGTCCCGCTCGGCCAGCTGGTTGACCCCCGCGACCCCGCCCAAAGGCCAAGTGCCGCTCGGCCAGCTGGTTGACCCCCGCGGCCCCGCGCACAGAGGCCAAGTCCCGCCCGGCCAGCTGGTCGACCCCCGCGGCCCCGCGCCCAGAGGCCAAGTCCCGCCCGGCCAGCTGGTTGACCCCCGCGGCCCCGCCCCCAGAGGCCAAGTCCCGCTCGGCCAGCTCGTCGACCCCCGCGGGCCGCGCCAGGAGGCTCCGTCCGGCCGGGCAGTCTGGTGGAGCACCGCGCTCGGAGGCTCAGTCCGGCTGTGCTGGCTGGTGGAGCACCGCGCCCGGAGGCCAAGTCCCGCCGGGACGGCTGGTCGACCCCCGCAGCCTGAGCTAGGACGCTCAGTACCGCCGGGCCGGCTGGTCGACTGCCGTGGCACCCAGCCCGGAGGCTGAGTCCCTCTAGGCCGGCTGGTCGAACCCCGCCGTAAGAGCCAGGAAGCTCAGTCCCGACGGGCAGGCTAGTGGACCAAGTGCTCGGAGGCTCAGTCCCACCGGGCCGGCTGGTCGAGTCCCGCAGCCCAGCGCCTGCAGGATGAGTACCGCCGAGCTGACTGAGCCCCGCAGCACAGCGTCCGGAGGCTGTTTCCCGCCTGGCCGTCTGGCCGGACCCCGTGGCCCGCGCCTCGAAGATGAGTCCCGCAGGGCAGTCTGGTCGAAACCACGCACCCCGAGCCCGGAGGCAGAGTCCCGCCGGGCCAGCTGGTCGACCCCCGCGGCCCCGCGCCCAGAGGCCAAGTCCCGCCCGGCCAGCTGGTTGACCCCCGCGGCCCCGCGCGCAGAGGCCAAGTCCCGCTCGGCCAGCTCGTCGACCCCTGCGGGCCGAGCCAGGAGGCTCCGTCCGGCCGGGCAGTCTGGTGGAGCACCGCGCTCGGAGGCTCAGTCCGGCTGTGCTGGCTGGTGGAGCATCGCGCCCGGAGGCCAAGTCCCGCCGGGACGGCTGGTCGACCCCCGCGGCCTGAGCTAGGACGCTCAGTCCCGCCGGGCCGGCTGGTCGACTGCCGTGGCACCCAGCCCGGAGGCTGAGTCCCTCTAGGCCGGCTGGTCGAACCCCGCCGTAAGAGCCAGGAAGCTCAGTCCCGACGGGCAGGCTAGTGGACCAAGTGCTCGGAGGCTCAGTCCCACCGGGCCGGCTGGTCGAGTCCCGCAGCCCAGCGCCTGCAGGATGAGTACCGCCGAGCTGACTGAGCCACGCAGTCCAGCGTCCGGAGGATGTTTCCCTCCTGCCCGGTTGGTCGAACCCCGTGGCCCGTGACTCGACGATGAGTCCCGCCGGGCTGGCTGGTCGAACCCCCAGACCCTGTGCACGGGGGCTGAGTCCCGCCGGGCCTGCTGGTCGAGGTCCGCGTCCAGGAGCGTCCGCGGAGCGTCGTTCGATCGCCCGACACGGCCTGCCTCGGTCGGCAGCTCCGGAACGGCCAGGTGCCAACCACCTCAGGCGTTCCCGCACCACGGACCAGGGGCGTCGTTCGGTCTGTCCGTCCGTCACCGCGGGCGCCCGCGCGTGCTGGTCGACCCGTGCAGGCGGCCATACCGCCCTACTAATCCTGCAGGTGCAACCTCGGGCCCAGAGGCCGGGCACCGACACGCCGGCGCCACCCGCAGGATCCCGCAAGCACCGCCGGCCTGCTGGAAGTCCAGCGCTTGCGACGTGGCCAAATCGCGTCCGTCGTGGCTCCGGAAGGAACGAACGATATACAAACGGCCGCCAGGTGGCGCCCGACAACTGTCGCGCGCGTCAGCGGGACCGAGCCGGATCACCGGGCGGCCAGGGCGACCCACTGCCCGGCCGTAGGGCCGATCCCGTCCCGGCACACCACGTCCGCCTCGGAGCTCCCGGACTCCACGGCGCGACCGCGGCTGCGGTAGGGGGGCTGGGAAAGAAGACCTTAGGCTCTCGGGCCACGGTGGCCGGGTGCCTGGCACGCGACAGAATTTCCCCTGAGTCGCCGGCGGGCAGGCGCGACAGTACCACACCGAGCTTCCACCCCCACGACCGTCTCCACCCCAATACCCTCCAAGCCGCCGCCGCCGCCGCCTACAGAACGCGACCCCCGAGGCGTCGGGAACGGGCGGAAAGTGCTGCGGCGATGGCACGGGACCCCTGCCCCGGTCTTGGCACGCGCTGGGGTCCGGGGACGCTTCGGGCCTAAGTCATGCCGGGCCAGATGGTCGACCCCGCAGCCAAGCGCCTGCAGGCTTAGTAGCGCCGAGCTGACTGAGCCCCGCAGCCCAGCGTCCGGAGGCTGTTTCCCGCCTGGCCGTCTGGCCGGACCCCGTGGCCCGCGCCTGGACGATGAGTCCCGCAGGGCAGTCTGGTCGAAACCACACACCCCGAGCCCGGAGGCAGAGTCCCTCCGGGCCAGCTGGTCGATCCCCCGCGGCCCCGCGCACAGAGGCCAAGTCCCGCCCGGCCAGCTGGTTGATCCCCGAGACCCCGCGCCCAGAGGCCAAGTCCCACTCGGCCAGCTGGTTGACCCCCGCGGCCCCGCGCACAGAGGCCAAGTCCCGCCCGGCCAGCTGGTCGACCCCCGCGGCTCCGCGCCCGGAGGCCAAGTCCCACCGGGCCGGCTGGTCGAGTCCCGCAGCCCAGCGCCTGCAGGATGAGTACCGCCGAGCTGACTGAGCCCCGCAGCACAGCGTCCGGAGGCTGTTTCCCGCCTGGCCGTCTGGCCGGACCCCGTGGCCCGCGCCTCGAAGATGAGTCCCGCAGGGCAGTCTGGTCGAAACCACACACCCCGAGCCCGGAGGCAGAGTCCCTCCGGGCCAGCTGGTCGATCCCCCGCGGCCCCGCGCCCAGAGGCCAAGTCCCGCCCGGCCAGCTGGTTGACCCCCGCGACCCCGCGCCCAGAGGCCAAGTCCCACTCGGCCAGCTGGTTGACCCCCGCGGCCCCGCGCACAGAGGCCAAGTCCCGCCCGGCCAGCTGGTCGACCCCCGCGGCCCCGCGCCCAGAGGCCCAGTCCCGCCCGGCCAGCTGGTTGACCCCCGCGGTCCCGCGCACAGAGGCCAAGTCCCGCCCGGCCAGCTGGTCGACCCCCGCGGCCACGCGCCCAGAGGCCAGGTCCCGCCCGGCCAGCTGGTCGACCCCCGCGGCCCCGCGCCCAGTGGCCCAGTTCCGCCCGGCCATCTAGTTGACCCCCGCGGCCCCGCCCCCAGAGGCCAAGTCCCGCTCGGCCAGCTGGTCGACCCCCGCGGCCCGCGCCAGGAGGCTCCGTCCGGCCGGGAAGTCTGGTGGAGCACCGCGCTCGGAGGCTCAGTCCGGCTGTGCTGGCTGGTGGAGCACCGCGCCCGAAGGCCAAGTCCCGCCGGGACGGCTGGTCGACCCCCGCGGCCTGAGCTAGGACGCTCAGTCCCGCCGGGCCGGCTGGTCGACTGCCGTGGCACCCAGCCCGGAGGCTGAGTCCCTCTAGGCCGGCTGGTCGAACCCCGCCGTAAGAGCCAGGAAGCTCAGTCCCGAAGGGCAGGCTAGTGGACCAAGTGCTCGGAGGCTCAGTCCCACCGGGCCGGCTGGTCGAGTCCCGCAGCCCAGCGCCTGCAGGATGAGTATCGCCGAGCTGACTGAGCCCCGCAGCACAGCGTCCGGAGGCTGTTTCCCGCCTGGCCGTCTGGCCGGACCCCGTGGCCCGCGCCTCGAAGATGAGTCCCGCAGGGCAGTCTGGTCGAAACCACACACCCCGAGCCCGGAGGCAGAGTCCCGCCGGGCCAGCTGGTCGACCCCCCGCGGCCCCGCGCCCAGAGGCCAGGTCCCGCCCGGCCAGCTGGTCGACCCCCGCGGCCCCGCGCCCAGAGGCCAAGTCCCGCCCGGCCAGCTGGTTAACCCCCGCGGCCCCGCCCCCAGAGGCCAAGTCCCGCTCGGCCAGCTGGTTGACCCCCGCGACCCCGCCCAAAGGCCAAGTGCCGCTCGGCCAGCTGGTTGACCCCCGCGGCCCCGCGCACAGAGGCCAAGTCCCGCCCGGCCAGCTGGTCGACCCCCGCGGCCCCGCGCCCAGAGGCCAAGTCCCGCCCGGCCAGCTGGTTGACCCCCGCGGCCCCGCCCCCAGAGGCCAAGTCCCGCTCGGCCAGCTCGTCGACCCCCGCGGGCCGCGCCAGGAGGCTCCGTCCGGCCGGGCAGTCTGGTGGAGCACCGCGCTCGGAGGCTCAGTCCGGCTGTGCTGGCTGGTGGAGCACCGCGCCCGGAGGCCAAGTCCCGCCGGGACGGCTGGTCGACCCCCGCAGCCTGAGCTAGGACGCTCAGTACCGCCGGGCCGGCTGGTCGACTGCCGTGGCACCCAGCCCGGAGGCTGAGTCCCTCTAGGCCGGCTGGTCGAACCCCGCCGTAAGAGCCAGGAAGCTCAGTCCCGACGGGCAGGCTAGTGGACCAAGTGCTCGGAGGCTCAGTCCCACCGGGCCGGCTGGTCGAGTCCCGCAGCCCAGCGCCTGCAGGATGAGTACCGCCGAGCTGACTGAGCCCCGCAGCACAGCGTCCGGAGGCTGTTTCCCGCCTGGCCGTCTGGCCGGACCCCGTGGCCCGCGCCTCGAAGATGAGTCCCGCAGGGCAGTCTGGTCGAAACCACGCACCCCGAGCCCGGAGGCAGAGTCCCGCCGGGCCAGCTGGTCGACCCCCGCGGCCCCGCGCCCAGAGGCCAAGTCCCGCCCGGCCAGCTGGTTGACCCCCGCGGCCCCGCGCGCAGAGGCCAAGTCCCGCTCGGCCAGCTCGTCGACCCCTGCGGGCCGCGCCAGGAGGCTCCGTCCGGCCGGGCAGTCTGGTGGAGCACCGCGCTCGGAGGCTCAGTCCGGCTGTGCTGGCTGGTGGAGCATCGCGCCCGGAGGCCAAGTCCCGCCGGGACGGCTGGTCGACCCCCGCGGCCTGAGCTAGGACGCTCAGTCCCGCCGGGCCGGCTGGTCGACTGCCGTGGCACCCAGCCCGGAGGCTGAGTCCCTCTAGGCCGGCTGGTCGAACCCCGCCGTAAGAGCCAGGAAGCTCAGTCCCGACGGGCAGGCTAGTGGACCAAGTGCTCGGAGGCTCAGTCCCACCGGGCCGGCTGGTCGAGTCCCGCAGCCCAGCGCCTGCAGGATGAGTACCGCCGAGCTGACTGAGCCACGCAGTCCAGCGTCCGGAGGATGTTTCCCTCCTGCCCGGTTGGTCGAACCCCGTGGCCCGTGACTCGACGATGAGTCCCGCCGGGCTGGCTGGTCGAACCCCCAGACCCTGTGCACGGGGGCTGAGTCCCGCCGGGCCTGCTGGTCGAGGTCCGCGTCCAGGAGCGTCCGCGGAGCGTCGTTCGATCGCCCGACACGGCCTGCCTCGGTCGGCAGCTCCGGAACGGCCAGGTGCCAACCACCTCAGGCGTTCCCCCACCACGGACCAGGGGCGTCGTTCGGTCTGTCCGTCCGTCACCGCGGGCGCCCGCGCGTGCTGGTCGACCCGTGCAGGCGGCCATACCGCCCTACTAATCCTGCAGGTGCAACCTCGGGCCCAGAGGCCGGGCACCGACACGCCGGCGCCACCCGCAGGATCCCGCAAGCACCGCCGGCCTGCTGGAAGTCCAGCGCTTGCGACGTGGCCAAATCGCGTCCGTCGTGGCTCCGGAAGGTACGAACGATATACAAACGGCCGCCAGGTGGCGCCCGACAACTGTCGCGCGCGTCAGCGGGACCGAGCCGGATCACCGGGCGGCCAGGGCGACCCACTGCCCGGCCGTAGGGCCGATCCCGTCCCGGCACACCACGTCCGCCTCGGAGCTCCCGGACTCCACGGCGCGACCGCGGCTGCGGTAGGGGGGCTGGGAAAGAAGACCTTAGGCTCTCGGGCCACGGTGGCCGGGTGCCTGGCACGCGACAGAATTTCCCCTGAGTCGCCGGCGGGCAGGCGCGACAGTACCACACCGAGCTTCCACCCCCACGACCGTCTCCACCCCAATACCCTCCAAGCCGCCGCCGCCGCCGCCTACAGAACGCGACCCCCGAGGCGTCGGGAAGGGGCGGAAAGTGCTGCGGCGATGGCACGGGACCCCTGCCCCGGTCTTGGCACGCGCTGGGGTCCGGGGACGCTTCGGGCCTAAGTCATGCCGGGCCAGATGGTCGACCCCGCAGCCAAGCGCCTGCAGGCTTAGTAGCGCCGAGCTGACTGAGCCCCGCAGCCGAGCGTCCGGAGGCTGTTTCCCGCCTGGCCGTCTGGCCGGACCCCGTGGCCCGCGCCTGGACGATGAGTCCCGCAGGGCAGTCTGGTCGAAACCACACACCCCGAGCCTGGAGGCAGAGTCCCGCCCGGCCAGCTGGTCGACCCCTGCGGCCCGCGCCAGGAGGCTCCGTCCGGCCGGGCAGTCTGGTGGAGAACCGCTCTCGGAGGCTCAGTCCGGCTGTGCTGGCTGGAGGAGCACCGCGCCCGGAGGCCGAGTCCCGCCGGGACGGCTGGTCGACCCCCGCCGTACGAGCCAGGAAGCTCAGTCCCGACGGACAGGCAGGTGGACCAAGTGCTCGGAGGCTCAGTCCGGCTGTGCTGGCTGGTGGAGCACCGCGCCCGGAGGCCAAGTCCCGACGGGACGGCTGGTCGACCCCCGCGGCCTGAGCTAGGACGCTCAGTCCCGCCGGGCCGGCTGGTCGACTGCCGTGGCACCCAACCCGGAGGCTGAGTCCCTCTAGGCCGGCTGGTCGAACCCCGCCGTAAGAGCCAGGAAGCTCAGTCCCGACGGGCAGGCTAGTGGACCAAGTGCTCGGAGGCTCAGTCCCACCGGGCCGGCTGGTCGAGTCCCGCAGCCCAGCGCCTGCAGGATGAGTACCGCCGAGCTGACTGAGCCCCGCAGCACAGCGTCCGGAGGCTGTTTCCCGCCTGGCCGTCTGGCCGGACCCCGTGGCCCGCGCCTCGAAGATGAGTCCCGCAGGGCAGTCTGGTCGAAACCACACACCCCGAGCCCGGAGGCAGAGTCCCGCCGGGCCAGCTGGTCGACCCCCCGCGGCCCCGCGCACAGAGGCCAAGTCCCGTCCGGCCAGCTGGTCGACCCCCGCGGCCCCGCGCCCAGAGGCCAAGTCCCGCCCGGCCAGCTGGTTGACCCCCGCGGCCCCGCGCGCAGAGGCCAAGTCCCGCTCGGCCAGCTCGTCGACCCCTGCGGGCCGAGCCAGGAGGCTCCGTCCGGCCGGGCAGTCTGGTGGAGCACCGCGCTCGGAGGCTCAGTCCGGCTGTGCTGGCTGGTGGAGCATCGCGCCCGGAGGCCAAGTCCCGCCGGGACGGCTGGTCGACCCCCGCGGCCTGAGCTAGGACGCTCAGTCCCGCCTGGCCGGCTGGTCGACTGCCGTGGCACCCAGCCCGGAGGCTGAGTCCCTCTAGGCCGGCTGGTCGAACCCCGCCGTAAGAGCCAGGAAGCTCAGTCCCGACGGGCAGGCTAGTGGACCAAGTGCTCGGAGGCTCAGTCCCACCGGGCCGGCTGGTCGAGTCCCGCAGCCCAGCGCCTGCAGGATGAGTACCGCCGAGCTGACTGAGCCACGCAGTCCAGCGTCCGGAGGATGTTTCCCTCCTGCCCGGTTGGTCGAACCCCGTGGCCCGTGACTCGACGATGAGTCCCGCCGCGCTGGCTGGTCGAACCCCCAGACCCCGTGCACGGAGGCTGAGTGCCGCCGGGCCACCCAGTCGTCCGCTGGGGCCCCCGCGCGCGGAGCCTGAGTCCCGCCGTGGAGGCTGGTGGAGCCCCGCGGCCCGCGCCAACAGGCTCAGACCGGCCGGGCAGGCTGCTGGTGCCCCGGGCCCGGAGGCGAGTCCCGCCGGTCCCACTGGTCGACCCCCGCCGCCTGAGCGAGGAGGCTCAGTCCCGCCGGGCCTGCTGGTCGACCGCCGTGGCCCCGAGCCCGGAGGCTGAGTCCCGCTGGACGGCTGGTCTACACCCGTGGCCCGCGCCCGGACAATGAATGCCGCCGGGCCAGCTGGTCGACGGCCCGGGCCCACGCCTCGAGGCTGTGTCCCGCCGGGCTGGCTGGTCGACCCCCGTGGCCCGCTACCGCAAGCTGAGTCCCACCGTGCAGCTGGTCGAACCCACAGACCCCGTGCACGGGGGCTGAGTCCCGCCGGGCCTGCTGGTCGAGGTCCGCGTCAGGAGCGTCCGCGGAGCGTCGTTCGATCGCCCGACACGGCCTGCCTCGGTCGGCAGCTCCGGAACGGCCAGGTGCCAACCACCTCAGGCGTTCCCCCACCACGGACCAGGGGCGTCGTTCGGTCTGTCCGTCCGTCACCGCGGGCGCCCGCGCGTGCTGGTCGACCCGTGCAGGCGGCCATACGGCCCTACTAATCCTGCAGGGGCAACCTCGGGCCCAGAGGCCGGGCACCGACACGCCGGCGCCACCCGCACGATCCCGCAAGCACCGCCGGCCTGCTGGAAGTCCAGCGCGTGAGACGTGGCCAAATCGCGTCCGTCGTGGCTCCGGAAGGAACGAACGATATACAAACGGCCGCCAGGTGGCGCCCGACAACCGTCGCGCGCGTCAGCGGGACCGAGCCGGATCACCGGGCGGCCAGGGCGACCTGCCGCCCTTCCATAGGGCCGATCCCGTCCCGGCACACCACGTCCGCCTCGGAGCTCCCGGACTCCACGGCGAGACCGCGGCAGCGGTAGGGGGGCTGGGAAAGAAGACCTTAGGCTCTCGGGCCACGGTGGCCGGGTGCCTGGCACGCGACAGAATTTCCCGAGTCGCCGGCGGGCAGGCGCGACAGTACCACACGGAGCTTCC